>NC_134713.1:13213556-13516587 GCF_049634645.1 Pelodiscus sinensis
ACCTGCACCTTCCCTTAGCCCTGCACCCTCCTCATGCCTCCCCCTTCCCTCACTGCCCCTGCCTCCTTTTTCCCTGATGCCCATCCCCTCACCACTCTCTGCCTCATTCCCCTCATGCCCCTGTGCCCTCACACATGCCTTGCTCCATCCCCACCTTTTGCATACCCACCCCTTCTTTCAAACCTTCTCCCAGCACCCCCCGCCCCCTCTAGCCCCTAATGCTCTTCCTGTCTCTTCTCCTTGCATCACCCTTTCCCCCCTTCCACTGACACCTCCCCTCCTGCCATTTCCCTCATTGTCTGCACTTGGCCCCCTGGCATTTGTCTCTCCTCCAGATTGTACCTTGGTGCCTTCCCCTTTCTTCCCCCTCCGCACAAGCCTCTTCCTCTCCCACACCTCCCCCTAGTTTCCCCCTCCCCTACCGTTTGCCTTCTGCGGGGCCGGACTCCAAACCACGTGTGCCACCGCTGCCTTTTCAGTTTCAAAATCCCGGGCGTGACATCACTCCCGGGCGTCTCCCCGCTTACCTGCATGGCGGCAGCAGCAGTCGACAGCGTGCGCAGGTAAGGGTGGGGAGCCCAGACGGCCGAGCCGCAGGAGCCGATTTACGGGTGCACTGTGCGGGGCCCCCTTAGGCATTCAGCCGAATTGGCCAAAGCAGCTTAAGGCCAGCCCTGCTTGGAACCATATTTAGGAACCTAAATAAGCTCTGGAGCTGATCCAGTGCCCTTTGTATTGAATAGGAAGACTGAGGGTACGGCTACTCTGCACAGCTATTTCGGGATACCAGAGGTATCCCGAAATAGCTAATGTGCATCTACACAAGCCGTCCATTATTTTAAAATATTTTTCAAAATAACGAGTGTGCAATTTCGCTAGCCTTGTACGTAAACCTTGTACCACAAAGGTTAATGGATGGCTCAAAATAGCGCGTTATTTCAAAATTTGGTGCTGTGTAGATGCACCAAATTTCAAAATAAGCTATTTTGAAATAAGATACGAAATTTGAGTGGCACAGATTGCGTATTTTATTTCGAATTTAGGTTGCTGTGTAGACGCACCCAAGGCTCAAAATGAAGATGTTTTCTTATCTGCCAAATATAGATTTAGATTGCCTATCCTGAAATGCTTGAATTTAAAATTATTTTATTAATTGCTTCATGATTTATATAATTGTTTTGCAATGGTAGCAAATAGGTTAACTAATGCTGGCATTTGTTGTTTGCATCCTTCTAACTTTAGTCCCTTGCTATTTCTTAAACAATTTTAGGGATCGATTGTGCCACTCTTACTCATGCAAGCAGCAAGTTACTCATCAAATAGAAGAAAAGTAATGAGACTGCTCAAGGATGAAGGCGCTACTACTCCATGTGACTAAGGATGAGACAATCTGGTACTTAGTGCTAGGGAAGAAGAAGAAGAAATATTAGCATTGTCAAGAATATACAAGTATAGTTTCCACAGCACTAATATGTGGAATAGGAATTTTTAAAGTTATATTCTTGAGGTTTTATAGCAAAGGAAAGCTAACATGATGATGAAAGATACATTTGCTGGAACATCAGGCTACATCCTTGTCTTTAAAATATACATTTTCTCCTTGCCTACACCTTTTTCTCTCTCTCTCTGCTCTTCGGGCCTGACCCTGCTATTTTATCAACATCCTCCATTCCTAGGGGAGCTGAGAACACTCAGCACAAAGTAGGAACCTCTGAACCTCACAGAACAGGTTCTTATGTACTGTGTAACCACGGATGCATTTTGGGGTACATTTTGTATTAAACATAGAAGGCCACTCCTGCTGTGCTCCTAGCAAACTCAATGACTGAATATAGTCAGAGTCCTGGGATTCCACATCTATCAAATTTTGGCATAAATGTTGCAGCAGCTAAGATTTAATTGTTTTTAATAATATCTTCGGGGAAGCTGTTTAGAAAAAAAATCCTCTGTGGAAATTTTCATCTTTTTATTGAAAAACACAAACTTAACACCAAAAAAATCTCATTTTTTGGATGAAAAGTGATGAAAATTCCAGCCAAAATCTGAAAAAAACACCCCAATTTTAAAGCTTTTGGTTTCCAGCAAAAAATTAACATTAAGCAGACACTTTTGGTTGAGTGAATACCTCAATATTCTGCTGAAAACGAGTTTTGATGGAACGTTTTTGACCAGCTCTAAATCTTTAGCTGTCACTGTGGTGAGGAGAATCTTTCACCTAAAAATTGAATTTGCCAACTTGAGACTGTGAAATTAGCTCCCACCAGTACTAAGGGCTATCCCAAACCTCACCACCTTCTGTTCCAAGTGCAAGGTGCCCTTTTTTGACCTGCATTCTCTAGTACAAACACAGAGCTGTGTGTTAGAAAAATAACAACACATATACATAAAATAAAAATGCTATTAAAACAGAACACGTTGCTGCACATGCAGTTGTCCCTTTTGAAGAGATGAGAGAATGAATTCCATGTGACAGATGTGTAGTTGTAGCAAAATGTACCACTGGTAGGTGTTCAGGTATTATGTATATGAAAGCAGTGTAAGAAATTATATAGACTAGACTATAACTCACATGTTTCCCTTGGATCTACAAAATCCTTAAAATAATGAATGAGCCGTGTTCCGAGCTCACAAAATATTGGCTTCATCACATTGTTGTGCTATTTTAGTGATTATTCAGCAAATGTTTTAAAAAACACTTCGGTCAAAAAAGCCACTTTTCATTGAACATCATGATGAAATTTTTTGACCAGTTTAAGTGTCTGCTAATTGCTAACTCAGGGGCACTGCACCTTTTCCACAACATGGCTCCACATTACAGCACCCAAATATTTTAGGAATCTCTTACAACTAGTCAGAAAGAAAGGGATGGTAGTTGCAACTCTGTCCTGACTGTCCCCCACTCCAAACTGAGAACCCATGTTCTAAACTATTTGAGATTTTAGATCTCTGAGGGTACGTCTACACTTGCTCCTTAGTTCAAGCTAGGGATGCAAATGTAGGCGACCAAAATTGCTAATGAAGCATGGATTTAAATACCCTGTGCTTCATTAGCATAATATCGCCGGCATGTTACGGGATAGCTCCCCCAAGGAGAGCGCACAGGGCCTGGTGGGAATCCCCCATGGCGCCTCTGCCCGCCACATGAAGGGCTGCGCCTCGGACACGGACTACGACGTGCCTCTGCCGCTGGGGAGATGCGGCCCGCAGGGCAGGGAGCCGCCGCTGCTTTGGATTGCGCTGGTGGTCCACGGGGGCTGCAACTTCAAGGACAAAGTCACCAACGCGGCCCGGAAGTGGGTGGTGGCCGTGGTGATCTACAATGAGCCCCGCTTCGGCAATGCCACTGTCTCCATGTCCCACCTTGGAACGGGAAATACAGTGGTAATTATGGTTGGATATCCAAAAGGGACAGAAATTTTGGAGCCAGTATGCAGAGGGATTCCAGTAAAAATGACCATTGGTGTTGGCACACGACATGTGCAAGAATATATCAGTGGACAATCAGTTGTGTTTGTGGCCATTGCTTTTATCACCATGATGATTATATCAATAGCTTGGCTCATATTATATACAACGTTTTCTATACATGGGGTCACAATTTGGAAGCCAGGGCCACAGAAAGGAAACCAAGAAAGTGATCAATCAGCTTCAGTTGCATACTGTGAAGCATGTAGACAAGGGTTTAGAAGTTAATGCAGAAAATTGTGCTGTGTATATTGAAAACTATAAACCGAAAGATATTGTCCGGATTCTGCCATGCAAGCATATCTTTCATAGGACGTGCATTGACCCCTGGTTGTTGGACCACAGAACTTGTCCAATGTGTAAACTAGATGTCATAAAAGCTCTGGGATATTGGGGTGACCCTGAAGATGCACTTGAAATTCCAATACCTGAATCAATAAGTGGCAGTGTATCAGTAGGAAGTTTGAGTATTGCTTTACAAGAAGATGATGGAAATGAAGTAAGCGATTTGTCAGCCTCTTCAACCAATGAGTCTGTGTTACAATGTAACAGTTTAAAGGGGGATGCAGGTGAAACCACAACATTACTTGACATGGACAGCAGTGATAGTCGGCATGGAGAACATCTGTCTAATGGAAATTCCCACTGAAAAGCTTCATGGAAGACTGATTAGACTACTTAAAGAACTTTTTATTTAATTTAGTATGAACTTTGGCCTAGTTGATGGGAAAATAACAATGTAATTTATTTTATCTTGAGAACTTTTCTAGTTAATGTTCCAAAAGGGCTAATAACTAAGAATTTTGTATTAAAAGGATTTTTTAAACTAGTCTGTCTGATCCTATGAAAGATGCAATACATCTTTTGGGCCACGATAAGGTGGGTGCATAATTGGCTGGATAACCGTAGTCAGAGAGTTGTTGTTAACGGTTCTAAATCCTGCTGGAAAGGGATAACAAGTGGAGTTCCTCAAGGGTCTGTTTTGGGACCCGTACTGTTCAATATCTTCATCAATGATGTAGATATTGGGATAGAGAGTACTCTTATTAAGTTTGCAGATGATACCAAACTGGGTGGGGTTGCGACTTCTTTGGAGGATAGGGACATAATTCAAAATGACCTTAGCAAGTTAGAGAAATGGTCAGAGGTAAACAGGATGAGGTTTAATAAAGAGAAATGCAAAGTGCTCCACTTAGGAAGGAACAATCAGTTCCATACATACAAGATGGGAAGCGACTGTCTAGGAAGGAGCATGGCGGAAAGGGATCTAGGGGTCATAGTGGACCACAAGTTGAATATGAGTCAACAGTGTGATGCTGTTGCAAAAAAAGCAAATATGATTCTAGGTTGTATCAACAGGTGTGTTGTAAGCAAAACTCGTGAAGTCATTCTGCCGCTCTATTCTGCACTAGTTAGGCCTCAGCTGGAGTACTGTGTCCAGTTCTGGGCGCCACATTTCAAGAAAGATGTGGAGAAATTGGAAAGGGTACAGAGAAGAGCGACAAGAATGATTAAAGGTCTAGAGAACATGACCTATGAAGCCAGGCTTCATGAACTGGGCTTGTTTAGTTTGGAAAAAAGAAGATTAAGGGGGGACATGATAGCGGTTTTCAAATATCTAAAAGGGTGTCACAAGGAGGAAGGCGAAAATTTGTTCCTCTTGGTTTCTGAGGACAGGACAAGGAGTAATGGGCTTAAAGTGCAGCAGGGGAGGTTTAGATTGGACATTAGGAAAAAATTCCTAACTGTCAGGGTGGTCAAATATTGGAATAAATTGCCAAGGGAGGTGGTGGAATCTCCCTCTCTGGAGATATTTAAGAACAGGTTAGATAGACATCTGTCAGGGATGGTGTAGATGGAGCTTGATCCTGCCTTGAGGGCGGGGGGCTGGACTCGATGACCTCTCGAGGTCCCTTCCAGTCCTATTATTCTATGATTCTATGATTCTATGATATAAGAATTATTACAATGTTGGTGCGTTCCAGAGGGCTGTAGCACAGATGAAGACTAGGATGAGAGAACAGCATATAAAAAGTTGTATGGATAAATGTTGGTTACACTGTTTGTTTAGCATGTACATAAAGCTGAAAGCATTTTCAACACTACATTGTATTAAACCATACTTAAAAAAAAGGGGGGGGGAGAAGGATAGCTCAGTGGTTTGAGCATTGGCATGCTAAACCCAGCGTTGTGAGTTCAATCCTTGCAGAGGCCATTTAGGGTATGTCTACACTGCCACCCTAGTTCAAACTAGGGTGGCTAATGTAGGCATTCAAAGTTGCAAATGAAGCCCAGGATTTAAATATCCCAGGCTTCATTTGCAACTTTGAATGCCTACATTAGCCACCCTAGCTCAAACTAGGGTGGCAGTGTAGACATACCCTTAGGGATTTAGGGCAAAAATTTGTCAGGGATGGTACTTGGTCCTGCTGTGAAGGCAGGGGACTGGACTCGATGACCTTTCAAGGTCCCTTCCAGTTCTAGGAGATAGGCAATCTCCATTAATTAATTAATTAATTAATTAAATAAATTTACTCCGCTCAACAGCTGATTAGAACCAAGAAGTGAGCACCGGGATGCGTTAGTTTGAACCAAACCTCTTGGTTCGAACTAACGTTATTCCTGAAAACATGAGGAGTAACATTAATTCAAAGCAAGAGGTTTGGTTTGAGCTAACGCGTACTTCCTGGTTTGAATCAGCTGTTGAGTGGAGTAACGCGCCGGCGATATCATGCTAATGAAGCGCAGGATATTTAAATCCCCGCTTCATTAGCAATTTTGGTCGCCTACATTTGCATCCCTAGCTCGAACTAGGGAGCAAGTTTAGACATACCCTTACATCAAGGCCCTAATCTATGTCTGCTAATGTCAATGGAAAGACTATCATTGACTTCACGGGTCTTTGAATCAGGAGACCAAACAGAACTGCAGACCATGGAAGCAGACTTACCATTGGACAGAGAAAGAAAGATGGAGATTGGAAACCAATAGAAATAGAATGTTGAGACTTGTACATACATACTTGCATATATACATATTTATACCCACAGTCACTGAACCTATCAAAGAAATTAGAAACAGCAAGACAGGAGGTAAAACCCTTGTAACTGTACCAGAGACATGATGCTAGGGAAACTCACACACTCTGACTGGATAACAAAGTATGCTGAAAAGTCAGTTGGGTTAATTTTTTAATTTAAAATGTTTTTTATCCACTCGCTACTTATGATGCCAAAAGCAGACTCTCAACAGTCATTCATAGCAGGGAAAACTACAGTATAAAATGTTAGATTTTGCCTATTTTACTAGTGTGCATTGGAACTCAGTGTCCACAGTGATGTGTAAACACTTGGCATGTCAGAAATTTTCCAAAGCTTCAGAGGGATAGCCAAGTTAGTCTGTAACTGGAAAAACTTAGAAAAGCCAACAAATACACTTACAGCGTTTTAAAGACTAACAAACATGTTTTGTTAGAAATTTTTCAGTTAACAAAAAAATATCTCAGTGGAAATGCACCTCTCAACTTGGATTTTGCTGACTGAGGAAATTTGTGATCCTGGATAAGTTCAGGATGAGCCAGGTCAAAGTCACAGGCTACTTATTGCATATTATTACACAAAGTCCCTGTACTGTACTATAGACAGCAAGCAGAGGGGAACAGAAAGCCAGCAAAGCTCCATTCACTGGATGGAGAATCAATCATGTGCTTAAAGTTAAGGTGGATCAACTTTAGACGTTCCATTGCTTGATTGCTTTGTTGATGGGGCTAGACTGCTCAGTACATTGCAGGAATGAATCATACATTGGCAGGCGGATGATAACTGACCTTTCAAAGCTAATATCTTATTTTGAGGTTGCTGTAAGATGAGGGCCTGAAACAAAAGCCCTTATAGAACAGGCTTGGTTTGAGGCCTGAGGCCTAGCTAACAATGGACAAAACTTGGTTAATGTAAAGCAAAGGTAAGCTGTGAGCAAGAGGCAGGCCCCTGCTCACAGAACTTGGCACGAACAGGGCTGAGAGTGTAAAACACTAATTGGCAATAGGTCCCAGTGGTCATAAATTGAAAGCACATTCAGAAAGGGTGGTAACACCAGCTCATTCAAAAAGATCTTCATACCCACACTCCCCATAGATACTGACCCAGCTTCAGGAAAGGGTCTAAACTGACAGAATGATGTTCTAGCATAGAGATGTTCTAATCGAACCACGAGGTGCAGAGTGATGTGCGGTATCTAATTAGCATCAGAGGATGGTAACCTGACAACATCAGGGGGTGGCAACCTGACATGTCAGGAGGGTTGTGTAACTTATTTGTATCTGGATATAAAGTCGTGTCTTGGAAAGGGCCATCTTTGTCCAGCCAAAGGGGCAGTAGTACCCCCCACTGATTGAGCTGAGTCCATTGTACTGGATACATATGCGTAGTGGTTTTGTAGAGTCTATTGACACCTATTACTGTACTTTGCTTAACAATAAACCTGGCCGGATGCCTTTGATCCTTATCTGATCTGTGGTCTTCGGGTGTTCTCTCTGAGTTTCCTGTGTTCACTAATTGCACAAGTCAACACAGCCCACATCATTGAGCACACACTTGCACACAGCCTTCTGGTTAGTATCACTGATGGAGCACGAGACCTATCAGGACACCATGACAGTAAATCCTGACCTACTATATTGGTGACCCTAAAGCAGAGGTCACCCTCACATTCATTCTAATATCGACCTTAGCCTTGAACATCAGCCTGTCTCCTTCTCCCACAGCTCCTTGGCTCTTCCTCCTCCTTCTCTTATACAACTTCCCATCAAAATCTGTAAACTCACAGCAAGGGTATATCTACACTAGCTCCCTAGTTCAAACTAGGGGGCTAATGAAGACATACCCCAACGTAGTTTCCTTACGCCCTTAAAACATGCTTCTACCAGGATGTGAACAAATCCAGACACCTGGCATTGACTGGCCTAGCAGCAGCCTGGCACTACTTTGATGAACGAGTTAACTCAGTAACACAAACATACCCATCTTTGTAGTTTCCTTGTCCTTCACCTCCCAGTCTCCTATTTGTCCACTTGTTGCCTTTTAACATAATCAATAGGCTGCAGGCTCTTTAGGGTAGGGACTGTTTAAGCATTACTTCTTTGCACAGCACAAAACACAATGAGGCCCTGATCCATGATGGGGCCTCCAGGAACTAGTGCAGCATAACTAATAATTAGGAATAAAGTGAGATTAAAAAGGGTGAGAGAAAGAGAGGTATTTGTACTAAATCCATGCTGGTGGGGAGGAGGAGATTATGACAATGATATATTTTAGATTAAAACCTAGTGCAGACTCAACAAGGCTTGGTGATGCAACAATACTGATATAGCTATAGTGGCAAAACTCAGCGTAGAGATGCAGCTTATATCAGCAAACATATTTTCCCTGGAATCGTTTATACCAGTTTCTTGAGTGAAATAAGCTGGCAAAATCATTCTTCTGCCAGTATAGAGAAGTACCCCATCACAGAAATGCCAGGGCTTTTGCGGATATAGAAAGGTCTTAAAACGACTTCCCTAGCCAACACTGCTATGCCAGCAAATATGACTTGTGTAGACCTGCCTTTCAGGGCTCACTTTACCACACAATCATCTCCACTACCCATCTCCATTCCAGTGACTCCCTCCATGGTTCCTGGCCAATGGGAGCTATGGAGCTGGAGTTTGAGGTGGGGCACAACATGGAGTCTTTCTGGCTGTCCCTGCACTTATGGACCACAGGGACATGTCAGACGCTTTGGGGGCTGTGCTGAGCCAGGGCAGTCAGGGACTTTGCCTGCACTGCCACCTGCATTTGTAACAGCCTGGTCAGAGTCACCCTTTATGAGCAAGCATTCTGATAAAAAAACAGATGCTTGAACCCAAATTTAGAAGCCATTGAAGAGCAGGGCCTTTGTGATAATTCCAGGACTGAATAGAAGCAAAATAGTTTTTTAAAACATGATGAAACAGACTGTCAGGTGCATTCCGCTCTTGATAACATTGTGTGTAGGATAACACCCACTAATGTTAATTAGATTTATACAGACATACCAAGAAAGGTGCTTGTACCCCGCTGTGTCTCTCTTTCTTGAAAAGTACTCAGTATTGAATTGCTCTTTTAAGTTGCACCTCCCTCTAATAATCCAATGGCTCATTTAAAAACCTGGCTTCTCTAACAGAAGTGTTGAATGAAGCGCAGTAAAATATCATCCAGCAGAACGGGACGTCTTTACTGAAAGGGCCCTCTAGGGAAATCTGTCTCGGGACATTAATTTTGCTATAGTTTAGTACTTTGAGCAAAGCCTCTTTCCCCCCGCCCCAATCATTTATGCCTAAAAGGTTTTCCCACTGTCTCAACCTACTTATGCCAGCCTAACGATATTTTGCATGCCTGAACAGATGGTTTCTGAGCTGCTGCTGTGTTCCACTTCCCACATGAACCGCAATTGCAAAAATATCATAGGATGAATTGTTGTGCACTTCCTGATGGAGGTGAGCATCAGGACTAGTGCTGTCATCTTTGTTTTAAATGTTTGCATTTATTTCTATTAATGCTGATGCTTTCTGAAGTCTTTGGACTATTGCCCAGAGCCACCAAATCATTCTGGTCTCTTCACTGTATTTTAGAAGTTCTTCAGTGATAGAGACACCATGAGCAACTGAAGGTTATAGTTCCTGGACCAAATTCAGAAGTTGGAGTAAACTCAACTGCCCCTTACACTGATGCTATGTCTATACTACAGGGTTTTTGCGCAAAACCAGCCATTTTTGTGCAAAAACCCACGGCACGTCCACACCTCAAGCTCGTTTTTGCACAAGAAAATGTACAGTAAAACAGCAGAACAGAAGGCTTTTTGCGATATAGGTATACCTCTTTCTACAAAGAATAACTCCTTTTTGCGCAAGAGTTCTTGCGCAAAAAGGCATGTGTGGATGCTCAACAGGGATTTCTTGTGCAACAAGAGCATATCAGAAAAAGCACAGGTGCTCTGATGGCTACTCTGTTAATGGCAATCAGAACTTTCTTGTGCAAGAGCATCCATTCAGCGTAGATGCTCTCTTGCGCAAAAGCACATGAGGTATGGATGCACGTTTGCACAAGAAGTTTTTGTGGAAGATCTCTTCCGCAAAAAGCTTTTTGTACAAAACCCCTGCAGCGTAGACAAAGCCTTATTGAAGGGTGAGAGTTTCAAGATCACTCAACATTGGCCTAACTCTGCTCCCATTAGAATCATTGACAATTAGACATTTATAGAGTCAGGCCAACATAAGCCCTTCCAAAGGTCCCACTATTAGGCCTTGTCTGTACTGTCGCTGTCAACTTAAGTTACGCAACTTCAGATACATGAATAACATAGCTGAAATTGCTGTAACTAAGTCTGCTTCCCATGGTATTATCACAGTACTAAGTCTAAAGTTGTCAATCCCTTTCTCACTTTTCTCATTTTGGTGGAGTACTGGAGTTGACAGGAAAATGCTCAGTGGTCGATTTATAACATTTATAGTACACGCAATAAATCAACCTCTCTGGATCTATTGCTGCTCATCAATCCAGCGGGTAGTGAAGACATGCCCTGAGTCTCCATTAAGCTTACTTAAAGAACAGTTTACTGCTGAGTAAGAAAGGCTGAGATGGTGCAACTCCCATGCTGAGGAGATGGAAGAAGATAAATATTAAAAAGCTCTCATGCTAATTTTATATTCACCTTCATTTTTGTAAGTAAATGATGCCCATCCAGACTGCTGCACACAGGAGTGAGGCAGGTGACAAGCACCGAGTGTTCTCCTTCCTCTTTCTCCCATGTCCTATTCCCTTATTTTCACTAGCACCCCTTTTTTGCCAGTTCCTCCATCCTGGTTTCACCTCCAATTAAAAATAACAAACAAACAAAAAATCCAACTACAAAACACATGACTAATAAAACAATACCAATCACCACAAAGTCCATTCGCTTCTTTATTACCTCCCTGCTCCCAACCTTCCCATCTGTTTGTGTTTCTCCAACTGTATGCTCTCCAGGGCAAGGACTGTGTATATATGTATCTACACAGGGACAAAACAAGGGGCTTTAATCCTGATTGAATAATAATAGCATTCATACATTAATTGTACTAATAATAAATAGAGGTATCTACATTTTAAAAACAGTGGAATTATTTCATTAAGATGTTAAAAAATGTTAAATCAAAATCTGCAAAGTAAACCCAAGCAAAGTTTGAACTGGAGTATGAATGCAAAGATTCATCCTTCTCTTGACATCTTTGCAAGTAGCTCAAGATTTCAGACAATAATTTCGCAAATTTGATTTAAAATCTTTCCTTAGTTATAGCATCTACAGTCTTTGTTTTGGTTACTGCACTGCAACTGGCATTGGGTATAAGCCTGCAATTTAGTGCCGGATTTGGAGCAATGTCCTATTAGCCCAAGGAGAATGTGTTACTGACAGAACCATGTTGTCACTTTTCAGAGTTAAAGGTCAGCTTGGCACTTTTTGTTTTAAAGTCATATTTTGCAATAGCACATATTTTGGATGTTCTCTCTTTTGTTCAATGAACACTAAAATACTTAATAATAAAAACCACTCTGAGTTGGAATAGATCTAAATGTAGAATATATATTCATAGCTTGTCACATGATTTACATTTCAATCACAACTTGCAAGCTGTATATTTCTATCCTTTGAATACCACCTATTTTCCCGCTGTCCTTTAGAAATGATTAAAATCTTTTTTTTTCTTTTTCTCCTTTCTCTCTTTTGATTAACTTTGTAAACAGTGATAATAGAAATAGAAATTGTCATCAGATGATCGACTTTAAGTGACACATAGAGAAACGTGAGACGAATTTAGATCAAGTTACTAATGAATTCATTATTTATTCATTTATTCCAAAAAGGCTGGTTAGATTTGTGAAGCTGATTAGAAGACTTAGGCTGAAAGGTACAAAATGGATGTATGGCTAGGAAGATCAGGACTATGAATCAGGTCATAAGAGAATGGGAGCATTTTAGTCTAGTGTCAAATTGATTTATCTATGTAAGCTATTGTGATGCAATCTCAAACATTTATCCGAACTGAATCAATGAGTTTGGCTATTTACTGTATTTCATTTCTAGGAAGTGGTAAGCAAATTTGTGGGATTCCAAAACAACCCCCCGCCCAAAAAAACCTAATCAAACTAAAACAAACAAACAAAAAACTATCAAGGGGCAGGAGGAGAGACTAAAATGAGCAAGTATGTAGAGTCTGGTTCAAGGATGACTGAGATATTTGTGAGTGTGACAAAAAAAAGAATAGTGCACACATTTTTGAAGAATGTATTCACAATGCAAGGGGAAGAACTGTTTAGAGCAGCAGTTCTCAACAAGGGGTGTGCATATACTCTTAAGAGTTTAAAGAGGTGTTTCAGAGGGTACATCAACCCATCTAGATATTTGCTTAGGTTTACAACAAGCTACATAAAAAGCCCTAGGGAAGTCAGTACAAACCAAAACGTCCTATGGACAATGGCTTTTTTTTTTGCACTGATCTCTATATTATATCTGTGGTATTTTAGATACTGCTTGTAATTATTGGAACTGGGAGCATTGGCTGTTGGGAGTCTGGAAGCACAGGAAACAGGAAGGAGTGGGGAGAAGATTGGCAGGGGCTGAGTGAGAGCTACTGAGGGATGCAGCAGCTTTGTAAAGAGGTTTCACTTTTGGTAAATAAAGTCCGGTTGAAGTTTCTTAGTACCTTGCTTGCATGATACAACATTTTGGCAACGAGGATGGATCTTCTGCCTCTGAACCCACCTACATCCTTTCTGCAAAGCCCAGGTGAGCCTCCAATTGCTTTTACTGCCTGGATCCATATGTTTGAGACTTACCTGCTTGCAATCAGTACTACAGAGATTTCTGAAGTAAGAAAATGTGCTCTACTAATCCACTGCCTTGGAGCAGAAAGGCAGCGGATATTTTACACTTTTCCCCTTGCAGATGATAAATATGAGACTGCACTCACCGCATTAAAGAACTTTTTTGTGCCAAAAGTCACTACAGATTTCGGCAGCGTGAGCAGAAACCAGAGGAGACTATAATGCAGTATATTGCTTCTCTGAGGAGTCTGATTGTAACTTGTGACTTTGGGAATATGGCAGATGAGATGATTAGAGATCAGCTCATTGAGAAAACAACCATGCTTCATATAAGAGAACGCTTGCTTCTAGAACCACAACTTACACTGGAAAAAGCAATAACCATTGCTAATTGAGTCAGCTATAGCAGATGACAAAATAATGAGCATGGATACAGGAGGCCCAGTCCAGGCTGTGACTCCTTTGCAAAAAAAGTCCAGTATCACTGCAGACAAACAATTAAAAGGAGAAAGCTAATGAAAAACCACAGAATCAGCAAATTCAAAGCATAGCAAAAGCATGCTTTCACTGTGGATCCCCACAACATCTCGCAAGCTACACAAGATGTCCTGCAAAAGTAGCTCAGTGCAATCACTGCAAAAAGATTGGGCATTTTGCTAAGGTATGCCGCAGTAGTCAATCCAATAAACAAGTGCATGCAGTTATAATACCAGATGTTATGGTGCTGAGTGTGGACAAAATCACTACTGCACATATTCCAGAACAGATAAGGTGCATTGTAAATGTTTCTGCCACATCTTCAGGCAAATCACATCCTATTCAGCTAATGCTGGACACTGGCTCAGCAGTATCTATACTACCTGATTCCATCTATTTGCATTACTTTAAAGATGTGCCTCTTACTGAACCTAAACTTCACTTAGTGTGCTATTTGAAAAACCAAATTCCAGTACGTGGCTGCCTGCCAGCAACGGTGACTTTTGGTGATTGCTGTGTAACTGCAGAGTTCTACATTGTCCACAAAGGCTCTCCTATCCTTGGCAGAGATTTATTGGCTGCTTTAAACCTCAAGGTAGTTAATGGACAAACTGAGCTTCCTCAGCAAATCACTCTTGCAGTACACACCAGTTTCAGCTGGGACTCAAGACCAGGTAGAGGGGAAACTTAGCTGTGCTTATGGGTTTGTGCACAAAGTTAAAATGCGACATAATGTGATGCCTGTACGACAGAAGTTACAGTGCTTACCATTTTCAGTCAGGGAAGCTGTTTCAGAGGAACTTAAAAAACTTGTACAAAAGGACATTGTTGAAGAGATTGACTCATCTGAATGGGTTTCACGTATAGTGGTGACACAGAAGAAGGATGGAGGCATTCACTCTTGTGTGTACTTAAGGGAGCCAAATAAAGCTATTGTGATTGACAGCCACCCACTGCCTCACATAGAAGAAGTATTTGCAGAACTCTGTGGAGCAAAGATGTTTTCTACTCTTGATTTGCAGAGCGTGTACCAACAGGTTATGCTGCATAAAGATAGCAGAGATCTCACAGCATTTATTACACGAGGGACTATTTCATTTTAAACGTGTTCCATACGGTCTTGCATCTGCCCCAAGTGCCTTCCAAAAATGATGTCATTGATTCTGAAGAATCAACATGGAGTTCAGTGCTATCTGGATGATATGATTGTGTTTGGAAAGACTTTTGAGGAGCATGAGAATAATCTGCAGTCTGTACTAAAGTGCATTAGCATAGCAGGCCTCAAGCTCAACTTGTCTAAATGCAAATTTAGACAAACAGAACGCTCCTTTCTGGGGCATACAATTTCACTGGCTGGACTAAAACCTGATCCAGATCATATCCTAGTAACCAAAGGCTCCTCCTCCAACAGATTTGCAAATCTTACATTCCTTCTTGGGTCTTACCTCCTGGTATGCAAAATGTATTCTCAATTATGCTTCTGACATTGAACCATTATGAAAATTACTACGGAGAAGTTTAACTTTGGTGTGGACAATGTATGCACAAGCTAGTTTGGAAACTGTGAAAGACTTGATTGTATGTAGTCCAGTATTTGCACTATTCAGTCCTGCATTGCCCACAATTGTGACTACTGATGCTTCTGATTATGGACTTGGGGCTGTCCTCACACAACTTCATGAGGACAACACAGAGAGGACTGTTGTGTTTGCTTCAAGGACACCGAGTGATGCTGAGAGAAAATATTCTACAGTTGAAAAAGAAGCACTTTCTTGTGTCTGGGCTACTGAAAAATTGAGAACTTATCTGTGAGGCCACACATTCAAGTTGAGCACAGACCACAGCCCTTAGACAACATTGCTAACCACGAAAGGACTAGGAAGAGCAGGAAATCATATTGCTAGATGGTCTGCAAGACTACTCTCTTTTAATTATGAACTGGAATATAAGCCTGGAAACCAAAATGTGATAGCTGATTGCCTTTCTAGCCTGCCTTTGTCTTCACCAAATGGTTCACTGGAGGATGAGGATGAAGTAATTGCACTTATTACAAGCATACTTACTGCAGTAACAAGAGAGCAATTCCAAGCTGCTTGTTTGGCGTGTCCAATTCAACAAAAGCTATGGGAATTTCTGACAAAGAGATGGCCCAGTAACCTTAAAAGCTTTGATCCAGTTCTGCTGCCTTACTTTAGAATTTGGGATGAACTTCCTTTGATTAATGGCTGTGTGCTACGAGGTACACACCAGCTACTTGTGCCAGAAGAATTACAGTCAAAATTCATACACCTGGCACACGATACTCATCAAGGAATTGTCAGAACCAAACAATGACTATGGGATCTGTATTGGTGGCGAGGGATGGACTCCTAAACTGAAGCAATCATAAAATCCTGTGTCAATTGCCAAATGCATGATAAGACAGCAGTAAAATGTACTCCACCATTACAGCCTGTTCCTCTTCCTGATTCTGCATGGGAAAAAGTCGCGATTGACATCATAGGAAACTTTGATACTGCACCAATTGACTGTCATTATGCCATCACTTTAATAGGCTATTTCAGTAAATGGCCTGAAGTAGCATTTACATCACAAATCTCTTCTGCTACAGTACTTAAGTTCCTCTCTACAGTTTTTAGCAGGGAAGGTAACCCCAAAGAACTGGTTTTGGATAATGGTAGTCAATTTACTTCCTTGGAATTTGAAACTTTTCTAGCAGAGAGGAACATTTTACATAGAAGATCATCCCTGTACTACTCTCAAGCCAATGGGGAAATAGAAAGGTTTAACAGAATCTTGAAAGAGAGTTTGCAAACGGCTAAACTGGAAGGGCGATCGTGGATAACCTTCACTACTGATTTCTTGCAAGCATACAGGGCTACACAACATGCCATAACACAAAGATCACCCGCAGAGTTACTTCATGGAAAACAGATGAATACTAAACGGAACATTGCTGGATTGTTAAAGTCCAGACCTGATGCACCAAAAGAGGTTGATGTGAGAAAAACAGTTGAACAGAAGCAAGCAAAGTAAAAGGCTTTCACAGACAAACAGCGAGGTGCTAAGGAACCAAAGTTTGAGTGTGGTTCCTTCGTTAGAGTAAGAAAACCTGGAATTCTGTGCAAAGGGGACCATAAATTCACATCTCCTCTTAAAATCATTGAGAAGAGGGGACCTTAAACCTATCAACTTTCTGATGGGCGTGTATGGAATGCTTCCTATCTTGCACCTGCCTATGCTCCAAGAGGAGATGAGGCCAACACCCAGCCCGTGTTGGATGACTTCACTATAGTACCAACACAACAAGACATTGCACTAGAAATGGGGTTTGAGAGATGGTCTGTCAGACACAGACTACCACCTGTCTGGACTAGAGACTATGTTATGTAGTATTTACAGTATAATATTTCTGCCAACAGTATAGTGGCTTGTTCCATATTTGTTGCTGTGGTTAGAACAACAATGTTTATTTTATAATTGAGAGAGCTTCTTAAGGGAATGTGGTGTTTTAGATGCTGCTTGTAATTATTAGAACTGGGAGCATTGGCTGTTGGAAGTCTGGAAGCACAGGAAACAGGAAACAGAAAGGAGTGGGGAGAAGATTGGTAGGGGCTGAGTGAGAGTTACTGAGGGATGCAGCAGCTTTTTAAAGAGGTTTCACTTTTGGTAAATAAAGTCCTGTTGAAGTTTGTTAGTACCTTGCTTGCATGATACAACAATATCCAGAAAAATAAGTACAATATTTATGTTCCAATTGATTTATTTTATAATTATATAGTAAAAAGGAGAAGGTCAGCAATTTGTCAGTAAAAGTGTGCTGTGACACTTTTGTATTTTTGTCTGATTTTGTAAACAAGTCATTTTTTAGTGAGGTGAAACCTGGAGGTACGCAAGACAAATCAAACTCCTGAAAGTGGTACATCATCTGGAAGGGATCTGAGCCACTGGTTTAGAGGTACCCAAAGGAGTGGGGTATAACTAGGAGCAATTGGATAAAATGAAGGGACATTTTAACTGATATTCAGATTAAACGTTGCAATAATGAGATCCAATAGTCTGTGAAATAGTCTTCCAGGAGAGGCTGAACTTGAATAATTTAAAGCTAGACTGACAAAGCTTGTGGGAAACAATCTGCCATTGACAGGGAGCTAGGTTGGATGACTTAACAGGTCTTTTCCAGCTCTGACATCTGTAAGTCAGCTCCTCAGCTGGTGTAAATCAGCATACCACGGAAGTCAATGCAGCTGTGCTGATGTACACCAGTTGAAGATCTGGCCCTATGACACTTTGCTTATGTTATTATTGCTTTCAAAATACACCAAATAGTCTAACAAAGGCGAACTTTGCTGAATAACATTGGCATGTTTTTTCAATAACTCTCCTGATGTAAAATCCTGCTGGAGGCAGAGCACCAGTAGTTGTTGCCACTCTTGATCCAGCTAGTCAAATGAACCTCATCTTCACCTGGAGTCTACCTCAGGTCGCCACACTGAGGTAAAAATCTGCAGTGCTTTGTTTCACACTTTTGATGTAAAACCACACCTTTTTTTCTTTGCAGAGAAGACAGAGTCTTATACAGGCAGTCCCCGGGTTACGTACAAGATAGGGACTATAGGTTTGTTCTTAAGTTGAATTTGTATGTAAGTCGGAACTGGCTCCAGATTCAGCTGCTGCCACTGAAACTGACCAGAGGCTGACTACAGGAAGCCGGAGGCAGAGTTGCTCTGCCCCCAGCTTCCTGGAATCAGCCTGATCAGTTTCAACAGCTGCTGAATCTGGAGCCTGGGACAGAACAGCTGGGGCGCTGCCCGGTAGGTTCCCACAGGACCAACTGGGCAGCACCCCAGTTGCTCTACCTGAGGCATCCCTCAACAAAAGCCTGGTCTGCTGGGGGGGGGGCACACTAGCTGTGCCCCCTCCCCCCCAGCAGACCAGGGAGACCCGAGCAAAGCCGCACAGGCGGAGGGACCCCGCCGCCCGTGTGGCTTTGCTCCTTTGCCCCCGAGCAAAGCCGCACAGGCGGCGGGATGCCTCCTGTGCGGCTTTGCTCCTGTCTCCCTGGTCTGCTGGACCCCCCCAGCAGACCCCCCCAGCCGCTGGACCCCCCCAGCAGACCAGGGACACCCGAGCAAAGCCACCGCCTGGTGTCTTACAGAGACAGGCATCTTATGGAAAATTACTATGTTATTAAAGACTGTATCATAATGCGTATGCAAAATTCCAGAATTAAGGGCATGCAAGACAACCTTACATCTGGCATTTCCTAACTTCTGAGTGCTTGACTTTGCCAACTTCATAATGTACTTTTAATGTAGTTTTAATGGAAGTTTTATGAGTATTCGCCTCATTGAATGTGTGGCCCTAAGTCTTATTTATTGCACACCATTCAAACCCTGCACTGAACAGAGAATTATTAATAGTCTTGTGGGTGTTTCTAAGGTGGTCTCGCCACGGCGTCTGAGTGCATTGCAAACATCAACAAGTTTCCATTCAAAATAGACACGTGCCGGTAAGTCATATGATCATCCCCGCTTTATAAATAGGGAGCTGATGCACAGAGAGATTAAAGCTAAAATTGTCAAATACCCACTAATTCTGGGTACCCAACTTGAGACATCGAGGCTTCTATTTTCCAGAGTAATTACCATCATTATAGAACTGTTTGTGCTCAAAGCACAGCTCCAATCAACTTCAATTGTAGCTGTGAGTGCTCAGCTCTGCTGCAAATCAAACCTCAGATGGTCCAACATGGGCTCCCAGAAAATGAGGTGCGCACAATTAGTAACCACCTGCAAACATTTCGATTTAGGTGACTTGCCCAGCAACACACAGGAATGCTCTGGCAGAGGCCGGGAGAGAATCCAGTTCTCCAGGGTGGCATTCAAGTGCCTTCACCAGGAAACTGTCCTCTCTCTCCTTGCAAGCCTGTGCCTCATTCATTGCACACCTTCTAACTGCTGCGCCAAACGAGGCAGTGGTGCGAAAAGCAATAGATTTCACTGCACAACCCTGATAAATCTCCAGACCACTGTTGAGTGTGCACAGTGCAGAGGTGGAAAAAGGGGTAAACAACAAAGTGCCAAAATTTGCAGACAATACAAAACGTTTCAAGAGAATTAAATCCAAAGCGGAGAGTTGCCCTTTGTTCAGTCCCCTACCTGATTAAATCCTCCTATCTAATACCAATTGCATAAAATGGGCTAGCTTAGCATATCCCACAGGGCACCACTCCCTTGGATTTCAGCCCTGCCCAGCTTTATCGCCATGAGCTGTGTTGGCTCGTGTAAACCTTCAAAATCCCCAGCGTTTCTCCTTGCCACATACCCACAGTCCAATTAACAGAATTTAGCAGGTCATTAATAGCTCATTAATATGTATGAAACATGACCATTAGCTGTGTGTCCCAACAGGGGATCATTACATTTTTGGCTGCTCTCTACATAGCATCTGAAAACTGTCTCCACTGTGTCTGGAGCCTCCCTCATTAGGGTAGTGTCAGCCTGCTTAGCTGTCCACCATTCTGATATCTTATTTTGAATGCGTCCTTTCCTTCTGAAAAACAGAACCTGGAAGAAAAGAGGGAGGAATAAGGACCGGACTGGGAACCCTGTTTCGGATAGGTTTGTTGCTCTGTGTATCACAACCTGTAATATACGTTCCTAAGGGCACACATTTTTGGACCAGTATGGCTATTTTGGTTAGGGGTGTGACTTTTTGCTGACAGAGTATACAGGTGCAAACCTAGTGTGGGCGTATTCTACCAAAATAAAGGTGACTGATGTCCGAGACAGAACATCAGAAATGGCTGCCCGTCGCAGGGAGCCATAGCCTGTAATACCTCTGAGGCTGGTATAGGGGGCTCTGTCTGTGAGGTGGAGTGTTTTCCATATAAGGGCATGTAAATTAATAATCTTCCCCTGCTCGCTTCACCCATTGCAGTAACAGATCAGCCAGTGGGCTGACTGGTGCTCAGGCCTGCTACTCTACCCACTGCAGCAAAAACCAACCTATGGGGTGATAAGTTCACAGGCAATAAAACAGGCAGGCAGCCCCTCTCTCACTGGGGATTCGCATTGAGTGAACGCCTGGCCTGATCACCCAGACGCCTTGCACCCCCCGCTCTTGAGTCTTACTGAGCGTACTCCGAGTTGGTCGACCCGAGTGGAGACAGTTTATGAGAGTGTGACCGGTACTTGTGTTCCTGCTGTCTCCAGAACTGGTATAACACCCCCCCCCCCCCCCCCACCATCATCCCTATCCTAATTGATTTTTTAGTTGTCCTTATTGCTTGCCAAGTGACAGTGGCTAAAAAGTTACTAAGTTAGTTTATAAATAGTTGTGGTTTAGGTTTTTTACTGTTTCCTTGTATAAAGTTGTGTAAATAATCAGCCCTATGGACAATACCAGTGTTAATTCAACTGTTCCTAACCCCTGGGCAGTTATTGGAAATTATTGTGATTTAGAAAAGCCTCAGGGAATTGTTTTGTGTTGTCTGGCAATCTGTTTAATTTTTGTTCTGATGATTGTCTGGTGCCATCAAAATAAAATCAGTTTGTGCTTTTTGAAACTCCCAGTTGTGGTCTTGTCCTTTCCGGCATCCCTTCGAACCTCGTGTATTACGGGGACTGACATGGCGTCACGAACAGGATGCCGGAACCCCGGAGACCATGACAACTCTGAGAGTTGCCCCTGGGCTAAAACTGAGACCCCAGGTTCTGAGGAGGATCAGTTTAATCATTTGCAATACCACCTCCTCTGTACTCGACAGCGCGAAGGGGCCCCTAACACTTTTGACTGGGTCTGTGTCATAGGACACGGCCATGATTGTAGGACCTACACCATTCCTTTGGGGTTGAGCGATGTGGGCTGCTTGCTAACTTGCCATCCCACCTTCAGGGCCACCCCGGCCGATAATAGCCTTCAACTACGTCTCACTCAAGTGGGTGAAACGGCCCCTAATTCAAACCCTCTTAGCCTCTGGAAAGAGGTGAACAGGGTAATTAAACTCTGTGGGGTAGCCCCCTCCATCTTGGCCCCCGAGCCAAGAGCCCCACATGGATCACCTGCACACCACCTGTTAATAGGATTGGTCCAAAGGTTAGATGGGATAAAAAAGGTTAAAAAACTACGCCCTGATTCTTATAAATCAGAGGATGTTCTGGCTGCCATCTGCAATACCCTAGCAGCAGCCCTTGATAAAGTTACCGTCTACCATGGGGCCGTTACAAATTGCGCCCGTGGGGTGGCGCACTCGCAGTCGGAGGGAGAACCGGAGTTTTCCCCTCAGGCGCCAAAGACGCCTCCTTTAGAGACACAACTTCCTCCCCCATACCAAGGCTCTCATGACCCACCAAACATTTACCCTGGCTTGACTACCCTGAGTTCAACCATACCCACAGCTCCCGACCTGATTGTACCGGAGGCCCTCCCTGTGACTGTAACCCGATTAAAAATGGATGGTCAGGGGAATACCTCTCAGGTAACTGAGACCCGCCCCCGAACCAAGGCGGAAATGAAGGAGTTCATCATGGATACTGCCCGACGTCCGGATGAGCCTCCTATAATCTGGGTAGGGAGATTAGCCTTGGAACAGGGGAGTGACTGGGTTGACCGGGAGGAAGCCTTAACGTTAACCCGTACCGGGAGTTGGTCGCGGGGCCTTATGGGGGGAGTATTGGCAGTGAATAATCATTGGCCTGTAACGGCCGCAGCTGCCGCGCACCTCCAAATACAAGGGGGATTTCGCGCAGTACAGATGCCACCTGATTGTGTGAATAACTCCACTACCCTTATGTACGCAATCGCTGGGAGTTCTATTCTGCTCTGGGATCCCACTGCACACCCCCTCAACTTAACTAACGTTCAGACGGTAGCACAAAACCCATTTCGTTTTGTTGATGATCCCACTCAGATTCCCATAGAAGATGCGGCTGTTACCCTAGCCGTGGACAACAGTCCTAATCTAGACACAGGGGCTCTTCTGTGGCTAAGGGGATACACAGGACAACCTATTGGCCGACTATACGACGCTGTAGAGAGGGTGAAGTGGGCAACACTAAAGGCCGCCCTACTTGCAACCCCCTCTACTCTGGTGAAAGGGTCCAAAATGGCGCCCAAACCCAAATACCCCGAGCGTTCGTTCATCGAGCGTAAGATTTTTGGATTTTTATTGGGTAAGGAACTCACCAAGGAAGCGATTAGGAAAATGAATAGTGATCAACAGAAAGACTTGGCTGTGAAATTGGGGTGGGAAGATCGCCCTATTCCCCCGCAGCCAAAAAATGGGGAGCGGCCGAGTGCCTAGCGGTCACTCGGCCCGATTTAAATGACCCTTGACCCTATCAAAACCTGACTACTGAAAACGAGACAATTATCCCCTTTTTGTTAGACACGGGGGCACAGGTATCCATCATCCCCCCCGATATGCCCCACACCCCCTCTGGAAAGATAGTCTTTGTACAGGGATTAAATAGCGTTGAAGCAACCTACGTTAGTCCATCACAATTGGCTTTCTCTTCGATCTTAATTAGCCCGCCTTGAGGGCGTTGTTTGTCCCCTTTTTGTTTTTCAGGTACCAATCCATTCGAGCCCCCCACCGGCTGTTTGACTTCCGGAGCCGACGAGAACCATCAAGATGGAAAAAATTTAAGTCTGCCACTGAATCTTTCGTTTGGAGATATGTTACCAAATGTCCCGCAATCTCGAAGCCCTCACTAATTTGACCGCTGAAGGGTTTCGACAAGTCGATTTGGCTCTCACTGTACTAGCTCATTATGCCGAAAAGAATCGTCTAATGATACAGGTTATATTGCAGAAGGACTTTTGTATGGCACTCGAGGACCTTGACCCCAGGTTTAAGGACCAATACCATTTGCGTTTCAAGCCCGGGTGGAACAACATTTCAGCCATCACCCAACAGCTGACCTCACTTGCAGTTCGGATTCGCGAACAGCGGGAAGAATGGGACTGGTGGCAAACAAAACTTTCCTCTTGGGGACTGAGTACTTGGGCATCCACCATTAAGCAGTGGTTGATTGTATGTGCTCTTGTGTTACTAGCCTTTTTAGTGAGCATTGCTGTTGCAAAAGCTCTTATCCACAGAGTTGTTTCCGCTTTCCCTGTTACTGTTGCTTACTTTTCCTTTCTCCCCTTTCTGAAGACAGCAGCTCACCAGAACCTCAATTTACCCAATTGGCTTCTTGCTGATTACCCTTACGTGCGCTCTCACCTTAGGCAACCCCCTTACCGCTTGCTCCGGACAGCCACGGGGGCATGTCTGAGACAGAACATCAGAAATGGCTGCCCGTCGCAGGGAGCCATAGCCTGTAATACCTCTGAGGCTGGTATAGGGGGCTCTGTCTGTGAGGTGGAGTGTTTTCCATATAAGGGCATGTAAATTAATAATCTTCCCCTGCTCGCTTCACCCATTGCAGTAACAGATCAGCCAGTGGGCTGACTGGTGCTCAGGCCTGCTACTCCACCCACTGCAGCAAAAACCAACCTATGGGGTGATAAGTTCACAGGCAATAAAATAGGCAGGCAGCCCCTCTCTCACTGGGGATTCGCATTGAGTGAATGCCTGGCCTGATCACCCAGACGCCTTGCACCCCCCGCTCTTGAGTCTTACTGAGCGTACTCCGAGTTGGTCGACCCGAGTGGAGACAGTTTATGAGCATGTGACCGGTACTTGTGTTCCTGCTGTCTCCAGAACTGGTATAACACCCCCCCCCCCCCCCCCCCCATCATCCCTATCCTAATTGATTTTTTAGTTGTCCTTATTGCTTGCCAAGTGACAGTGGCTAAAAAGTTACTAAGTTAGTTTATAAATAGTTGTGGTTTAGGTTTTTTACTGTTTCCTTGTATAAAGTTGTGTAAATAATCAGCCCTATGGACAATACCAGTGTTAATTCAACTGTTCCTAACCCTTGGGCAGTTATTGGAAATTATTGTGATTTAGAAAAGCCTCAGGGAATTGTTTTGTGTTGTCTGGCAATCTGTTTAATTTTTGTTCTGATGATTGTCTGGCGCCATCAAAATAAAATCAGTTTGTGCTTTTTGAAACTCCCAGTTGTGGTCTCGTCCTTTCCGGCATCCCTTCGAACCTCGTGTATTACGGGGACTGACAACTGACAGTAGTATAGCTTACTGCCCTTCCTGTGCAGGAATTACTATGCTACTATAAAGTACTTTTCTACTGATATGACTCTGTCCAAGGGATACAGAATGATTCCTAGCACTGGGAAGCTTTAGGTTTACAAAATATTAACAAATACTGAGAGGTTTGCAAGCTGAACAACTGATTTTTGTTTGGCCTTGTAATGCTTGAGGATGTTTGGATCTATAAATTTGGGTTCAGGCTCATCTCTTTCCTCCATTTAAAGAAACCCCCAAGCAGGAGACTTTCCCCTGTAAAAAACTCTGTACAGTGAAATCTACTCCAGTGGGCCAGCTGTGTCATGAGTGGGGAGCTGCTCCAGGTCTGCTGGGACCACTGCACTGTGCCAGGCCCTGCCCGGCTGAAGCAGCTCCCCACCTGTGGTGTGGTGTGGTAGGTCCCTCCGGCCTGTGTTACAGGTTGATGCCAGAAACCTCAGCTATTCTCTATTCCCTCTTCTGCTTCTTCACTGTGGGTAAAAAACCCCAACGTCTCTCTAGTCTCAGTCTCTTTAGTCATGGTACTCATCAAATTTATCGTCTGCTCCAGTGTGTCAGGCATAATTCTTGGCCACAGAGTCTCAATCACTTCTCATCTCTAAATGCAAGAGTAAAACTAGGTTTATTGTCATTTTCTCATCTTTATCCCCTATGGCCAGCTCTTTATAGTAGGGAAAGACTGTGGTGTGGGGAGCATCATGAGGCCTCATGCGTAATGCAAATCAATAGCTTTTGAAGACTGGGGTGGAAAGAAGCTCCAGCCTTCATGACACAGATGGTCTAAGGGAAAGAAGAGCTGATCACAGTCATTGCAGGAGGAAGGCAGAGCTGAGAGAAGTTTTTCAGTTTGGGGGGGATAGGTGAGAGGAAGCACCAAAGTGCTTTTCACAAGAGGAAGGGGAGAGCAGAAAGAGTCCAGAAATACCCAGCAGCTGGGCACTCTCCTCTCTGCGTGCCCTCTTGTGAAAAATGGCTTGGAGCGCCTCTTTGCTCCTCTCCCTTCTGCTACTTGCTAATGCTGCATTACCAGGCTTGGGGAGGTGGAGAGCAAAATTCCCTGGGAACTCTCCCCTCAAAGAGGGTTTGTGATAAGAGGGAAGGTCCTCTCATGGATTGATAACTGGCTAAAAGATAGGAAACAAAGAGTAAGAATAAATGGTCAGTTTTCAGAATGGAGAGAGGTAACTAGTGTGGTCCCTCGGGGTGCTCTACCGAGCACAATCCTATTCAAAATATTCACAGTGGTCTGGAAAAAGGTGTAAACAGTAAAGTGGCAAAATTTACAGATGATAGAAAACTGCCCAAGAAAGTTAAATCCAAAGCGGACTGTGAAGAGCTTCAAATGGATCTCAGAAAACTAGGTGAGTGGGCAACAAAATGGCAAATATCAGAGGGGTAGCCGTGTTAGTCTGAATCTGCAAAAGCGACGAAGAGTCCTGTGGCACCTTATAGACTAACTGAAGTGTAGGAGCATAAGCTTTCGTGGGCAAAGACCCACTTCGTCAGATGCATGTCAAATGAATTTTAATGTTGACAAATGCACAGTAATGTATATTGGAAAATATAATCCCAACTATACATATTAAATGACGGGGATCAAATTAGCTGTTACCACTCAAGAGGGAGATCTTGGGAGTCAATGTGGATAGTTCTCTGAAAACAGCTACTCAATGTGCAGCATCAGTCAAAAAAGCAAACAGAATACTGGGAACAATTAAGAAAGGGATAGAGAGTAAATTAGAGAATAGCTTATTGCCTATATATAAATCCATGTTAGCCCACATCTGGAATACTGCATACAGATGTGGTCACCTCATCTCAAAAAGGATATCTTGCATAGGAAAAAGTTAAAAGAGAGCAAAAAATAATTAGGATTTGGAATGGCTGCCATATGAGGAGAGGTTAATAAAACTAGAACTTTTCAGCTTGGAAAAGAGTTGATGAGGAACGGATATGATTGAGGTCTATAAAATTATGACTGGTGTGGAGAAAGTAAATAAGGCAAAGTTCTTTACTTGCTCCCATAACATGAGAACTAGAGGTGACCAAATGAAATTAATAGGTAGCAGGTTTTAAACAAAAGGTAGTATTTTTCTCATGCAACACACAGTCAACCTGTGGAACTCCTTGCCAGAGGATGTTGTGAAAGCCAGGACTTTAACAGGGTTCATAAATTCATGGAAGATAGGACCATAAATGGCTATTTGTCAGGCTGGGCAGGAATGGTATCCTTAGTCTCTTTTTGTCAGAAGCTGGGAATGGGTAACACTTGATGATTATCTCTTCTGTTCATTTCCTCTAGGGCACCTGACATTAGCCAGTCAGAAGATTACTGAGCTAGATGGACTGACCCAATATGGCCGTTATGTTCTTATGTGTGTGTGTAAGGATCCTGTTGGAACTGCCAGGCCTGGGATGAGGTGCGGGTGAAGCACACGTGTGCCTGGGAGCAATGGAAGGAATAGGAAGAGGAAGATGTGGGATTGATGGAGAGACATGCACAATTATTGTGTGACTGGGCATGTAGAGTTGATGTGGGACTATGGCAGATGTGAGGGCTAGGGCATAAATTTAATTATATTGATATTTTATGTTATTATTAATGATATTTTCCGTTCTCTGGGGTAGCTGCAGCATTGAGACATAAAACCATTGCTTTCCACAACTCTGGCACTGTTGCCCAGAGGCTGAATTTTTTTCTTTCTGTCTCTCATGTTGAGACTTTCAAGGTGAACAGATGGTATGTTAGCAAAATATTATTTTATTAGGATTATACAGTAGATAAACCTTCAACTTCTATGATCACAGAAGAGAAGAAATACCATGTTTCTTTTTCTTGGTATGTGCATTGATTATCAGCAGTTTCCTTTCTTCTTGGTATGTTCTTGGCCTACTAATATTTGAGAGCCAGATTGTGCCGTTGTGTCGTCTGAAGAAGTGAGGGGGTAGGTAGCCTGCTTGACGCTCTGCTCAGATGAATGGAACCCACCACAAATGTGGATCCAGGTCTGGAGCTGGGGCCAAAGTGCTGTGAAGTCAACGAGTTTTGGAACAAGTCCCTCCTTTTCTGTGGATGTTGCTCATCCAAGGAAGTGAATGGGCAGAGAAAACCTTGGCTCCACCTCTCTCGTTAGATGGGCAGAGCTGAGGCCAGACATGAAGGGCAGTAAGCTATATCCCCTCAAGGAATTCAGGGTATGTCTACACTGCATCCCTAGTTCGAACTAGGGATGCAAATGGAGACAATCGAACTAGTTAATGAAGCGGGGATTTAAATATCCCGCGCTCCATTAACATGATCTCGCCGGCGCGCTAGTTCGAATCACAGCTGATTCGAACCAGGAAGTGCGCGCCGGGACGCGTTAGTTCAGACTAAAGCCCTTAGTCCGAACTAATGTTACTCCTCAAAAAATGAGGAAGTAGGAATAAAAGATCCTCCAGAAAAGGGTTTATTTTCCGGAGAATCACGTCTAGACTGGCGCTTTTCTCCGGCTTATCCCCAAGCCGGAAAAAAGCGGCAGCCATGTTAATGCAAATACCGCGGGGGATATTTAAATCCCCTGCGGATTTTGCTATTCCAAAGTGTCTAATCTGCATCCCTTTTCCGGAAAAGGGGTGCAGTGTAGACACAGCCCCTAAGTTTGCCTGAGAATGTTTGTCAGAGTAAAAGCTGAGACAGTGGTAGGAACTCATAAGCTGAATAAAAAGAATTCACCAAAAAGCAATCGATAATTAATATTTCCGTATCTTTCTAGTTGCTGAGTTTCTCACTGGAACCCTGATTGTAATTCAGTACAGATCTCATCTAATGAAGAACTCCTGCTTAAGGCAGTGATTAACAGTCCATATTGAAAAGTCCACAATGATAATTCTGTGGCAAAAACTAATCAAAGGCTACAGAGTTTTACCTCAGACACTTAAAAGAAATGTGTTAAAACTGTAGCTTAAGGCTCTTCGAATACAAGTTAATATGGATTTTAAAGTTAGTATTGAATCTTAAGGGCCCAGTCTGCACTATAAAATGTAGCCAATGCTTTTTCTATAAACGTAGAGAGCTTGATTCATTTCTCACTTATATCTGTGTAACTGAGGAATTCTACTGAGGCCAATGGTGTTTGACTGACGGGTGTAATCAGGCCAGAATGCTGATTCAGAGTGTGATTAATGAAGAAATATCTGCCACGGAGGAGACACGTGACAGGACAAATCCCTCGAGGACTCAAGCAAATTCTCATGTTGACCAAATGTGCAATATCTTAATTTAATCATAAATTCTGAAGAAGACTCTTTAGTACTGAACATCACATATACTTTTTTATTTTTTGCACCAAGGCAAGACAATTACTGTGGAGTGATACCTAAGGATGTGGCATCTTTCCAGGAAAACATTCCATGTGTTAAAGAGAAGTGCTACATGGCTATGTGTGAGACATAAAAAAGCAAATTGATGCAGATAGACTAATCACCTGCCTCAGGCACCTGTGGAGAAAGTAAAAGTAAAAATAAGAGCCATCAGATAGTAATCACTCTATCTGCCTTGTATTTTCTTCCTCTTCCTCCTTTCCACAATAGGGAAATTCAATGGCCCACTACAATGACTCTGCATCACCTACTGACCAGATTTCAAGGATTTGCAAGGTGCATAGCCCCTCTGCATAAGAGGAAATGTCCACCAATATCAACATCTTCAGTGTGGTTCTTGAAAGATGAGGATTCCAAGTCCTAAGTAAGGAAAGGTCTGCTTAGTCCTCTAACCCATGCTCTAGCACTGCAGAATTATTCCTTGTAGAACATTTTCTCAAGCTTTTCCAGTCTTCTAAATGTCTCAAAACAACATATCTTTCCTTACATATTTTGGTACATTCAACCTTAATTTACCTTTATTTAATTTCATCCCTTCCATTGTATCATGGGTATGGAAGAAGAATCTACACAGAACAGAACAGGTATGAATGATTACTTTTTAGCAACAAGTTACACCTTTTACCAGAGTAAACAACTGTTCCCTCTCTTCTTGGTGTTTACATCTTTAAAACTCTTGTGAAATGTATGTTTATTCTGGTTTTTAATTATGTTTTGATTATAGAGGATCTAATAGTTTGCAGAGGAGAGACATGAGCTAGTACTTTTTTTCTGTGTCACTATCAATCTAGTGATTCATAGGTTCATAGATTTTAAGGCAAGAAGGGATTAATAGACTACCTGTTCTGACCTCCTGTATAATACTGGTCTTAGAATTTCACCTATTGATGACTATATTGAGCCCAATAACTTGTGTTTTGCTAAAATACATAATCTAAAAAGCCATGCAGCCTTGATGTGAAGTGAAGTGAACTTCCTCCTTCTTTATTATATTTAGTCCTTCAAGTAGCCACCTTAGTTTGTACTTGTTCCTCATGTTTCTTCTGCTGCAGTGCAAATGATTTCTGTTGTGCATCTTTTATAATATGCCTTGGAAACCTTCCTCTACATATTTGCTTTCCTAATAATTTTATACTAGGAGATATACCCTGTATATTGGTTCTCAGTCTCTGGCAAATTGTCCTTTTGATGCAACTGAATACTAATAATCCTCTCCTTTGAATTTACTTCACAATCATATGTTAATGATCACTCTCCAAGTGTGTCATTCGCCTCCGAGCTCTTAATTACTTCCTCCTTATTAGTCAATAACAGCTCCAAAATTGTCTCAATTCAGCTACTTGCTCAATTTGTTGAAAAAAGTAATTAGCAGAGTTTTGTAATTTTCTTTGATAGACTGAATTTCAATCTACTTTTTTTCTCCCAACAACTGTCTGTGTAATTGAAATTTCTTGTGACATAGTCAGCTGCAATCATCTTGCCCAGTACAAGCTGAACAGCACCTTCATTATGACATGCAGTCCAGGAAAATGTCTTTACAGGCGACCCCGACTTACGACCCCCCGCAATTACGACCGGCCTGTTCCGGCCCAACCTCTCAAGCCCACCTGCACAGCGAGCCACAGGGTCAGCCAGTTGCCCGGAGCCCTGGACAGCTCTGTGCGCAGCTTTCATCGCGCCACTGGCTCCAGGACACGTGGAGTTGCCTCCATCCAGCACAGCCCCCGGCCAGCTCGGGGAGCAGCTCATGCCATGCCTAGGGCTGGATTACCCAATAGGCAGACTAAGTACGTGCTTAGGGCACCAGCAAAGCAGGGGCACCAAAAACAAAAAAACAACAAAAAAGAAGAGAATTTATGGTATAGTACTGTTTTTATTTTGAATTACATATGGGGGAGCACCATAATCTTTTCAGTGATTAGGGCCTCTAGAAGTCTTAATCTGGCCCTGGTCACGCTGTTTCCAGCCGGCACAGCCCCTGGCGCTGGCTCTGGGACATGTGGCACCCCCTCCACCTGGCACAGCCCCCAGCTGGCTCTGGGCCCCGCATCCTGGGGACTACAACTCCCAGGAGGCAAAGCGGGCCAGGAATGGAACCCCCATTTATGTCATTGGGAAATAAGGGTTCGACTTACAACCGTTCTCCAGGAACCAATTAGGTTCTAAGTGCAGGGATTGCCTGTATTTGGATATTGCTGAATGGAAAAACCAGTATCTAGATTGCAGGCTTTAAGCTTTCTCGGCAGAGTTCAAAAGTCTGGTGAACTGTTTTGCAAAGATGTTGCAACATGATGCATTTGGTTGCAGGAAGAGATTTCAAGGCATTGTGCTTATGGGACTGCTGCACACCTGTGAACTGAGTTGCCATGGTATAAAAGACAGACAGACTATCCTTCTTCCTTTAGGGAGGAAGGAGGGCTGTAACTATGACCACCTGGTGTGATCTAGGGCCCTGTTTGAACATGGACTACTGCTAAATTTCTGATTGGCCTTCTAAAATGATGTGATATATTTTTTCTTGTGTTCCTCCAGTTGTACACTAATGTGACTCTGCAGAAATCAATGGACTCATGCGGCTGTGTCTAGACTGGCAAGTTTTTCGGGAAAATCAGCCGCTTTTCCGGAAAACTTACCAGCTGTCCACACTGGCTGCTTGAATTTCTGGAAACGCACTGACGATCTCATGTAAGATCGTGAGTGCTTTTCCGGGAATACTATGCTGTTCCCATTCAGGCAAAAGTCTTTTTCCGAAAGACTTTTGCGCAAAAGGGCCAGTGTAGACAGCACAGTACTGTTTTCCACAAAAAAGCCCCGATCGCGAAAATGGCGATCGGGGCTTTTTTGCGGAAAAGCATCCTGCCAATCTAGATGCGCTTTTCCGAAAATTCTTTTAACGGAAAAGTTTTCCGAAAATTCTTTTAACGGAAAAGTTTTCCGTTAAAAGAATTTTTGGAAAATCATGCCAGTGTAGACATAGCCTTGCTAGTAAAAAATTGGAAGAGTGCATAAGAAAGTTTTGACAATTTTTTCTCAAAGGCCAGTTAGGAATTTCGTACAACTTCTCTTTTTCTGTGTCTTATCCTGCAGCTTGCATAACTACAGAACTCTCCATAGGTGATTGTCTCCAGGGGAGGGAAATCCAGTTATTAGGAAAAGACAGTTGTTAGTAATGGGGGAGTCAGTCATTAGAAACATAGACACTAGGTTTGTGATGATTGGGATAAACATATAGTAACTAGCCTGCCTTGTGTGAAGGTTGTGGCTCTCGTGAGATATCTAAATAGACTTATGTGTAGTGCTGGGGAGAAGCCAGTGGTTATGATACATGTAGGTACCAATGACATAGGGAAGGATAGGAGAGAAGTCCTGGGGGCCAAATTTTGGCTGCTGGAAAAGAGATTGAAATCCACAACCTCCACAGTAGCATTCACTGAGCTGTTTCCCATTTCATGTGCAGGGCCAAATAGACAAGCAGAAATGCAAGGTCTCATGGAAGAGAGATGGTACAAGGAGGAAGGGTTTAGATTTATTAAGAACTGGGGAAACTTTTTGGAAATGGGGGGGGGGGTAAGGTTATACAGGAAGGATGGGTTCCAGCTAAGCCAAAATGGAACCAGATTGCTGGCACGTAAAATTGAAAAGGTCATAGATCAGTTTTTAAACTAAGCGCTGGAGGAAAGTCGAGAGGTATAGAGGAGCACATGGCTCAGACAAAGACATCTCTTAGGGCTGGGTCTATTCATAGGCATTCTCTATGTCCTAGTAAAGAGAGGAGTATAGAAGATGGTAAAATATGGGTAAGATCTGATGAAAAATAGTCAAATGAAAAAGAGTCCTATGCAATCACATCATGTAATGGCAGACAGCTAAATAGTGATATGTTTTTAAAGTGTTTATATACAACATTGGAAGTCTAAATAATAATTTAACCCCCTCTTTCCTCCCTTGGTTATTTGGGAGCAGTCAATGCTCCTTTGCAGACCTGGGTACCTGATGTTTTTAACATGAAAGGAGATCCTGAGTATCCCAGTGGTGATGCTGGATAGTTGGAGATCCCCTAATCACCCCCTTGGTGCAATCCCTTGCTTCTAAAGGAATATACAATGGCGGTGCCTCCACCTGGCTGGCCCGGTACACACTTAATGGTGTGCCTTGGGAGCCTCCAGGAATAAACTTATTTTGGTAATAATATGTCTCTAACTCCAAAACAACAATTATAAATAACATACATATGATTGATTATATTAGAATGAACACACCTTTACTTATCTACTTAAAGAAACAGGGTTTAACAGACTAAAATGGAATAAAAACAATTAACAAAGTACACAAATAAATGAAACTCTTGTATAACTGGCATTTACACAGCCATCATTTATCCCACTCCAGAGAGTGCACTCCTCTGGATCTCAGAGTCCCAGACGCTTGCCTGGGTGCGCTTGAAGTTCTGCAGCTGGAGTGGAAACAGCAGGTCATGTCAGTCCAAGCATGCAGCAAGCTGCAAAATCCCTGGAGCAGGCCCACCAAATGCCAGGAGCTCTGGTTCACAGGGCAGAGTCAGTCTGCCTTCTGTGCTCCATCCCAGGCAGCACTTTCCCAAACAGTCACAGTTACTTCTATGTGGGCTGTTCTCAGTCACAAGCACAGCCCTCCAGGGACAATCTCTTCCCTCCAGGGACAATCACCAACAGCCCTTGAAACAGCCTGCTAGATCCAAGCCCCAGCAGGCTCTGAGCAGCAGGCTCTAGCTTCCAGCAGCAACTCCTGGACTGGAAAAGGCCCCATACCAGCAATCTGGCTCCTCTCTCCAAATTGGAGCCCACCAACTCTCTCCCTGCACTACCTGAAGAGAGCAAAAGTTTCCCTCCTTTTTTCCAAGGCATCATGGGAATTGTAGTTCCTAGGGCTAGACTGTAGCACAAAGAATCCTCCCAGTAAAAGTCAGAGGCTCCGATAGTAAAGGGGCCTACAATAAGATGGGTGGACTAGAGTCCCTCATATTGAATGAGGATATTGATATACTAAGCATCACAGAAACTTGGTGGAAAGAGGATAATCAAAGGGGGTATGTCTACACTACCCTCCTAGTTCGAACTAGGAGGGTAATGTATGCATACCGCACTTGCTAATGAAGCCCGGGATTTGAATTTCCCGGGCTTCATTAGCATAAGCGGGGAGCCGCCATTTTTAAATCCCCGCTGCTTCGAACCCCGTGTAGCGCGGCTACACGGGGCTCGAACTAGGTAGTTCGGACTAGGGTGCCTATTCCGAACTACCGGTACACCTCGTTTCACGAGGAGTACCGGTAGTTCGGAATAGGACCCTAGTCCGAACTACCTAGTTCGAGCCCCGTGTAGCCGCGCTACACGGGGTTCGAAGCAGCGGGGATTTAAAAATGGCGGCTCCCCGCTTATGCTAATGAAGCCCGGGAAATTCAAATCCCGGGCTTCATTAGCAAGTGCGGTATGCATACATTACCCCGCTAGTTCGAACTAGCGGGGTAGTGTAGACATACCCTGGGACACAGTTATACTAGGGTACAAAATATATCAGAAAGACAGAATAGGTCATACTGGTGGGAGAGTAGCATTATATGAAAGAAAACATAGAATCAAATGAAGTAAAAATTGTAACTGAACCAAACTGTTCCACAGAATCTTTAAGGACAGTAATTCCATGCTCTAATAATGAATACAGCAGTACAGATATATTACTGACTACCTGAATGGGATAGTGACTGAAATGCTAAGGGAGATTAGAGAGGCTATAAAAATAAAAACCACAATAATTATGGAGGATTTTAGCTATTCCCATAGGGTATGTCTACACAGCAAAGTTATTTTGAAATAACAGCCTGTGACGGGCTGCCAACGGCCCACATGCCGAGCGGCCAGAGCCGCCGGGCAGAACCCCCCTGCGCCGCAGGACTGTCGGAGAATGGTGGCGGGGCCGAAACCTGCCTCCACGCCTGTGTCAGCGGGAGGCCACCGGCCCCTCCCCCGGGAGGACTCAGGGAGGGGCCGTTGGGGAGAGTGACGGCCGGGACGTGGCTGGGGAAGCCACCATGTCACCAGAAGGGCTGGGCCTCTGGATCATGGCCGGCCTGGCAGGCCATTTTAAAAAGGCCCGCCGGCAGAGAGGGAGGGGGCAGCCTCCTCCTAGGGAGGTAGAGACAGACTGGAGCCCAGGATGGACCGGGTGCATGCCCAAGACCGGCAGGCAGCCTGTCCCTGTCCCAGGGGCTCCCAGGACAGCCCCCGCAGCTGGCGGGCGGCCACTCCTGGATTGGAGGATGAGCAGGACAAACCCTGCCGCCCGTGGAGAGAGCGACTCGGAGAGGACAAGATCCGCGGGAGTAGAAGGACCGACGGGACTCCTGCAGAACAACCCCGGACCTGGACCACAGAATCCCGGTAGGCATTGGGGAACGGCAGGGGTGGGCCGAGGGAAGGGAGGAAGCAGCCTGGGGCAGGGGCCTACTGGCGACCGTGGGTAGATGTGTTATGGGAGGAAACACCCCCCCGTCTGCCATGCAGGGGCTCGCTGTCGCCCCTGCACTTAGGGCCCCGGGCTGGGACCTGGAGAGAGGGTGGGCCCGGGTCCCCCTCTGAAACGCCCTTGAGCACCCAACCCCTTTCAGAATTGAAACACACATAGACGTGCGAACTGCGGGCGCCGGACGGCAGGGCCAGCCAGGGTATCGCCCCTCTGAGGGGCCAGACTCGGGAAGCAAGCCTCCTCTTCTCCCTTCCCCCCCGGTGAGGCAGGGGATAGACACGGGGTCCGCTGAACCTCCCACTCCTGCTCTGCAGGGAGGGGTGATCGTACCCACCCTACGGGACGGACGACCAGGAAGCCCGGCCGGGGGACGGGTCAGAGGACGAAGGGGTTCGCTGAGCTCCCCTACCCGCCTGGTAGAGGGTGATCACACCCCACGACTCGTCCACACAGCCGTTATTTTGAAATAACTTTACTAGCATCTACACAGCCAAACTGCTATTTTGAAATTAATTCGAAATAGTGGAGGGCTTATTTTGAAATTGGTAAACCTCATTCCATGAGGAATAATGCCAAATTCAAAATAGCTGTTTTGAAATAAGTGCTGTGTAGACACTTATATCGAAATACGGGGCCTCCAGCCTTTCCAGGTTGCCCTGGTGGCCACTCCAGCCTCAACCAAGAACACTCCTCTCCCTCCTTCTCCCTGGAGCCCTTAAAGGGGTTGATTCTGGCCACAGTGCCTGTGCCAGCTCCAAGCCTGCCAGCCCAGAGTCAGCAGTCGCTGCCCCTGACCCAGTGGCCCCAAAACATGAGCCAGCAAGTCACTGGGAGTCAGCCCTCCACTGCTCCCCAGGAGCAGTCTGCCAGCTCCCAGGAACCTGCCAGGGCCCGTAGAAGGCGGGCGCTTTCCTGGTCCAGGGTGAAGATCATGGACCTTATTCAGATTTTGGGGGGGAGTGCCCCCAATGTCCATGAGCTACACACTAGATGGAGGAATGCGGCCGTCTATGGCAGGATAGTTGCCAGCCTGGCCACAAAAGGCCACATGCGAACCCAGGAGCAGGTTCGCATGAAAATCAAGTTGGTCTGGCGACACTCCCAACCCTGACCTTCCCCTCCCCCTTCTTCCCCTTGCTTCCTCCTTCAGCTCCCTCCTCCCAGGTTTCCCCCACCCCTCTGCCATCCTCTCTTCTCCCCTCTCCTGCCTCCTTTCCCCAGTCTCACCAGAGTTTCATCCTCCCTCCCCCAGTTTTGTTAAATGAAGAGAGTTTGTGTTAATGAAAATACGTGTATTTTATTTGACATCAGCAAGGGGGGGGTTAGGGAGGGGTAAGTGGAAGGATGTGAGGGAGGAATGAGGCACAAGCCCCCAGTGGGGCAGACCAGGGAGGCTCTTAGTGCTCCTCAGGGTGGAAGCTCTCCCGCAGGGCCTCCTGGATACTGACAGCCCCCCAATGGACCTCCCGGATGGCAGCCTGCAGAAAGTGCAGCCAGGGTTGCAGCAACACATCCAAAAGAAGCATCAGAGTGCCCAGGGGAAGCTCTGCCTCCATGGTGCAGAGTGCTGTGGTGTCCCGAGTGAGGGCAATCAGAGCACGCAGAGACAAAATGCTTTGCTGTCCCTCATCAAGGTAAAAAAGCAAGCAGGGAAACCTGAGAACTGGCTGTCCGGCGGGGTCCCTTTAAGTACAGACCTCTGATAGCCTCAGGCAGCAGCCCCACACAGTAAGTCCCGACCTGGTGCCCTGCCGGAACTGTTTCCGGCCAGACTTAAATGCGATTCAGAGTCCATTCAGTGTGGCCGCACTATTTTGAAATGCATTTTGTGTGTAGACACGTTATTTTGAAATAACTTATTTCGAACTGACTATTTTGAAATAAGATATTTCAAAATAATGCTGTAGTGTAGACATACCCCTATTGACTGGGTACACGTCACCTCAGGATAGGAGTGCAGAAATTATGTTTATAAGCATTGTATGTATTATTATAAACATTACTTCTCTTCAAACTAAAATGACTGGAAGCCAAGTTTCTCAATCAATATTAAGCAAATATTTTCCTGTGAGTTCAGCAAAAATTGACAGCAACTTGCACAGAACAGGAATATGAAGAAGAATAAAAATGAATGGAAAAGTTTAATTCACCAAATTTCAAACTTTGAAGTAGTTTGATTTGTAACTACTGATGATGAGGTAAGAGAGAAGACAGAATGTAGTTTTTCATCTCCTTGCTCAGCATTTTCTTTGCTTTAACTCTATAGCTCAGCAGAAATACAGAGTTGTAGCATCTCCTACTATTTGTATAGTTAGAATACATACAGGTGATGAAAGATTGCCAAAACACTTTAAAAAGAGGACTTATGTAAAACTAATGTCTCCCAATTAGACCTTATACCAGAAAAATGCATAATAAATTATAAGGAGGACAGGTTTAGAAAACATGCATTTTAGGTTTAACTCTCTCTGTCTCACTCTTTTACTGCACATATCAGTGGTAATAGAGAAGCCGTTAGAAGGCAAATCATGTTCCAAAATACTGTGTCTTGTCATGCTGAAATCTACATAGAAGAATTTGAATAGAAATGGTTTCTTTTCTCCTGTTGAAGTTTTTCTTCTGAATAATGTTAAATTATATTATAATTATGCATAGACTGAAATAACCTCTTACTATAAATCACCATATATGTCATCATTAACATAACAGAATCTTAGCTTTGATAAGTGACCTGGCAATAATTATCATTACATATTTACACTGAAATGATATCCAGGGACCCTAATCAGAATAGGTGCCCCATAACGTTAGATGTTGTGTGGACCTATATGAAGGATTGGATGCTACCCTGAAGACCATAATTAGAATATTTGTGCATACAGGGAAAAATTAAGAGATGAGAGATATTTCTCAACAACTGACTATATATACACATTAAATTACAATGTAATGAGACTGAATATTTCAAAACAATGTGGGTGGCTTTATGGGATATGAAACAAAAAAGAAGAGTTCAAGGGCTGCATATCTGAAAATTTCTAACTGAAATTTTCTAAAAACTCATTTTTATTGAGTTTTTCAGCAGAAGAAATTGAAATTTTTTGAAAAACTGCTATTTTCATTTTTGACAACTGAAAACCCAAGATTCATTCCAGACAATGTGAAAATCGTGAACAAATTTGGGCTAAAAATTGTGATTGCTTGAGAATGATAATGTGTGCTTCTTTTTTAGAAGAAACATTCACAAAATTCTCAAGAAAGCAGATACTTTCTATGCAACCTTTCATTTTTTTGAAGATGCAATTTTCCATTGAAGAACATTTTCATCAGAAAGGTTTTGACCGTCCCTAGCCTGGAATGAAAAGGTGAGGAACTGTAAAAATCCCCAAAACACATTTGTGTAAAACAATTGAATAAGGAGTGCTTTAAACAGCAAACTTCATCTTAGTATTCCAGCTCATCTACAAACAGCAGTTTTACAAGCATGGATCCTCCAAATTCCTTCTTGTCAAATGGCACCAGCCTGCATGCAGAAAACCATTCTTTGATTAAGAATCAAATTGATAGGAGGGCTGCAACCTGACTATTGAGCATTTGATCATCTGGGTAAACGATTCTGTGTATACTGCTGTTTGCATGTGCAATTTACATTTGCGAGTTTGGAAAATGGGAATACATGCAAACTTGCATGTGTAAAAGAACCCATAAAGAAACAAACCAAGAACTAAATCTGATTCCTGGGCTTTGCCAGTGTTAAGTGATGATCAGCTGGCTACACTTATGGTTATTCTTGCAATTGCAGAAATAATTGCAACAACCACAACAAAAGGAATTAATAAAATAAAGTAAAAACAAGCAAAACAAACAACATTCTCTGAGAAAAGAGGTTTGGAAAGATGAGCAGCTGAGTCCACTATCTAATACTCTACAGACTTCTCTTTATGAATATTAGTTCATCATGCGGCACTCAGCTATAGTTGTGATGGGCTCCTTGTTTACCCACAGAGATCAGAGAGATGTAACAGACACAGTTTTGCTCTGCAGAATCTGTGCTAGTTTGACACTGTTTGGCTGGTTATCGGACCAAATTTTGGTGTAAATCTAGCGATGTCAATAGATTCCTAAAAAAGAGCAATAGTCCTTCTTCACCATCAATAACTATTAAAAAAAATTTGGCTAAGTAGGTGATCTAATAAAGAACTATTTATGTTTGAAACCTGAAATTTCTGTGTTGTGAAATTTGTACTGTAGTGTTTGAGGAAAAAAATAGACAAAGTGCTGAATTTCAAAGGTGAGTGATTTTTAAGTGTTTAGAACAGGACCAGTATTGACTAACTGAATGTAATAATGATATAACAAAAATTCAGTCTAGAGCTGCTGAGTGCTGTAAACTTGGTGATGAAATATATTTATTTCTGTGAGAACATAAAGGGATTTAAATCTCATTTTAAGTGAAAAAACCCACTTCCATATTACACTCTATAGCTGATAAAAAACTTCATTCATTCCATTCTGTGAAGTTTACTGGTACAATTGCGCATGAAGTATAATAGAGTGCACATCTTAAAATGTGATGATTGGGCTAGATTCTGTTCTTGGACTCTAATTCAGGAAAACATACCTATTCAGGAAAGCACATAAGTAGATAGACTTAAACACATGCTTAAAGTTAAGCTAAAGTGCATTCCTCAAAGGGGATGAAATTAAGCCTGTGGGTAAGTGCTCTCCTATATTGAGATCTAGGTTAAACTGGTCAAAATCCAGAGTAAATTCACTGAAATCAATGGAGTTAATCTGGATTTATACCACTATAAGTGAGAACAGAATTTGGGTGCATGGATCCATCTTTATCCTGGGTGTCAAACCTTTGTCATCAAAGGGGATGTCTATACTGCAAAAAAAACCCTTCAGCACTAAGTCTCAGAGCCTGGATCAATTCTTCACACAGCGTGTAGTCAACCTGTGGAAATCCTTGCCAGAGGAGGCTGTGAAGGATAGGACTATAATAGAGTTTAAAGAGAAGCTAGATAATTTCATGGAGGTTAGGTCCATAAAAGGCTATTTAGCCAGGGGATAAAATGGTGTCCTTGGCCTCTGTCTGTCAGAGGCTGGAGAGGGATGGCAGGAGACAAATTGCTTGATTGTTGTCTTCGGTCCACCCTCTCTGGGGCACCTGGTGCTGGCCACTGTCGGCAGACAGGCTACTGGGCTAGAAGGACCTTTGGTCTGACCCAGTACGGCCGTTCTTATGTTCTTATGTTCTAATTGATTTGGCCTCACGGGGCTTGGTCTGTGGGGCAGAAAACAGCAGCAGAGAAGTTCAGGCTCAGGCTGGCATCTGGATTCTAAGAACTTTCCCACTTTACCTGGTTGCAAAGCCCGGGCTGAAGCCCAAGTCCAACACCCACGTTGCTATTGTTATCCCTTCAACCCATCAGTTGACCCGGGCTCTGAGACTCAGTACCATAGGTCTTTCATTGCAGTGTAGTCACACCCAGGTCTATATTAGACCCAGCAGCATGGCTTAAGGTATGCAATTCCAGCTATGTAGACTATGTGGCTGGAGTTGGTTTATCTTAAGCTAAGCTTGGTTGTGTCCCCACAGAGGGAAGCCGATGGGAACAAATGCTCCCGTTGGCTTCCCTTAGTCCTCTCAAAAGCAGGAGTACTGGACACCAGCAAGGGTGCCCTCTGAGTCTGATTTAGCAAATCTTGACTAGACTTGCTAAATCAAACTCTCGAAGATCGATTGCGGCAGCATCCATCTTCTGTGAAGTGAAAACAAGGGAACAGAGACATTTTACCAGGGATGGAGTTGGCTCACGGTCTCTGAAGGGCCGAGACAGAATCACTGTTTCGCTGAAAGTGCTTTTTTCTCCACTGTTCCACTAAAATTAAACAGTCATTTTTAATAAGACTTCATAGAATTTTTCATGCACTTTGTTGAAGGCAAGCGGTAAAACATTTATGAGAGCTATTTAGAGAGCAAGAGCAATTTTCAAACACATCTGAAATGCACTTTTTTCGAAGATCACTGGGAATAAAGTCAGTGCCCTTAAATCTTTGGCTACTGGAAGATTTTCTACTTTTGCTTTGCAAGCACATTGAATTTAGTGTACTTATAAAATGTTTATTATGTTCTTCTTTTCCATCTTTTGGGACTTTAATCTCTTCTGACAAGATGCCATGTGCCAGATATATCCATTGTTTGTAATGTAATATTGACATAAATGTATGCATCTTTCTTCATGGAAAGCATAAAACATCTTGAAATTTACAGTAACAACTAAAGATATTTCTGCATTTGCAGAATTTGCTTTCTTTTTATCTCGGCTCCTCATTCATTAAGATTTAGAAAGAAGACAAGTCTTCACTCATATGGACAGAGGAGAAATTTAATTGAGGCAGCACTATCACTAGTTCATGACTTTCTCTTTAAAGTCAGAAAAAAGTAAGTTTCTGCTTGACGGCTCAAAGAACTCAGAATGGTATAAATACAGCAAATAAATAAACTTTGATATTTTCTGCTGACAAAGGGATGGTAATTCTGTTTGATTAGCTTATATAAAAATGCTTATATTGTTTAGTAGTGAAATAAAGTACCAGCTAGAAGTCAATCTTTTGCAAATTCATAGTTATATCGTCCGTGCCAAATTGGGGAAAGAATGTGAAAGAGGCCAAACAGCAAAAATTAAGATGTTTGTACACCAATGCGAGGAGCCTAGGTTACAAAAAGGAGGAATTAGAGCTATTGGTCCAGGAAGTGAAACCAGATATTATAGGAATAACAGAAACATGGTGGAATACTAGGCATGACTGGAGTACAGGTATTGAGGGGTATGTGCTGTTTAGGAAAGACAGAAATAAGGGTAAAGGTGGTGGAGTCGCATTGTATATCAAAGATGAGGTAGATTGTAAAGAAATAAAAAGTGATGGAATGGAGAAGACAGAGTCTGTTTGGGCAAAAAATCACATTGGGAAAGAAAACTATCAGATCCTCCCCTGGGATAGTGCTTGGGGTGTGTTATAGACCACCAGGATCCAATTTGGATATGGATAGAGACCTCTTTAATGTTTTTAATGAAGTAAATACTCATGGAAACTGCATAATCATGGGAGATTTCAATTTTCCATATATAGATTGGAGAACAAGTGCTAGTAATAATAATAGGGCTCAGATTTTCCTAGATGTGATAGCGGATGAATTCCTTCATCAAGTAGTTGCTGAACCAACAAGGAGGGATGCTATTTTAGATTTGGTTTTGGTGAGTAGCGAGGACCTCATAGATGAAATGGTTGTAGGAAACAACCTTGGCTCGAGTGATCATGAGCTAATTCAGTTCAAATTAAATGGAAGGATAAACAAAAATAAATCTGAGACTAGGGTTTTTGATTTCAAAAGGGCTAACTTTAATAAATTAAGGAAATTAGTTAGGGAAGTTGATTGTACTAAAGAAATTATAGACCTTAAAGTGGAGGACGCCTGGAATTACTTTAGGTTAAAGTTGCAGAAGCTGTCAGAAGCCTGTATCCCTAGAAAAGGGAAAAAATTTATAGGCAGGTGTGTTAGACCAAGCTGGATGAGCAAGCATCTCAGAGAGGTGATTAAGAAAAAGCAGACAGCATATAAGGAGTGGAAAATGGGAGGGATCAGTAAAGAAAGCTACCTTATTGAGGTTAGAGCATGTAGGGACAAAGTGAGAAAGGCTAAAAGTCAGGTAGAGTTGGACCTTGCAAAGGGAATTAAAACCAATAGTAAAAGGTTTTATAGCCATATAAATAGGAAAAAAATAAAAAAAGAAGAAGTAGGACCACTAATTACTAAGGATGGAGTGGAGGTTAAGGATAATCTAGGAATGGCCCAATATTTGAACAAATTCTTTGCTTCAGTCTTTAATGAGGCTAATGAAGAGCTTATGGATAATGGTAAGTTAACAAATGGGACTAAGGATATGGAGGTAGATATTACCATATCCGAGGTAAAAGCCAAACTTGAACAGCTTAATGGGAGTAAATCAGGGGGCCCAGATAATCTTCATCCAAGAATATTAAAGGAACTGGCACATGAACTTGCAAGTCCATTAGCACAAATTTTTAATAAATCTCTAAACTCGGGTTGTGCCATTTGACTGGAGAATTGCTAATATAGTTCCGATTTTTAAGAAAGGGAAAAAAAGCGACCCGGGTAACTATAGGCCTGTTAGTTTGACATCTGTAGTATGTAAGATCCTGGAAAAAATTTTGAAGGAGAAAGTAGTTAGAGACATTGAGGCTAATGGCAATTGGGACAAATTACAACATGGTTTTACAAAAGGTAGATCGTGCCAAACCAACTTGATCTCCTTTTTTGAGAAAGTAACAGATTTTTTAGATAAAGGAAATGCAGTGGATCTAATCTACCTCGACTTTAGTAAGGCACTTGATACAGTACCACATGGGGGGGAATTGGTTAAATTGGAAATGATAGGGATTAATATGAAAGTTGAGAGGTGGATAAGCAACTGGTTAAAGGGGAGACTACAGCGGGTCATATTGAAAGGTGAACTGTCAGGTTGGAGGAAGGTTACTAGCGGAGTTCCTCAGGGATCAGTTTTGGGGCCAATTTTATTTAATCTTTTTATTGCTGATCTTGGCACCAAAAGTGGAAGTGTCCTAATAAAATTTGCGGATGACACAAAGTTGGGAGCTATTGCCAATTCAGAAAAGGATCGGGATATCATACAGGAAGATCTGGATGATCTTGTAAATTGGAGTGATAGCAATAGGATGAAATTTAATAGCAAGAAGTGTAAGGTTATGCATTTAGGGATTAATAACAAGAATTTTAGTTATAAGCTGGGGACACATCAGTTGGAAGTAACGGAGGAGGAGAAGGACCTCGGAGTCCTGGTTGATTATAGAATGACTATGAGCCGCCATTGTGACATGGCCGTGAAAAAGTCAAATACGATCTTGGGATGTATTAGGCGAGGTATTTCCAGTAGGGATAAGGAGGTGTTAGTGCCATTATACAAGGCATTGGTGAGACCCCATTTGGAATACTGTGTGCAGTTCTGGTCTCCCATGTTTAAGAAGGATGAATTCAAACTAGAACAGGTACAAAGAAGGGCCACTAGGATGATCGGAGGAATGGAAAACCTGTCTTATGAAAGGAGACTCAAGGAGCTTGGCTTGTTTACCTTAACCAAAAGAAGGCTGAGAGGGGACATGATTGCACTTTTTAAATATATTAGAGGGATAAATACCAGGGAGGGAGAGGAATTATTTAAGCTTAATACCAATGTGGACACAAGAACAAATGGATATAAGCTGGCTAGTAGGAAGTTTAGACTTGAGATTAGACGAAGGTTTCTAACCATTCGAGGAGTGAGGTTCTGGAATGGCCTTCCAAGGGAAGTAGTGGGGGCAAAAAATCTATCTGGCTTCAAGATTAAACTAGATGGATTTATGAAGGGGATGGTTTGATGAGATAACATGATCTTGGTAACTAATTGACCATTCATTATCAGTGGGAAATAGGTCACTGGAGGGATGATAGGAATTACTAGAGAACTTTCTGAGTGTCTGGCTGATGAGTCTTGCCCATATGCTCAGGGTTTAGCTGATCGCCATATTTGGGGTCGGGAAGGAATTTTCCTCCAGGGTAGATTGGCAGAGGCCCTGGAGGTTTTTTGCCTTCCTCTGTAGCATGGGGTACAGATCACAGCTAGAGGATTCTCTGCATATTGGGGTCTTCAAAGTAGTTGAAGGCTTCAATATCTGAGATATAAGTGAGAGGATTATTCTGGGAGGGGTGGGTGAGATTCTGTGGCCTGCACTGTGCAGGGGGTCAGACTAGATGATCATAATGGTCCCTTCTGACCTTAAAGTCTATGAGTCTATGAGTATACAACATGGAACTCAAAAATGCTAAAAAAATTCTCGTTTTTTTAAAATCACTTTTGTATATTCTCCTGAATAGGAACATAGGTCCAAATTCACCATGTCTTATTAATTTTTTTAATTTTCCTAGCACCTAGTAGTCTTAGTCTTGGATTACTGTGCACGGTGCTGTACAAACACAGAACAAAAAGACAGTCCCTGCCCCCAAAAGCTTACAATCTAAGTATAAGGCAAGAGACATACACATGGGGGCGTATATGTAGCCATAACCCTAATGATTTCAGAGGAGTTGTAACTGTCCATGCCAGTGAAAAATCTGATCAACAGGTTCTTTTTTGTGTCACCAAATGGCATGAAATGAATAGATCTAAGGAGCAAACTATCATCTGTTCCTACAGTAGGACTGAATGTTGAGTGTCATGCCAGGGAGATATGGATGCAGCTACCAGAAATGGTCTATTACAATACTTGAATGGGCTTTTGTGCTGGTATTTTAGCCCTGAATTTTCAAAATTGGGTGTCTAAGTTGACCCAATAATTAGAAACTTAATCAATTGCTGAGAACTATTTAGCTTCGCTGGAAGTGGTCAGAGTGTAGCACCTTTAAAATTCAGGATACTTGCTTTTAGTTATGCCCTCAGGCAACTTAACTGTCAAAAACTTCTGTAAAAACCCAACACTATAACTAACAGTGATGACCCAAGACAACATGTCACTGAACCATTGAAGTAGAAATGAAGAGCATGAATTACACTTGGGGCACTACTGAGAGTCTGGCCAGAGACAGACAGAAGTGGAGGACCTTTGTTGCTGCCCTATACACCAGTGGGCATGAGGGACGATGATGATAACTATCAGTGGAAGCAGGAATACAAAGAAGTCTTTTTTGCTTGTAAATCTGCATGTTCAAGAAATTGACATAGTGATAACAGGGAAAATAATTAGAGTTACACATATTCAATGAGCGAGAGAGAAAACTGAAAAATGGAAATGGTGAAGGGGACCTAAGGGTGATAAGAGAGAGCAAAGCAAGCAGGCATTTGTGGTATGATATGGCTGCAAATAAAGCTAATGCCCATTTTGGGTTGTATCCACTAAAACTTCTATGTGCCTAGCTTCTAAATAATTTAGGTATTGTGAGGCTGCATGCAGTAATCTCTGAATAACATAAAAAATCTGGGTTTAAGTGATGGGATGAGGAAGTTTTACTTCCTCTGGGGAGACTATACCTTCAAGGGCATTCAGTTCTACACATGGCATTATTCCAAAGGGAGAAACCTATTGGAAGGAGTCTGGAAAAAAGCAACACAAGACAGGGACTGACCAATGGGAAAACATTATGTCTGAGATTTCTACAGGGGACTAACTCAATGAAAGATGCATGCCTAACTCACTTACCGTCTTTTAGCGAATATACCCCGCACCCAAATAGACCCTGCGGTTTTTGCAGTTTGAGTAAAAAAAATCGTGTATACTCCATGCACGAGTAAAACTCGCAGGGTATACAAGACTTTTTTCAAACTGTGCGGAGGAGGGGGGGCTTCTAAAGGTCGGGGGAGGGGGTGAGGGGAATTAGCCACCCTCCGGACGGAGGAACACTCACACCGCCTGGTTCCCGCGCAACTGCACAACCTCCAGGCAGGGGAATGCGAGTGCTCCCCCGCCTGTTCTTGCGGCTGCGCAGCCTCTAGTCTCTGGGCAGGGGAACGCTCATCTGCCGGTTCCTGCACAGTTGCAGGAAGGGGCATGGGGAGCGTTCCTGTGCAGGAACTGGGAGATGAACGCTCCCCCGCCTGGAGGCTGGAGGCTGTGCAGCGGGAAGGGGTGGGGGAGCGCTCACCACCAGGTGAGTAAAAAAATGTTTGTATACCCCATACCCGAATATACCCCGCAGGGAGGTTCGGGGTTTGTAAAAACGAATATAGCCCATGGGTTATATTCACTAAAATACGGTAGGCCTCCTGGGATTTGCCAGTCTAATGGTAAGTATGTATAGCACCAGCGTGCTTAAGAGACAACCAAGGGTGAAACAGGAGTGGGAGCATTAGACTAATAGCATATAGATATCTGAATGGAGAGAGCAAGACCCAGTTAGGCAATCCTTACATTGGAGTAGTTCCATGAATTTCTCTCTCATACTTCAATGGAGTATTTGTGTTAGCGTGTGCTTTTCAGTGTAAGGGCTTCACAGACCAGCCTAGGCTTTGGTGATGGTGGGGGAGGGAGTGTAACCTAGAGAAAGGGAATGAAATTGTGAAGGACAAGGCCCAAGCTTCCTGGCAATAGGCTGCAGTATGCTATAATTTTACAGTAGCAGTTACCCAGGCCCACATACAGCTGTGTTTTACAGCACTGGAGCCCTCTCAAGAATTAACCATGCGCTGTGCTCCAGAAGGAATGCAGGAGAAAGTCTCAATAAATAATGGCATGTATTGCCCATGGTGGTTGCAGAAATGCCTACTTCCAGCATGGAAATTCTGGGAAAGGACAAACTTTGAGATTACTACAATGGAGGAAATTGGACGTGATGACCTCTCAAGGTTCCTTCTAGTTCTATGATTCTCTGATTCTTCTTCTTCTTATAAATAGAGGTTTGTTTGTTTGTTTTGTTAGGGAGACTATGGCATGAATTTCCAGTGGGTTTTGGTTGCCTACCTTGAGACACATAGTAGCTGATTTTTAGACATGTTCATTGTCTACAGCTCCCATGGAAGTAATGGAGCTACACCCATTATGTCTTTATTTCTTTTCTTGCATTATTGAAATGGTTTCATGAGCTCTGGAAGTTCTATGGCTGTGTAATGCAGGAAGTCAGGCCAGATAATCTCAATGGTGCCTTTTGACCTTAAAATCTATCTATAATATCCTCTGAAAAAACCCACAGTATCTGCTGTGTTTCATTGGAAGCCGCTGAACACGAGCATTTTAAATTTTCTTCTCGATACATCATCCAAAACCAGTAATATACTATGACCTTCACAAATTAAAGAAACCCGAACAAAGTGAAACCCAATACATCCCATCTCAGTAGGCAATGGGGTTTCTCATATTAATGCTTCTGGATGCTAGAATTTATAGGGGCTGGTGTGCAGCTTAATTAGTGCTTTTACTCCAGAGAGTTTACTTCAACTTTATCTGACCTCATAGTCAATTACTGGGAAAACAGCAATACTATTATAAATGGGACAATCTATTCCACTGAATAGTGAGAAATGAATTTTGTATTGTGGGTTTAAGAGCATTTTGCCTTCTTTTGTTGGGTAACTTATTTTGTTGTATATAAGCCTGTGAAGGGGGCTTATATTATCTATGTCTCGCTGCACTAAATGTCCTAAGTTTTTTGCCGTTTGAAAGGAATTGAATTGTTTTGTTATCAAGCAGAGCTCAAATTCAGGGACAAGCAGAGTATTAGTCCCAGTGGTAATTTTTATGCTGAATTTGATTAAGAGGTTCTGAGGCCAGAAGGACAACTATGGTCATCGCCACTCCTAGCCAATGAGAGTGGTGGAAAGTGGTGGGCACTGGGATACGGCTTCCTGCAGCTTCCATTGGCTGGGAACAGCAATCCATGGCCAATGGGAGCAGAGATTGCCAATACCTACTGCCATGCAGATAAATATAGTGGTGGGGGTCCTGTCAGGAGCTAACCCTGGTACTCCAGATCCAACCCACAGGCCAATATTTGCCCATCCCTGATCTAGACTGACCTTCTGTATCACATAGGCCATAGAACTTCTCCAAAATCATTCCTAAAGCATATTTTCTAGCAAAAGGTGATTTAAAAAATTGTCAGAGACTGAAAATTCACCATGATCTTAGTAAGTTGTTCCAGTGGTTATTTACTCTCACTGTTAAACATGTATGCCTTATTTTCTTTCTGAATTTGTCTAGCTTCATATATATATATATATATATATATATATATATATATATATATATATATATATATATATATATATATATATATATATACACACATAGAGAGAGAGAGAGAGAGAGTAAAACCTGCACTATCCGGAACTTAAGCATCTGGAAAACTGTAGAAACCAGCAAATTTTTGATGCCAGGAAAAGCAAAAAAAAAAAAAAAAAAAAAAAAGAAAGAAAAAAAGAATCTGGCCCTTTAAGTGCTCCTCAGTCGAGTGTGCAGGGGCATGTGGCACCTGGAAGCATGCATCTTGACTCCCCTGCGGCTCCTGGCACCCCCGGCAGGCCAGCCCCACCACGGCTCCTGCACACCCCTTCAACAGGCTGCCCCCGTCATCTCCACCTCCTGGCTTCTACCCCCTCCTCACCAGGCCACATCCCGGCCCCCACATGGCTCCCATGCTCCCCCCTCAGATAACCAGATTTTTTAGGTTACCAGCATGCCCTAATCCCTGGGCATGCCGGATAATGCAGTTTTTACTGTATATAAATGGAGAGAGAGAGAGAGAGAGAGTCAGTGTTTACCAATGGGGATCCTCATAAGTCACCTGGCTGATTATCTGCAAAGTACAAGGCACAAAATAGCAGCTTGTCTGTCACCTGCCTTTTCTAGGGCACTTGCTGATGTCACAGTCCAAAATTAAACCCATCAATACTGAAAGATCAAGGGCTAGGGTCACTGACTGGGTACAATGACATAGCTCCATCATTAACTTCAGTGGAGTGATGTTGATTTATACCACCTGTACATCTGGCCCTAAAGGCACCACTCTCACAGACTGGATGATTCATCATCATAATCATCAGGATTTCAGTAAATCTGGCAAGGCAGCAGAAATTTGACTCCCCAGTTGCCATTGTTTGGGGGCAGAGAGGAGGCATAACACCATGTTTTTTGACTTTCTATTCTAGTTCTAATTCTGCTTTGTTATTTATGTGACTGCTCAAACAGTTTGAATCAGAGTCGGGGGGTGGGCCTGGAGGAGATTCACACTTACCTGTGGTGACTCTGAGCATTGCCACATCTAACTTTCAGCTGTCTAGAAAATCACCAGGATAAGTCAGCACTCTGGCTTCCTATATACTGAATGGAGAGAGCTAGGCACCTTAGAATGGAAGCCTGTGATGGTATATGCGCACCTGATCCTGAGGGGGTGGGTTGAACACTGGGTCGTGTTGGCGCTGCTCTTACTGCTTCACGTATCTCTACAACCTAAGTCTGTCCATCACCACATGGCAGCGTGGCCTAGTGGTCTGAGTCTATGGGGAAGCACTTTCTTGCAGAGCAATGAGAGGCAATTGAGATACCACTCATGCACTCTCCCTGGGTCCCCTCCTCCATCCCTGGTGGCGGGTCAATCCATGAAGCTCCAGGGTTGCTAGTGCATCATTTCCCGGGCTCAGCCTGCTCTGGAGTCTCATTCCAGTCTCCTGGGTCTCTGGCTGCTACTGGCAGGATTTGTGGCTGGTCCACATCTGGAGCTGCTGCCACAAGTCCTCCTCCTCCTCCAACATCCCATCTACACTGACTTGAGTTGCTCCCTTTTATGCTGACCCAGCACTTGAAGAACGAACAGCATGGCTGTGGGGGTGGGACTTGTGGCCCAGTGCAGGGTATGCACACCCCATCACAGAACCACGAAAACCAGAATGCAGACAGCTCCTCACCTAAAATAGCCAGTGGGATTTGCCTAGCAAAGGGATGAGTCCTAAGCCCTGCCCCCCTCTTGTAGATAAGTATCTAAGGATAAATTGGAGGGAGGTGCCTCCCTCTTATTTGGATTCTCAGCTACAAACCCTGTCTTGGCATCTATGCTTCCTTATATCTTTAACCCAAGGAATATGGGACTCGCCTGGAAATTGGGAGATTCCCTTGTTCAATTCCCCTTCCCCGCCCAAGATGGAGAAGGGATTGAAAATAGGATCTGCCACTTCTGAGGCTTATGTTCAAACCATTGGGTTATGGGACAGCCTGATAAGGGCTGGGAGGCATCCACTCAATCTCTCCTGTTGAAGTTGTTTCACCATGTCCACGTAAGAAAGGGCCATCGACAAAGGAGGACTGGATCCGGGGTCTTCTGCCCTGAGGTAGTGGCTCTAACCACCGGGCTACAGAGTCATTCTCATGCTCCTGCTCTTCCCTCCTCAGTCTCACATCTCCACTCAATGATTCTTTCATTGTGTAAACTCACAATAGGCACACGATCCGGTAGGCGAGGTCTGAGCATAGGGTTGCCAGATGGTTTAACCAAATATACCGAACACCACCCCTTCCCCTCAAAAAAAAAACACCAGGGAAAAAAATCTGTTGAGGAAAAAAAGGGCGGAGACCAAAGTTGTTGAGAAAAAAAAAACACCCCAGCATGGCCCCTTTAAGAAAGGCTTTTTGAGGCTTTTTGGCCCTAACAGGCTGCCGGCAGCCGTCCTCTATCTTGTCTCCCTGGTCCGGGCCAAACAGTTCCCCTGCGGAACCAGGTAAGCACCCAGAATTTTTGCCTCCTGGCTGGGAAAAAATCAAAAAATACTGGACATTTTAGGTGTCCGGTATTTTCTGAATTTTTTTTACCGGACAGGAAGCAAAAATACCAGACTGTCCGGGTCAGTACTGGACATGTGGCAGCTCTATCTGAGCATGGTTGCTGGCTTGGGCCCCACAGGTGAGTTAGGTGGAGGAATGCCCATCTCCTGCTTGTTTGTGGATCACACTGGGGCTTAGGCAGGCCGATGCCTGACATGGGGAGGTGGAGTGCATGCTCAGAGACAGAATCTTACATGCCTAGGGAACCTGTACTGCAAAAACGTAGGCACCGAGTGAATTTAGCCATCTAAAGAGCTTTGGGGGCAGCCAAGCACTGATTTTATAAATCCAGGTGAGGCCTTGGTTCTGAAGTTTAGGCATTAAAGTGACAGGCAACAAAGCCCTATTGTGAATCTGTGTGACTACAGCTATTACTGAACTGAACTCAAGACGACATTTAAAAAATAGGCCACGTTGGTGAGTATGCTTAGAATTGAGGCAGACCCTTTATCATGTTTTTCTCTTGTATTGTTAGCAGATAACATTTGTCCTCCCTGACACTGTGCGAGTGGTACAAAGACTTCTGGTACATTTTTCATTGGAAGCTGACTATATTTAGGACAACATCTGGAAGCTTTTCCCTCTCTTGTTTTAAATTATTTTTATAAATTATATGCCATCACCTTTCCACTGAATGGCATAGGAATATTATCTCATAAACCTGAGTGCTGCAACAATCTTACATTATAATCAGAGATGTCCTAGGTGAATAATGACCTGGCCTTCATCAGATTATCTAGTCTATATTCCTGCCAATATCAACCAAGGCCAAAACACAGTTATGAAACATGGCTAAAATATTGTGGGGGAGGGGATGGGTCATCCAGACAAGATAAAAAAACAAACAGGCAAATGGTAGACAGTTGGAATATTGTCACCACTATTTATTATACCAGACAAAATCCATTCACTGTCACCTTGTCCTTTCAGGTCTGGTCTATACTAGACTAGGCAGGTTGGCTTAAGGTGCACCATCCGGCTATGCAAAATGTGTAGCTGGATTTGGCTTACCTTAAGCCATGCTGCCACGGCTTCTGTGCTGCAGGAGACTGATGGGAGCACAAGCACAGCTTCCCTTACTCTTCACAGATTGAGGTGAACCAGACACCAGTGGGGACTACCCTCGGTGTTCAATTTTAGGGATCTATTTTAGATCCTCTAATTTGAACGCTAGAAGATTGGCCTCCAGAGGGTCAATCTCTGTAGTGTAGACATGCCCTCAGAGTGTTGGACCCATGTGCCATCCTGTAGGCCTCTATTCAGTAAAGCTTAACTCCATTCCTATTCTGGAAAGCTCTTAAGGACATGCTTAATTTCAAGCAAGTACTTATGTTCCCTTGCTTAATGTGTTTTCCTCAATGAAAGTCTTACTTAGGGTCTGATCCAACACCCACTTAAGTCAACAGGAGCCTTTCCAGACAGACATTGGATCAAGCACTTTGATTATAAGCTGTTTGGGTGAGAGTATCACAAATCAGGTCCTTGCTGTGTAGGTCAATATATATCAGGGCCCTGATTTGTTGACTGGGACCACAAGGAGCTACCATAAATAATAAATAAAATAAATCTAATACAAGTTATACAGCCATTCATTCCTAGAGTCAGAAGGTGAAATCCTGACTCTACTGACTCTATTTGTGTAATACAGAGTTATGTCTTTATTGTGGATAGTGCCTTCCTGGGTCACACATAGAGGTGCACATGTACCCACTGCTCCTTTCGTACAAGCCCAACAGTACACTTCTCATCATGCTTTGCTGCTACTGAGCATGAGAGCTGCAAAGCACAAGAACAAGAGTGAACTATGTCACACCAAGCAGGATGCACTTTTTGGTATCCCTCCTTGTGTAAATGATGGCCAGGTCATGCTACAAACTGGAAAAGCACAAGCTGCTTTTGCTGGTTGACAAAAAAAAAAAAAAAAAAAAAAAAAAGCAGCACAGCAAGAAGTGAAGGCTATAGCCTATAAGGCTAACCTTGCCTACAAACTAGTATATTCTTGATACACTTTTCACTGTTTTTCTTTCTATCTAGCAGTAACACAAGGCCTACAGAGGTTTTATCCTATAAGGAGTTAGCTTCAGCCATAGAATAAAATTATAAGCAAGATATACCGTATTTTCCGGCGTATAGGGCGACTGGGCGTATAAGACGACCCCCTATCTTTTTAATTAAAAGATAGGGTTTCATCTTATACCCCAGCGCCCCTCCGCCTCCTTTGCTCCCGGTGTCCCTGGTCTGCTGGAGATGGTCCCCAGCAGACCAGAGGCACCGGGAGCAAAGCAGCAGCAGCTTTGAAAGCCTCGGGGGAAGCCGGCGGGGGGGCATCCCAGGCGCGCCTGGGATGTATACCCGGCGTACAAGACGACCCCCGATTTTTGGGGGATGGTTTTTAACATCAGAGGTCGTCTTGTACGTCAGAATATACGGTAGTAAAGATAAGATAGAAGATACACAATTTTCCTTTCTTTGTTGGAATATGGTATAAATAGAGAAGACTATATATGTAGTAGATATTCAAATGTGCTAGAGCTAACTTTTGAGGACAGGTGATACCACAAAAGCCATCATGTTGACGTACCAGGCAGCATGCAGACAGTCTATGCCCTGAAAATAGAATGATCAGGCATGACATCTGATGCTAATCTCACAGGTGCGATGTTATGACATAATTGTTTAGGTTTAAGATCATCTAGGCCAAATATATACCCAAACATGAAGGGGCAAACACCCATCTTCACGAGGACACAACATGACAACTCATGCATATTCAAAGGAATGCCTTAATTTAATTCCCCAATCAAAAACGAAGACCCACAACTATGTTAGGGTGCGGAAATCTGTTTGTGGCTTTGAGGGTGGATCCTAAGTGACATCAAACAAGCCTATAAATCCACATGACCGGTGGTGCAAGGCACATTCGCGATCGTCATTCTCATCCCTCCTTTACTTACTTTCTAAACTTTCATTATAAGTACTACTAAAATCTTTAGATTTTAAAATCGCTATCCTAATCTCTTGTCTCTCACTGAGACACCTGCTATACCAATGGAGCAGGCTGGTTCTGTAACTCCTCAAGGTCGGCAGGAGGATGTGAATATGGTGTTCTATTAGGTAATTGCAATTGTATACTTAGGCTATATCCATGTTACTGCCTGGGGTTATTTAAACTTTTTATCTAATTGTTGCCTGTATTTTGTTAATGTGTTTACTTGTGTTGCCTGTTGCAATAAAGGTAGTCATTAGTTTGTACCAGACCTACTGTGAGTGTGGATTTTGTGGTTCCTGAAACTTCCTCTCAGACACGGAGATCATTAGTAATCTTAACTTTGTGACTGGGTGTGAGGAACAATCTAAGAATTTTTTAGTCAGCTTCAGTGAACCTTATATCCAAATTATATTCCAAACCCGCCAGCCAACAAGGCCTGAGTGGTTTTCCCTTCACCCTTCACAGAGCTGTTCTTTTTTAAAGACAAACTTCATTAATTTTGCTTTATGTGCAAAACTTTTTTCATAGCACTGTTGGTGACTCAGAACCTAAATTACCACATTCCTGTACACAACACAGGATAATTACACATTTTTAAATGGTTGTTACTTTTATGCAGTATCCTACACTCTACCACTAGTAATTTACCCTACACTATAAAAATCCATCCCAAAATTGTCTTGGGCATTAAATGTCTCATAGACTGTACTGTGCTCATGAAACAGCACATTTTGAATGAAAAGCTCTTTAGAGAGTTTCTTCACCCTGCATATCTCCTGCATGTTCAGATAATTGTATTTTAAGAGCCATTTTATTTCATTAGCCTCTGTATTTAATAATGCTTGCTTTTTACTTTTGCAGAGTATATGGGGGAGTTTTTAAAAACTGCCTAGCTAACTTAGGATCACAAGTCAAGGATATGTGCTCATAAAACTTTTAGGCACCTTTGAAAGTCTTTCCCTACATGGCCAAGACTGACTCTCTGATACATGTAAGTGGGCTACTCACGTTCCCATAGAAACTGTATGAACCTAGAAAAATTGGAAAATAAGCTTAGAGAAGGAAATTTTGTCCCACCGCATCAGTGCTGGACCGAGCCATAGTTGTACCCTGGGCAGCGGCCGTGCAGCCCATGCACAGCCCCGCCCCTGTCCCCGGGTGCACAGCGCCCCTTATCACTTCAATCAGGCACTCTCCATAGCTTGGTGCTGCCCGGCTAGCGCCCCCTTAATCCGGGCCTAACCCCAATACATATTGCATCTTCATGGGTGGAGATGTTTGCTCTACAGAAGCATAGATAGATAGATAGATAGATAGATAGATAGATAGATAGATAGATAGATAGATAGATAGATAGATAGATAGATAGATAGTGGGATATAGAGCATATCTGGATACAAGTAAACATGGGGACAGTGATGGGCCATGAGAAAAATGGGGAAGAGCTTGGATTTGCAACGGTAGAAATATGCAATTGTTACCTCTCTAAATCATTTGGGGGCCAAACCAGTCAATTCAAATAGTTAATTGCATTATCAAAAGTGTACTCATTCAAAGCTTGTTAATATTATACTAAGAAATTAACTAGGTTAATTACAGTGCAGTACAACAAGACTTTTCTCGAAAAAAATAAGTAGGACAACTATTACTTTCATTTTAGGCCTTATTAGGCCTTTTGCATGTGATTACAGAAATTCAGAACACAGAAAATAATGATGGAAAATAAGTTTCATTTGCTTGTTATTATCAGGGCAATACCCTACATTCCCCCTGCCATTTGGCTCATATTTCTAAGTCAAGTAACTACTGTAACTCAGTAAAACCGTTCAAGAGACATTCATCTTAAATTTGTTTCTGGTGTTACAGGTATATATGGATATGTTAAAACAGCAGGAAATCAGGATTGAGATCACATTTTAAAATCAAGCCAACACATTGCTCTAGATGGCATATCACTATTTGTAAATGTTATATTTTTAACACCAAACATCTCATGAAAATAACAAAGTTGTGGCCAGTGTGTGAAAAAAGTAGCTTCTTGCAAGGCACTGATCTACTGATTGAACAATAATCTGGCAAAATTTGGGGAAATATCTATTCTTTTTCCTCATACCATGGTTTACCTCCCTGAGAATATATAGAATTAAAGGTGTGTTTAATACTACAGTCACTGTACTAAGAGGGTGATAACACTATTTCAATGTAATTAAAATTTAAGTTACAAAGTTGTGTACTAGTTACATGGAGAAAACAGCGTAACTTCAGTTATTACGGTGAAATCTATTAAGTATGAATCAAGAGGGGTAATGGCTAATTATTCAGTCACATAGCTGACCTTTCACTTTTGTGAAATAGTGGTAATAGGAAATTAAAGATAACCACAGAGTGATTACTTTATAGTTCCAGCATAACTACAGTGTAATTATAATGACTACAGGCAGTCCCCGACTTACACGGATCCGACTTATGTCGGAGGTCGAGGTGGTGGATTGCTACCTGCGAGCTCCGGGGCGAGAAAGCTCCGTTCGTAAGCTGCTCCGGTGCCCCTGGTCTGCTGGACGGTCCCCAGCAGACCACAGGCACCGGGACTGAAGCGGCAGCAGCGGCGGTTCCCCATGCCTCTGAGGCTTTGCTCTGGCAAAGCCTCAGAGGCGCGGGACCCCCCCCGCGGCTGCGGCTTCAGTCCGGGTGCCTGTGGTCTGTTGGGGACCGTCCCAAGCAGACCACAGGCACCGGGACTGAAGCGGCAGCAGCGGCGGTTCCCCGCGCCTCTGAGGCTTTGCTCTGGCAAAGCCTCAGAGGCGCGGGACCCCCCCGCGGCTGCGGCTTCAGTCCGGGTGCCTGTGGTCTGCTGGGGACCGTCCCCAGCAGACCACAGGCACCGGGACTGAAGCTGCAGCCACGGCGGGGTCCCGCGCCTCTGAGGCTTTGCCAGAGCAAAGCCTCAGAGGCGCGGCACCCCGCTGCCGCTGCGGCTCTGCTCCCCGTGTCCCTGGTCTGCTGGGGGGGGGCGCAGCTAGTGTGCCCCCCCCAGCAGACCAGGCTTTTGTTTTGGACCCTGGGGCAGAGCAGATGGGGTGCTGCTGGGTTGGTCCAGTAGCACCGAGGAGCGGCGCTACTGGAGCAACCCAGCAGCACCCCAGCTGCTCTGCCTCAGGCGTCCCCAAGTCAGCTTCTGCTGAAACTGACCAGCGCTGACTACAGGAAGCCCGAGGCAGAGTTGCTCTGCCCCGGGCTTCCTGGAATCAGCTGCTGATCAGTTTCAGCAGCAGCTGACTTTGGGACGCCTGGGGTTCTTAAGTTGATTCTGTATGTAAGTCAGAACTGGCGGTCAGTTTCAGCAGCGGCTGAATCTGGACGCCAGTTCCGACTTACATACAGATTCAACTTAAGAACAAACCTACAGTCCCTATCTTGTACGTAACCCGGGGACTGCCTGTATTTCATAAAGTATATCTCTTTCTCAATATTAGAGACTTTACATTTTCTTCCTTGGAACCTGGGACTTATGATATTGGAAGAAATTTTGTAAATGAAAAGTAATTATCATGAGGAAGAACTATAAATGAAGTTAATTGCGTACAAGCAGATTCAGAATTGTTTTCTTTTCCTGCGGTTGTTTCATTTTCAAGGACTCACTTTGATCTCTATTTATTCCTCACCCCCTTTTTCTTCACACTAGATGAATGTTCCATTTAAGTCCAAGTAGATATTATTGGCAGAGCAGTTTAAAGCTGCTTACTGCTGCTTATTCTATTCCAAGCTTGGTTTTCAGATCAAAGAACACTTGGTCAGTATTTTTCCAAGGTTAAACCTTCATACCCATTCAGCCAAAATGTTTAAAGGAGAAAATCTGTTTTAAAGTAATCTATATTTAAATGGTAGATAAGAGTTTTTGCTTACTGATATACAACAGTACAGGAGCTACATTTGATAAAGCCTTATTAAAAGCCATTCAACCCCTGTTGCTGTATACTTCAATACCAGATGGGCTGGCAGCCATTGTGACAAAAATATGAAAGGTTTTTCACAAGTAAGTGACAAAACCCAGCACTGCAGTGTCAAAATGCCTGATAGTATTTAGGGAAGACGGGCCATATTTTCTGGTGTAATAGTGCATCAGAACTGTAATAGTTACTAAGGAGTCAGTTTAATTGGAGAGAAACCACAGCACATTTATTAACCATGCAAGCAGCCCTTTAACTATTTTTGTTGCTCTTGTTTGGCCCCCCCTCCAATTTCTTCACATCTTTCAGGACTTTCAGAGAGTTTATGGCTCACTTCTCTATTCCTTTCAGGAGCACACTGCCAAGTCTATCAAGATCCAGACAGCACTGGGCAAAAATGGGGTATGCATCATCAAAACAGAACCTAGGGTTTGATCTAGGGATGTTTGCAACTAATTGACTAGACGATTAACCAATACGCAGGAGCTTACTGATTAGCACTATTGATTAGTTGCATCCCCCAGCTGCCGCTTTGCATTGTACAGCTGAGAGAAGCCGGCATGCAAAGGCGCTGAGTTGGTCCTTCCTCCACGCGTTTCTTTTCATTCAGCCTGGTGTCTGTGTGTGTGTGGTGATGAATGAAAAGAAACGCATGGGGCAGGGACTGACTCAGCATCTTTGCACGTGGAAACGGGTGGAGCAGGGATCGACTCAGCGCCCTTGCACGTGGCTTCCCTAGGCTGTGCAATGCAGAGAGGCAGCTGGGGGGTTATGCTGTGAACTGGTGCTATCCAGACTGAGCCTGGGACTGCCTACCCTTATCAACTATAGAAAATCTGTCAACTAATCGATTAGGAAAGTAACCGCATTTTAACATCCCTAGGTTGATCCAAAGCCAATGCAGCCAGTGAAGGCCTTGGAAATAATCATTTTACTACTTGTTAGGCTATGTCTAGACTATAAAGGTAAGTTGGAAAAAGTTACCCAAATTGCAAGCCACAATTTGCATATCTTTTTCCACTTTTCTGTTGAAAGAAGCTTTTCCGAAATTTGGTGCGTCTGCCCGGCACCAAATTTCGGAAAAACCTGTTCTTTTGATACATCCCTTCTTCTTCATAAAATGAGGTTTACAGGGATGGTGAAAGAACGTGAACACTTTTTCGAAAATTGTTTTTTGAACATGGCATTGCTTTTCCAGGATACTGGAGATATCCTGGAAAAGTGCTGCAGTCTATACATAGCCTTAGTGGCATAGTACTGTACTGCTGGTTAAGAGGGATAAATAACATCCAAGGGCCAGAATCTGGGAATGAGTGACAGGGAATATATCACTTGATGGTTACCTGTTCTGTTCACTCTCTTCTGGCACTGGCCACTGTCGGCAGATAGAATACAGGGCTAGAAGAACCTTTGGTCTGACCCAGCATGGATGTTCTTATGTCCTCAGGGTCATGCCATACCCTCACTGCACAGGTAATACACATTAAGTCAATGGCAATGACACCCGTGTATCCAATGGCAGAATATGACCCATAGGATTTAGAGTCATCTCATTGAGGTCATCTTACCAATGTGGTATTGTTCCCAGCAGTAAGTTGATGACACCAGAAGCTGCAGAATTCTGAAGGAGTAGTCAAGATATTAGAAATGCTGAAGATCTGACACATCTGGTTCTACAGCTTCTCTGCCCTGGGAACTGGAACCTTTAATAGGTCGCTCCCTTAACAGAGCTGAGCTCCTCCAGATGGTGAAGGAAAGAGGAAACTTATTTAGTGTGGGCAGAGGGTAGGAATGTAGTGGAGGTGGAGGGATGGTTTGCCTCTGTCCATGATGTTTTAGCTGCTGTTTAGATAGTGCTGCATCTCCACTGGGAGCAGCTGAGGCCTTAGATGTCTTTCAGATGATTATTTGTGTCAGACTGTTGGAAGGACACGTTTAGCAAATACAAAGAGGCAACAAGGAGAGTATGGATTATGACCAAACCGTGTCACCTCATTCGGTGATTATACACACACAGCATTTCTACAGCAGCATGAAGCACAAAGGAACACACACAAGCTTCACCTCTAATAAAAGAGAGTAATGGGAAACCAGGAGGTTTCTACTGATGCAAATGGAAGTCATGCGTCTAAAATGCCACCTGGTGCTTTGAAAGTAGAGAAACCAATAGGAAATGAGAGAATTCTTCAAACTTTGCCAGTGGAATCAAACAGACCCTTTCTAGTACACTGACATTTATACTCCACATCGTTCTTCCTTTAGCACTAACCCTTTGTTTTTTTCCTTCCATTACAACCACCCTTTACTATTTCCTTGTTATGAGCAAGACTGTAACTTTCTAACAGGGGCGGACTGGCAATCAAAATAAGATTGGGAAATGGGTTGAGAATGGCCCACTTTTCCACAACAAAGAATTGTTTTAAAATTTACTCTTTGAACCCCACTAGCCACACTCCTGACCCCCATTAACCACACCCCCTGACTCCCATTAGTCAGGCCTCTGGAGGTAACACTCTTGGGGCAAGATGGACACATGACCAGAAGTAAAAGGTGTCATGTGACCCCTCTAAGGACTTTTCCCACTATCCTCCTACCAATAGGGATTAGTTTGACCCTACCAAACCCCCCTCATGCAACTATCCTGCAATTGCATTAACCCAATGTGTGTGACATTAACTCAGGGGCGGAGAGGCTGGGGGAAGTGTTCCCTCTAAGAGTTTCCTCCCATGAGCAGAATGAATTTTGTGTTCTGCACCAGTACTGAGTTCATGTGGCTTGTTTAGATGTGCCACTGTGGCACCCAAGTTATTAATAAATATCTTATAAACCTCTACCTTTTCCCCTCTGCTGCCATGTCTCCTCCCCTTACTCCATCAGCTCCCCTTGTGCCTGCTGCCCCCCAACTCCTCACCCTCCACTGCTGTCCTGACTTGGACTCCTGCCCTTCTAACTGCCCTCAGCCCTCCTGAGACCTGCCCCCCTCCACCAGCTCTTCTCTCCCCCCTGTGCCCATTTTTTCAGTAGCCCCACTCTGATCATGTAAGCCACCCCTCCTCATCCCCTCTCCTAACACCTTCCTTTACACACCCACCCTGCCTCTCTCCTCTGGTGCTGGTCCCTCCCCTGCAGGTGTCTGCCCTTCTGCTTCATGCCCAGAATCCCCTGGCACCTGCACCTTCCCTTACCCCTGCACCCTCCTAGTGCCTCCCCTTCCCTCACTGCCCCTGCCCCCTTTTTCCCTGATGCCCACCCCCTCACCACCCTCTGCCCCCATTCCCCTCATGCCCCTGTGCCCTCACACATGATTTGCTCCATCCCCACCTTCCTCATGCCCACCCCTTCTTTCAAGCCTTCTCCCAGCACTTCCCCCTCTCCCCGTTAGCCCCCAATGCCCTTACCCTCTCCTCTCCCAACATCACCCTGTCCCACCTCCCACAGACACCTCCCCTCCTGTCCTTTTCCTCATTGTCTGCACTTGGCCTCCTGGCATTTGTCTCTCCTGCACCCTGTCCCTTGGTGCCTTCCCCTTTCTTATTTTGCACTGCCTTCTTCCCCTCAGCACAAGCCCCTTCCTCTCCCATCCCTTCCCCCTGGCTTCTGCTTTCCAGTTTGTGGGGCTGGAGTCTGCGATTGGGCCCTAGCTGCTTCCGGGGCTCCAGACCGCATGCCGGACCCGGAGCTGGGCCACGCAGTGCAAAGCTAGGCTGGGCAGTTTTAAAGTCCCGGGCCGTGATGTCACGCCATGCCCAGGCATCTCCCCTCTCACCTGTTGCGTGGCGTTTGAGCACGCTGTGCATGCGCTCCCTCAGCCCCAAGTGTTCAGTATATGGCCGACGCACAGCGCCGGGGAATTTAAAGTGCAGGGCTATGGCGCCCCGTCACAATCCCCCTCCTCCTCCAGCAGCCGCCAACCGCCCCTTAAGAGGAAGGCTCACTGGGAAATTCCCAGTATCCCACCGGGCCAGTCTGCCCCTGCCTTCTAATATGCCCTGAGTAAAGATCCATGCATAGTTCCCTCAGCCACGGAACTGAGCAAGAATAAATTGTAACTCAAAGTAGTGTTTCTCAAAGTGTTCTATGGGCCTGCTTTGGGAAAGCCGCTAGTGGACCTGCAGCATTTTGTTTAGATAATGGGGCTGTAGTCATGGAGCCCCATGTCTCCCATTGGTTCTAATTCACCATTCCAGCCAAGGGGAGGCAGGAAAAAATTGTAGAGATTGGAGCTGCATGGGGTTGGCTGCCATTATAGCTGCAGAGATACCAAAGGTCATCCTTAAGAGTGAGATTCAAGGTTAAAGAGTGAGGCTTTTCTGATGGTGGGTTAGGTTATTGCTTAAGATGGGGACTCTCCTCTTCAGTCATTGGCCACATCCAGTAGTCTACATTTTAATCCAAGCTGCACTTAATAGCTTGTTTTAAAATGTGCCCTGGTTAATACTGCATATGAAGTACTTAAATGTCCTAATTTGTACTAAAGTCTAGGTCACATGAGAATTATCTATGCAGTGCAAAACGATGGATTTTAATAAAATCAATTATTTGCTGGATATAAAAAGAACCTGGATGGTTGGAGATCTCTGGACATTACATTTTAATAATTAATATTTTATAGAACCCTGAATCTTTCAATCAAGTCCTGCTCATTTTTGGGGTGGCAAGTATTCACATGCACACACCACACTCCTCCCCACAACTTCTCTCCTCCTCTCTTCTCTTGCACGCATACTGAACGGCGGGCCTGCAGTCTCCTTAGTTACCACAGTATGCAAGACTGGAAAGCAGCTTTCCAAGCTGTAAGCCCCAGGCTCGGGCCTCAGATGTATTATTGTCCCTTGCAGCACCACAGTACAAATGTTTTAAACCTTTATATATTTATGTGTGAGAGTGAGCTAGCATGATAATGCATGAGTCTCACACCCATGAATGAGACTCGACATGTCTACAGATGAGTGCAAGTCTGTGTGGGGTTTATGGGGGAGTAGAGATGTCTGGGCAAGCAGCCAATGCAGGGGAGCTCCAGAGAGAAACTAACACAGCCTAGTTTGGAAACCGAAAAGCTCACGTTTGCTTGCATGGACCCAAGACTGGAAAGGGTATCCAGCACTAGGCCTGAAGAGCCATGACTCTTGACTGGACTGTCCCTGAGCCCAAACATTTACCCCCAATGCTCACATGAACTGTAAGGCCATGTCTACACTACATACTTTTTGCAGAAAAGGCAATGCAAATGAAGCGCTGATTAGCATTTTCTCGTACTTCATTTGCATAATCTCTTCTGATACCTTTTGTGCAAGAGGTTTTTTGCAAAACCAAGCAGGATGGATGTGTCCGTTTTGCGCAAAACCCCCTTTTTGCACAAGATCCTTATGCCTCTTCCAGAGGAGAGATTATGCAAATGAAGCTCAAGAAAATGCTAATCAGCCCTTAGTTTGCATTGCCTCTTCCTCAAAAAGTACGTAGTGTAGACATAGTCCAAGAGTTTAAATCTCTCTACATGCAGTATTAGCAACCTCTCTCTTTCCTGACAGCCCTAGTAAAATACCCTTTAATTTAATCCCTACCCCTAAGTGGACATTAGGAGTCACAAGAGCTAGCACCTAGAAGGTCAACTTGAAGCACCTACAATGCCTGTCTCTGAGTAATGGTATACCTGGCACCCTAGGGGTCAGGGTTCTCCATTAATGAGCAGCCCCAATATTTACAAATAGTTCATGCTCCAGTTTATCCCAAGGTGATGCTGCCTTTTAACTCCTGTTTTGGCTTCTTTCTTTACTATATTCCAGAAAGATAAAACACCCAAAGTCTTGTCTACTATACCACAGTCTGAAAGGAATTATAATGGTGAATGGACTTAACTTATTTCCAGTTCTGAAAAAGCCATGGAGAGATGGGGAGATCAGAAAATTTAGGAGAGAGGGGGAAAGTGACTGTGATAAGGATAAAAAAAGAGAAAAAAGAGTAATTACCAACTCCCTAAATGTAACTTAAGTGTCCAGACAAAGAGAAGGGTATAATACTAAGGGGGAAAATAATCTGACAGATAAGGGAGCTGAATAATATGTATTACTCTGAAACAACACAGGGCCTATATCCTGTCCAAGTCCTCAAACTAGGCTTAAGTGTTGCATAGGCCTTTTGCTGGCTTTCTGCATAGGGGCGATGCCATGATCTATACATTGCCTGGGTTCATGAAAAAGAACTCATGCAAACTGTGATGGCTATTTTGATGCAATTACAAAATTAAGAAAACAAAGCAGATGCAATATGTCTTGCTTTGAGTAAAGCACACAATGAGGTGTCTTGTGCAATCATACTGCAATTATGAGTGCAAATTGGCTTGATTCACAATCACCAGGAGTGAAATCTGGTGGAAGGAAAAGGGATAATCAAATGGCAATGACTCACATGGGGAACGACTAGTTATTGTTATTGTTTATATACAATAGCACTGAAAGTGTAAGCTGAACTGTAGATCAGGAATGCTATGCCTCACAAACCACAGTTGCTTGAAGGGCTTACATGCTAGGGGCACTACAGGGCAGTTGAACAAAATGATATGGAAATAGTCACTGGAATTGGAATGCATCCCGGAACATTTGGAGTTTAAGGAATCTTCGGAGCAGTTTGAAGGCATGTCTTATGCACTGTCAGAAAGCTATTACAGAGTGACATTAAATAACAAGCACCTTGTACCTGCAGAGATTTGTACAAACATTAACTACTTTAACACTCACTGGAGCCTTTGAAGGGAAGGAATTGCCCCATGGGGTATTAAATAGCAATATGAAATTGAACAGAGGAAATTTAGACTGAATATCCCTGCAGCACAAGTAAAGCTTTTCATCTGATCCTTCACTGAGATGAGAGAAAATTTACTTCTGTTTTTCCATAACCCAAAGATCTGTAAAGTCATAGAATTTAAGGCCAGAAGAAATCATATGATCAATTAATCTGATCTCTGGTTTAACAGAGGCCAAAGAACCTCACAGAGTAATTCGGCATCAAGCCCAGAATTTCTGTTTCATCTATTTTTAGAAAGACATTCATTCTTAATCTGAAGACTTCATGTGACAGAAATCCACCATATCCTTAGATAAATTGTTCTAATGATTAATTACCCTCATCATTAAAAATTTACACTTTATTTCTAATCTTAATTTATTTAGGCTATATCTACACTGCAGCAGGGATTGATCCTCTGAGATGAATCCATCAACGGTCAGTTTAGTAGGTCTAGTGAAGACCCACCAAATAGAACACAGATTAGTCTGAAGTTTACTGCTGTACTCTACCCCTTGATGGGAAGAGTAAAATAAGTCTCTCGTTGATGCCCCCACCTCCCTGCAGTGTAGACCTTCTGTTGTAACTTGACTTAAGGTACATTGACTCCAGCTACATTATTCACGTAGCTAGAACTGCATATTTCTCATTGACTTTCAGGGGTAGTGTAGACACAGGTTTAGTTTCCACTTATACCCATTGAATCTCATTATGCCCTTTTCTGCTAGGTTAAAGAAATGCCTACTATCAGAAATCTCTTCTTGCTATGGAGCTTGTAGGATGAGCTCAAGTAATCTCATAACCTTCTCTTGTATAAACTAAATAAGTTGAGCTGTAAAGTATGCTTTCCAGGCCTCAGATACTTTTTGTAGTCCTTTTCTGAATTCTTTCCAATTTGTCAATATCTGTTTGATGTATGGCTACCAGAAGAAGACATAGTATTTCAGCAATAGTCTCACCAAGGCTATGTATGAGCTAATACAGCCTTCAAGAGTTACATTTGCTTCCTCAACTGCTGCACTGAATCACAGTGGAAGCTCATGTTCAATTGGTTATCTACCATGACCCTTATACCTTTTTTAGAGTAACAGTTTTCTTGAATACAGTCCTCTATCTTTCAAAGGTGACCTACATTCCTTGTTCCTAGACTTATGTCCTAACATTTTAAAACACATGTTCAAATGTGCCATTCCAAGTGATCCAGGTCAGTTTGTGATCATGACCTTTCCCCAACATTATTTACCATTCAGCCAAATTTTGTGTGTTATCTCCAAATTTTACAAGTAATGACTTTATATTTTCTGCCAGATTACTGATAAAGATACTAAATAGCATGAGCAGATTATTGCAGGACCCCCAAAAGAAAAATCTCCATTGTGCAATGGTTCCCCAATTTCAATTATTGTTTTAATTCATTTAATAGGGGCTTCACTGATTTTGTATAATACTAATACAGGCTGCACCTCTAAAATCCGGGATTCTCTGGTCCAGCAACATGTGTGGTCTGGCATGACCATCCATGTTCCAGGATCAGAGAGTCCTGGTGTGCTGCAAGATGGTGGGGGTTCAGGAGCCGACATGTGGATCATCTGGGCTGCGGGTGGGGGCAACAGGAGCTGGTGCATGGCTCAGCTGGGCTGGGGAGGGGCCAGGAGCTGGCGTGCAGTTCAGCTGGGCTGCAGGATGAGCCAGGAATACTTGGGGTGAGGCAGTAGGGAGCCTGAAATGACCTCCCTTGGTCCAGAAAAATCCCTCATCCAGGACCAGTCAGATCTCCAGGTACCAGACCAGGAAGTTCCAACCTGTATTTTTGTCAGAATGTCATGCAGGACAAAGCCAAATCTCTCACAGAAGTTAAAATATATTATGTCGACACAGTTTTATCACCAATTCATGATCTCATTAAAAACATAACATTTTTCTGACAAGACTTATTTTCCATAGAACCAGGGTGAGTGGCATTGAATATCCTGCTATCTTTTAATTCTTTACTGAAAACATCTCAGATCAACCTTTCCATGATTTTGCCGGGGACTGATATCAGGTTAACTCACTTAGAGTTTCGCAAGTCGTCTCATTTGTCCTTTCTCAGTAAGCACACAGCACTGGCTGTTTCCAGACGTCTCAAACTTCCCCCGAGTTGTTAAAAATCAGCATTGATGGTTCAGTGCACTCTTCAGCCAATCCCTTTCATACTCCTGGGTGCAAGTTGTCTGGTCTTGCAGACTTAAAAATGTTGAAATTTAATAGTTGCTGTTTAACATTCTCCCTAGTTACTGATAGAACAGAAAGTATTTCATTCTCACTATACAATGAGAATAAATCAGCCTATTTCTTTCCACATACTGAATAGAAATATTTGTCCAGTACCTTTTCTACCTCATAAGTGAGAATATTATCATTCTTGTTGAGTATCAGCCATAGTCTACTCCTAGGATAGTGCTTGTTCCTGATATATTTCAAAAGTTCCTTCATATTGTCCGTAATTCACAATCAGGAGGATGAAAACCAACAGTAGTCATCAAACAGCTAAGTCAACTCAGAGTTTCCAAGGAATTAAAAATGAAGTTCCTGAGGTCCAGTGTCAAGTAAGAGTGAAGACTGAAGAATGTCAAATGTTGAAAGATCCTCACAAGGCCACTCTCCAATCTTACCAGCAGTACTTGAAAATAGAAATCCATACCACTACCATTGTCCTCTGCTCTTCTTCGGCCTGGATTTAGTCCTAAACCACTCTAATTTTTCTGTATTTACCTGGAGGGCTCCCTTTCCTCCTTCTTTTCATCCTCCTAGATTTAGAAATAGAGATTCTGGAACCATCTGGGTGTGATCAGATCACTTACATTTTTCTTAAACAGATCATATTACTTCAGGCAACCAAAGTCCCATTTCTTGGCCTATACATCTTGGCTACGTCTAGACTGGCCCCTTCTCTGGAAGAGGCATGCAAAGCAGGCAAGTGGCTTGTGTGGTTAGGTCCTATGATGGTGTCACTTGAGTAGATGTGAAGAAAAAGATGTGGGGAAAAGCTGGAAAAGAGCGTCTAGACTGGCGCGATCCTCTGGAATAAAGCCCTTTTCCGGAGGATCTCTTATTCCTACTTGCAAGCTTTTCCTCAAGCCGGAAAAAAGCGGCGGCCGTGTTTATTTAAATCCCGCGGGGGATATTTAAATCCCCCGCGGATTTCCCTATTCTGACTTGCCTGCTTTGCATGCCTCTTCCGGAGAAGGGGCCAGTCTAGATGTAGCCCTTAGGTTTTTCAAACACACTAATCACCATACTATCTAATGGTGGGATTTTTAAGGTAAGATTGGTTGAAATTTTTAATATAAAACTTTTCTGAAAAAACATGGCCTTTAAAAAAAACCCATTTTTGTGGAAATACAATTCTTTTTTTTTCTGAAATTATGTAATGAACTGCCCCCCCCCCCATCCCTCAAGATTTTTTTCCTCCCTTGGTTTTCAGTATTCCAGGTTTTGTTCCTTTCATCTCAGCACACATGCATTTTTTTCCCTGTGCGTCCTCCCTTTTTTTCAGTGGGAAAAAGGTGCTGGAGAATTGAGGGGGAAAACCCGGAAAATCTATAAGGGATTTTTAAATTTTGTGTTCACAAGACACACTATGTTTTGACCTACTCTATTCAAAGGAGCTCAAGGGAGTTAAGGATTAGACCCATAAAATCTGTTAGGTCTTGTAATGTTCTCCAATGCAACATTTAGGCTACGTCTACATTGGCATCCCTTTCCAGAAAAGGGATGCTAATGAGACGAGTCGCAATTGCAAATCCGCGGGGGATTTAAATACTTGAAAGTAGGAATAAGAAATCCTCCGGAAAAGGGCTTATTTTCCGGAGAATCGCGTCTAGACTGGCACTTTTCTCCGGCTTATCCCCAAGCCGGAAAAAAGCGGCAGCCATGTAAATGCAAATGCCTCAGGGGATATTTAAATCCCCCGCGGATTTGCAATTGCGACTCGTCTCATTAGCATCCCTTTTCCGGAAAGGGATGCCAATGTAGACGTAGCCTACATGTTTATGTGCCATGCCATTCAGCGGAATCCACAGCTCCATGTAAGTCATCTTGTCACCATATACAAAGCATAGCAAGAGACAGGCATCTAAGAATGGACTCTAATAATGGAATCCGTAAATGCAACATGCTCAGTGGTTAGCCACCTAAGATAGCCACCTAAAATAGACCAATCCCTATTCAGACCCTGATTAATATAGTTTGAACCTCTCTAATCCGTCACTCTCTGATCCAGCAAAATCTATGGTCCAGCATGATTTTAGTTAGTTGGCTGTGGCCAAGTTTCTGTGGTCTCATAAAGTTTGTTTACAGCTATCAGTCCTGGTTCTCAGTGTTCAGTGCTGTTGTTTAGCTCTAATTTATCCCAAATGTCTTCTAATAGTCTCATAAGCAGTGGAAGTGTTGGCAATGCTGCTAGACAATACTGACTTCCTACGGTTTGGCAAATTCTCTGGTTCAGCACCGGTCAGGACCCGAGGGTGCTGGACTAGAGAGGTTCAACCTGTAGAGTCAAATTTGCAAATGAATTGCAGCTCTGCAGTTTACAGACAGCACCACCCCCCCCCACGCCCTCCCGAACCTGAAGCAAATACTCCTCAGCAACTATAGTTCACAGGACAGAAACACTAACCCAGGAGCCAATCCCTGCAACAAACCCCGTTGCCAACTCTGTCTTCACATCTACTCAAGTGACACCATCATAGGACCTAACCACACAAGCCACTCCACGAGGAGCTCATTCACCTGCACATCTACTAATGTAATATATGCCATCATGTGCCAACAATGCTCCTCTGCCCCTGTACCCAGCACAAACCAGACTGTCTCTATGCCAGTGGTTCCCAACCTTTTCCAGATGGGGACCCATTTTGACAATTCAGGAAGACTTGGTGGCCCAAGGCAATTTGAAAAAATGTGTGAATGGCTCCTTAGGAGCCTCCTGGGGAGACACCTGGCGCCCCTTCTGCCCCATATTTGGGTCCCGACCCATAGGTTGGGAAACCTTGCTCTACGCAAAAGAATACATGGAGAGAAATCAGACATTAAGAACGGTAACATACAAAAACCAATAGGAGAGCACTTTAACCTTCCTGGACACACAGTTCAAATTCGAAAGTTGCTTTACTTGAGAAAAAAACCTTCCAAAACCAATTGCAGCATAAAACTGCTGAGCTGGAATTCATAGGCAAACTTGACACTACTAATCTGGGTTTGAATAAAGACTGGGAATGTCTGGCTCACTCCAAAAGCAATTTTCCCTCTTTTGGTATTAACACCTTCTTATCAACTGTTGGGAGTGGGCCACATCCCCCCTAACTGAATTAGCCCCATTAGTACTGGTCCTACCCTTAATAAGGTAACTCCCTTCTTTTCATGTGATAATGTATTTATTCCTGCCTCTGTAATTTCCTCTTCATGTATCTAACAAAGTGGGGTTTTGCCCACAAAAGCTTATTCCCAAATAAATCTGTTAGTCTTTAAGGTGCCACAGGACTTCTAGGCTATGTCTAGACTATGCAGTAGTCTTCTTCCAATCTCACTTTTGAAAGTGAAAGAGTCGGGACGCATTTTTTCTGAACCCTCCCTCCTTTTTTGAAAAGCCGCTCTTCTTCAAAATATGAGGTTTACATGGCTTTTCGAAAAAAGGGGGGGTTAAAAAAATGTGTACCAACTACTTTCACTTTCGAAAGACCTCCTTTCAAAAGTGACATTGGAATTTGCATATCCTCTTTTGAAACTACCACATAGTCTAGATGTATCTTTAGTGATTTAGATGAGTGTTATTCAACCACTAGGCTATGAGCGCTCACAAGAGCCACTAGGGAAAATCAGGGTAGTTAGAAGGCAGAAAAAAATTGTATTGCAATTCTAAAGTAACATTTCCAGAATAATTTTAAAGTGCCCCAAAGCTTCAAAATTAATGGGGTCAGTTTTAATGATACAGTAGTTGTATTATGTAGCTTTTTGTTATACTCTATTGTTCTATTTTCTGGAAAATGTAATGGGGGGTCACAAATATGTTTTATTTCAAATAAGGAGTCACATATGAGAAACACTGATTTAAGTGACTGGAAAAATCCCTCAGACTTGTTATTTTTATATACAGGCAGTCCCCGGGTTACGTACAAGATAGGGACTGTAGGTTTGTTCTTAAGTTGAATCTGTATGTAAGTCGGAACTGGCGTCCAGATTCAGCCGCTGCTGAAACTGATCAGCTTCCTGTTGTCAGCCACTGGTCAGTTTCAGCAGTGGCTGACTTGGGGACGCCTGGGGCAGAGCAGCTGGGGTGCTGCTGGGTTGGTCCAGTAGCGCCGCCACTCCTCGGTGCTACTGGACCAACCCAGCAGCACCCAAGCTGCTCTGCCCCAGGCGTCCTGATTCAGCCGCTGCTGAAACTGACCAGCAGTGGCTGAATCAGGACACTTGGGGCAGAGCAGCTGGGTTGCTGCCGGGTTGGTCCAGTAGCGCCCAGAGCGGCGCTACGGGACCAACCGGCAGCGCCCCAGCTGCTGTACCACAGGCGTCCGGAGCAAAGCCGCGGAGCACGGGGGCAGCGGGACAGCCCAGATGCGCCGTGGCTGTCCTGCTGCCCTCGGGCTCCGTGGCTTTGCTCTGCTTTACTCCCCGTCTCCCTGGTCTGCAGACCAGTTGGACGGGGAGCAAAGCCGCGGAACACGCGGGCAGCGGACAGCCCAGACTGTCCGCTGCCCGCGTGCTCCGCCGCTTTGCTTCCTCTCCCTGGTCTGCTGGAGACCAGGGAGACAGGCCCCATTCGTAACTGCGGATCCGACGTAAGTCGGATCCGCATAACTCGTGGACTGCCTGTATCTGATTTTAATCCAGGGTAGATTAGTAGTTAAAAAAGGCCATTATAATCTGGACACACTTGAGTAGCTCACGTAACAAGTTGATAGTCTCCATTCAGATTCTTATGGACAGGCATCCACATCACATACTGCATACCACTATCACAAATGCCACCAATGAATACCCTTGAGATATCCTCCCCATAAAGCCTACTACTGGATGGTCATTGAGGATGAATTATTCTCTCAGTCCTGATAGTTGTTACACTGATTTTGGCATTAGGATGTAATGACATCACGCTGTAAGAGGGCGATTTTCATTCTCAAGGCTCCCAAAACCATTTACAGTCTGACAAACTGGATAGGGATCATTTCACTCACCACTGAAATGCAGACTCCTCTGAGTGAAACACAGCAGCTATTTAACAGAGCATGACAACACTGCACAACAATGTAAACCAGGTAGTTCATAAAGATAGTGCATCCAGCTGAAACTGCAAGGGGAATCTGAGGCAGACAGAATTCATTTGTCCAGGCTGGAATTCGGCCAGGAGACTGAGGGCAACAGCTATTCTTGCAAAAAAAAAAAAAAAAAGTTCAAATCTGACTCAGAGGGAACACTATGATTTTGTGAATCATCAAATGGCATTTCCTGCAGCACCTAGATAACCCAGCCAATTAGTTTACAGATCTACCAGGAGTGTGGAACAGCATTTCTTTATTGCAATAGTCACATACTTTTGCTTAGAAGCAGAGAGATTTATAACATTGAGCAACCAGAGGAATGTGGAGGAATGGAAAAGAATCACTGAGTATTGCAGATGGCTAATACTACTTGGAAACCATCCATGGCAGACCAGCTAAATGCACTCAGAGCCAGCTTGGCTGTAGCATGCACTATATTAATGAAGGTTTTTATCTCACCAGAGAGTGACAAGAAAAAAATTGGAGTAAAAAAAAAAAAAAAGGTTGGAAATGGAAAGATTAAATTGAATTATTAGAAAATCCAGCTAGCATGTGGTTGAACAGAGGCAGGATGTGAAAGGCTTTAAAGACAGAAGGGGCCACTAGATTATCTATTCTGAGCTCCTGTATGGATCAGGAGACCAACAACACCTAGTACATGCACACTAACTCAACAACTAACGTGAACCCAAAATATTCTAACCCACAAGAAAATTGAACAACGGTGGGCAACCTGCAGCCGATGGGCTGCATGAGGCCTATCATAGTTCAACTTGTGGCCCATGAGACATTTTGTTTGCCATTGTCCAGGTGCAAAGTATCTAAAGGTGCCAGTACTCTGTACCAGGCTGTACCATCACAAAAAAGCACTGCCTACCGGAATTACTAAAGCAACATGCATGTAAAGCAAAGGCACATGAAGTGAGGTGTGTGCTGATTGCATACAATATTGACCATGAGAGCCACATGCTCCCTCTGCATCCAATCAAAGTGCTATCACAGTTCAATCAGCACAGCCTGCAAATTCTAGGTACACAAGCAACGTTAGCAAAACTACCCTATCCCAAGAGACCAGCTTGGTTACAATAATTTTGTGGAGCAAGGAGGTCCACTCTTGCAGCCCAGATACTGTCGACAAAACTTCCGTCGACAATTTGCGTCCAGACACATGGAGTTCTGTCGACAAAGCAAGCCGCTTTGTCGACAGAACTCCGTAGTCTGGACGCAGTGTTACAGGCAATAACACATTCTGTCGACAGAGTTCTGTCGACAGAAAGTGTTATGCCTCGTAAAATGAGGTATACCAGCGTCGACAAAACCACGGAGTTCTGTCGACGTTATGTCGACAGAACTCCGCGGTAGTGTAGACGCTGGTATTGTTTTGTCGACAAAAGTGAACTTTTGTCGACAAAACTAGGTAGTCTAGACACACCCTATGACATCCTTTTAGATACCTGAAAACTGCTATCATGTCCCCCCTCAATCTTCTCTTTTCCAAACTAAACAAACCCAGTTCTATCAGCCTTCTTTCATAGGTCACGTTCTCTAGACCCTTAATCATTCTTGTTGCTCTTCTCTGGAATCTCTCCAATTTTTCCACATCTTTCTTGAAATGCTGAGACAAAAACTTGACACAATACTCCAACTGAGGCCTAACTAGCACAGCGTAGAGCGGAAGAAGGACTTCTTGTGTCTTGCTCACAACACACCTGTTAATGCATCCCAGAATCATGTTTGCTTTTTTTGCAACAGCATCACACTGTTGACTCATATTTAACTTGTGGTCCACTATAATCCCTAGATCTCCTTCCTAGACAGACGCTTCCCATTCTGTATGTGTGAAACTCATTGTTCCTTCCTAAGTGGAGCACTTTACATTTGTCTTTAGTAAACTTCATCCTGTTTACCTCAGACCATTTCTCCAATTTTTCCAGATCATTTTGAATTATGACCCTATCCTCCAAAGCAGTTGCAACCCCTCCCAGCTTGTTATCTGCGAACTTAATAAGCATAATTTTAATAACAATATCTAAATTGTTGATAAAGATATTGAACAGAGCCGGTCCCAAAACAGACCCCTGCGGTACCCCACTTGTTATACTTTTCCAGCAGGATTGTGAACCATTAATAACTACTCTCTGAGTACGGTTACCTAGCCAGTTATGCACCCATCTTATAGTAGCCCCATCTACACAAAATCATTACACAGAAATGAGGAGGTTAGTTAAACAGAAATTAAAAGGCACAGTGACTAGAACCAAGTCCCTGAAAGCTGCATGGAAACTTTTTAAAGACACCATAATAGAGGCCCAACTTGAATGTATACCCCAAATTAAAAAACATAGCAAGAGACCTAAAAAAGAGTCACCGTGGCTTAACCACCATGTAAAAGAAGCAGTGAGGGACAAAAAGGTATCTTTTAAGAAGTGGAAGTCCAATCCTAGTGAGATAAATAGAAAGGAACATAAACACTGTCAAATCAAGTGTAAAAATTGGAACTATTGCTGAAATTGCTGAACTATTATCTATGGTTTGTAACCTATACTTTAATTCGGCTTCCGTACCTAATGACTGGAAGGTAGCCAACGTGACACCAATATTTAAAAAGGGCTCTAGAGGCAATCTTGGCAATTACAGACCAGTAAGTCTAACTTCAGTACTGGGCAAATTAGTTGAAACAATAGTGAAGAATAAAATTGTGAAGCATGTAGAAGAACATAATTTGTTGGACAAAAGTCAACATGGTTTTTGTAAAGGGAAATTCTGTCTTACTAATCTATTAGGCTACATCTACACTGGCATGATTTTCCGGAAATGCTTTTAACGGAAAACTTTTCCGTTAAAAGCATTTTCGGAAAATCGCGTCTAGATTGGCAGGACGCTTTTCCGCAAAAGCACTTTTTGCGGAAAAGCGTCCGAGGCCAATCTAGATGCAGTTTTGCGCAAAAAAGCCATGATCGCCATTTTAGCCATCGGGGCTTTTTTGCGCAAAACAGTACTGTGCTGTTTACACTGGCCCTCTTAGGCAAATGATTTGCGCAAGAGGGCTTTTGCCCAAATGGGAGCAGCACAGTATTTACGCAAGAACATTGACAATCTTACATGAGATCGTCAGAGTTCTTGCAGAAATTCAAGCGGCCAGTGTAGACAGCTTGCAAGTTTTTCTGCAAAAGCAGATGATTTTGTGGAAAAACTTGCCAGTCTAGATACAGCCTTAGAGTTCTTTGAAGGGGTTAACAAACATGTGGACAAGAGGGATCCAGTAGATATAGTATACTTGGATTTTCAGAAAGCCTTTGACAAGGTCCCTCACCAAAGGCTCTTCTGTAAATTACATGGCCATGGGATTAGAGGAAGGTCCTTTCTTGGATTGAGAACTGGTTAAAAGACAGGAAACAAAGGGTAGGAATAAATGGTAAATTTTCAGATTGGAGAGGGGTAACTAGTGGTGTCCCCCAAGGGTCAGTCCTGGGACCAATCCTTTTCAACTTATCATAAATGATCTGGAGAAAGAAGAAGCAGACTGTGAGGGACTCCAAGAAGATCTCACCAAACTGAGCGATTGGGCAACAAAATGGCAAATGAAATTTAATGTGGATAAGTGTAAAGTAATGCACATTGGGAAAAATAACCCCAACTATACGTACAGTATGATGGGGGCTAATTTGGCTACGACAAATCAGGAAAGAGATCTTGGAGTTATCGTGGACAGTTCTCTGAAAACTTCCAAGCAGTGTGCAGCAGCGGTCAAAAAGGCAAATAGGATGCTAGGAATTATTAGGAAAGGGATAGAAAATAAGACCCAGAATATCTTACTACCCCTGTATAAAACTATGGTACGCCCACATCTTGAATACTGTGTACAGATGTGGTCTCCTCACCTCAAGAAAGATATTTTGGCCTTGGAAAGGGTTCAGAAAAGGGCAACTAAAATGATTAGGGGTTTGGAACGTGTCCCATATGAGGAGGGACTTTTCAGTTTAGAAAAGAGGAGACTGGGGGGGAATATGATAGAGGTATATAAAATCATGAGTGGTGTGGAGAGGGCCGATAAAGAGAAGTTATTTATTAGTTCCCTAAATAGAAGAACTAGAGGACACAAAATTAAATTAATGGGTAGCAGGTTTAAAACTAATATAAGAAAGTTCTTCTTCACACAGTGTGTAGTCAACCTGTGGAACTCCTTGCCAGAGGAGGCTGTGAAGGCTAGGACTATAATAGAGTTTAAAGAGAAGCTAGATAATTTCATGGAGGTTAGGTCCATAAAAGGCTATTAGCCAGGGGATAAAATGGTGTCCTTGACCTCTGTTTGTCAGAGGCTGGAGAGGGATGGCAGGAGACAAATCACTTGATCATTGTCTTCGGTCCACCCTCTCTGGGGCACCTGGTACTGGCCACTGTTGGCAGACAGGCTACTGGGCTAGATGGACCTTTGGTCTGACCCAGTACGACTGTTCTTATGTTCTTATCTAAGTTGTATTTGCCTAGTTTATTGATAAGAATATCATGCGAGACCGTATCAAATGACTTACTGAAGTCTAGGTATACCACGTCCACCGCTTCTCCCTTATCCACAAGATTCATTATCCTATCAAAGAAAGCTATCAGATTGGTTTGACATGATTTGTTCTTTACAAATCCATGCTGGCTGTTGCCTGTTATCTTATCTTCCAAGTGTTTGCAGATGATTTCCTTAATTACTTGCTCAATTATCTTTCCTGGCACAGAAGTTAAACTGACTGATCTGTAGTTTCCTGGGTTGTTCTTATTTCCCTTTTTATAGATGGGCACTATATTTCCCCTTTTCCAATCTTCTGGAATCTCTCCTGTCTTCCATGATTTTCCAAAGATGATAGCTAAAGGCTCAGATACCTCCTCTATCAGCTCCTTAAGCATTCTTGGATGCATTTCATCAGGCCCTGATGACTTGAAGACATCTATCTTTTCTAATTGATTTTTAACTTGTTCTTTTTTTATTTTACCTTCTAAAACTACCCCCTTCCCATTAGCATTTACTATGTTAGGCATTCCTTCATCAGACATCTCAGTGAAGACCAGTACAAAGAAGTCATTAAGCACCTCTGCCATTTCCAAGTTTCCTGTTACTGTTTCTCCCTCCTCACGGATCAATGGGCCTACACTGTCCTTGGTCTTCCTCTTGTTTCTAATATATTTATAGAATGTTTTCTTGTTTCCCTTTATGCCTGTAGTTAGTTTGAGCTCATTTTGTGCCTTTGCCTTTCTAATCTTGCCCCTGCATTCCTGTATTGTTTTCCTATATTCATCCTTTGTAATTTATTCTAGTTTCCATTTTTTATATGACTCCTTTTTTATTTTTAGATCATGCAAGATCTCCTGGTTGATCCAATGCGGTCTTTTGCCATATCTTCTATCTTTCCTACACAGTGGAATAGCTTGCTTTTGAGCCCTTAACAATTTCCCTTTGAAAAACTGCCATCTCTCTTCAGTTGTTTTTCCCTTCAGTCTTGCTTCCCATGGGACTTTACCTATCAGCTCTTTGAACTTACCGAAATCTGCCTTCCTGAAATCCATTGTCTCTAATTTGCCGTTCTCCCTTCTACCATACCTTAGAATCCTACCCATTTTAATAGCTGGCTTATGCTCTGAAGCATGAGTTGATATCTCTTCATAATTAGTGGATTTTACTATTGTAATCTTATCCAATATGAAAACATACTCATTCATTATTGACAAGAATGTGCAAGAGAACCACCCTTAGGATTAATGGGACCCTATCCTATGCAGTACTATTAAGTTGGTGCCCCTATGCTTGATGGCAGCCAGGAGTGGATGACAATTATTTTTTAGAAATGTGATTTTATAATCTTCAGCAATGAAATGAAATATTTTTAAAACAAATTTTAAACTAAGGTCCTGTCGACTAACTCAGTAAATCCAGAAACTGACAGTAAATACCTGGGATTGGCACATGCCTGTTAAATTGCTTCATTACCACTTGAATGGCTCTTTCACAGGTTCTGTGAATGGGTCTGGCAGCTTTTTCACTTTTAAGTTAACTACATCATCTCTGGAGGAAGCAGAGCCACAGAACAGGGACAGGAAGAGACAGGTGTCTGGATAGTAAGACTTGGTGGTGCCCCAAATTTCTGGGTGCCCTATGCAACTGCGTATTCTGCATATGGGTAAGGACAGTTCTGATGCCGAATACTTTTTCATTTCTGCCGCACTTGTGACCTAATGCTACCTTGTGGCAGTGGGTTCCACAGGCTATTTCTTTTTATTAATAATACATTTGCTGCCTTTCAATTTAATCAAAAGTCAAGTCCAGAAAACACAAATTGCTTCCTCCCCTGCTCTTTCCCACCCCCAACTCGTCTTTTCTTGTATGAGATCCAGGGATGTTCAGAGTTTCTGTGCTTGACAGAGTATAGGAGTTTTCGCTCTACACCTCTCCAAGGGGCATAGTTTACCTGAGAGGTGGCATGGAAGAGTCCAGAACCCTCCTCTCAACAGTAGCACATTGAGTAGTGGTACAAAACTGCACATTTCCTCCATGTGCTAAGGAGCAACGGATATAATCGCTTGAGGTACAATCCCTACCAGCACTTCCCTTGGGGACACTAGATGCCACAATCTAGCCCCACAGCTGAATGGAGTTGAAGAGTGTGTTGAAATACACGGGAGAATGTTGGAAAATGAGATCTGTAAGGAAAAGTTAAGCAAAATGGCCTGTCAACCTGTAGAACCTGTGGAGAAATGGGTAAACAGTGAGGTGACAAAATTTGCAGATGATACTACACTGCTTAAGATACAGGCAGTCCCCGGGTTACATGGATCCAACTTACATTGGATCCCTACTTACAAACGGGGTGAGGCAACCCCGCACTAGCTGCTCCCCCCCAGCAGACCAGGGAGACGCGAAGCTAGCGCTCCCCCCCAGCAGACCAGGGAGACGCGGAGCGGCTTTTCTCAGCAGACACCTCAGCTTGAGAATAAAGGACTGAGGGAAGTGAGGTGTGGGAGAATAAAACTGAGCTCTGGAGAAATGTTTGGCTAGAGTTTCCCCTACAATATGTACCAGTTCCGACTTACATACAAATTCAACTTAAGAACAAACCTACAGTCCCTATCTTGTACGTAACCCGGGGACTGCCTGTAGTTACGACCAAAGCAGACTGTGAAGAGCTTGTAAAGAATCTTACAGAATGTAGGTGACCGAGCAACAAAATGGCAAATGAATTTTAATGTTGATAAATGCAAAGTAATGCATATTGGAAATCATAATCCCAACTATATATACAAAATGATGAAGATTAAATTAGCTGTTACCACTCAAGAGAGATCTTGGAGTCATTGTGAATAGTTCTTTGAAAGAAGTGAGTTGTGCCCACAAAAGCTCTATATGGGTATGTCCATACTATATCCCTCTGTTGCCAGAGGAACGTAAATTAGACATAGCAAAATTGATAATGAAGAGGGGATTTAAATATCCCGCACTTCATTAGAGTAAAAATGGCCGCCGCTTTTTGCTGACCCGGCAATTTGACGGCAAAAAGTGGCAGTCTAGACAGGGATCGGTCAACAAGGAAAGCCTTTTCCAACGGATCCCTTATGCCTCGTGCAATGAGGTTTACAGGATTGGTCGGAAAAGGTTTTCCTTGTTGACTGATCCCCATCCAGACTGCCACTTTTTGCCAGCAAATTGCCGTGACGGCAAAAAGTGGCGGCCATTTTTATTCGAATGAAGCGCGGGATATTTAAATCCCTGCTTCATTAGCAATTTTAGTATGTCTAATTTACATCCCTCTAGTGACAGAGGGATGTAGTCTAGACATACTCTATTTGTATATACCATATTTGTTAGTCTCTAAGGTGAGACAGGACCACATACAAAGATGTTATAGAGGAAAAGGAACACTTAATCTCTTTAGTCAAACCAGACAGATCCTGAAATTATGTGGGCAGAAGCTGCAGCAGGGAAAATATTAGGAAACATTTATAAAGGTAAAGACATGTAGGCACTGGAACAAGCTGTCAATGCGGTTTGTGGAATCACTAGCGTTGAAGATATTCAGCACTGGTTTTGACATTCTTCTATTAGGGATGATATATACAGAGCTAAATCATTCCTGCCGTGATGTAACTCTCTCCTCCCCCATAGGAGCCCATGTTAAATGCAATGTGTAATGGAGCAGCACATATTGTAACTTAAAACAACATATACTGTAGCATAAGTGGTAAAGCGCTCTAAAACAGACATGTCAAAGAACATAGCTAGCATGGAGAGAAAGTATCTCTGAGTAACCTAAACAGACAACAGCGAAAAGCACCTGCTCACCAAAGCAAGCTCAGATGATATACAATGTCTTTCCTAGGTCCCTATCATTACGAAGTATCCGAAAGCACTCTGTAAACTGATATACGTATTGTACGCAAGAATCACTCCATTCACCACTAAAAAGCAGCTGCTGAAAAATCAGTGGAAGTTCACCACCTAACCACCATTTGTGCCTTTCAAATTCAGCCCCTCAAGCCCCCTTCATAGAGTGAAGTGACTGTACTGGGTGCTGTGGAGTTCTGAGCAGACAAAAGCAAGATGACTCCTCCCTTAAGGCTATGAGGAGGAACAGAGCTAACTGAATTCGCTAAGAATTGATTCTAGAATCCTCTTCTGTGGGCACGGGGAGGCCCAATGAACCTGTGCAGCCATGTATCCTCGAAACGTGTATCAGTGGATCCTCCAGTCCCTGCTCTCTCTCCTCAGACAGGATCCATTGAGTATGACTGCTTCTGGTTTGCCTGTAGAGCAATGGTGCCATTTGTGGGGGACAAAGAAGGCAGTAGCCCCCTCCCCCCCCGCCAATTTGGAATCCCCAATTTTCATACTTAAGGTTTGCTTAAAGCGCATGCCCTGATTCCAGAGGCAGTTATTACATGCAACAGAGTTTGAACTTCTTGCAGCTCTGCCTTTGGGGCAGGAAGATTGTTATAAAAAGAGGGAGGCAGAGTGATTAACAATAACAAAAGTCTGGGGCATTCAAGTAATTGAAGGGTTATTAGATCATCATGAAAATATTGCCAGATACCCCACTTAAAAGATAGGGGGAAGAAAGAGTAGGAATGAGTGTTGTGCTGCTGGGATTTGCATTTGGATCACAGCTGTTAAATTTATAAATGCTCTCAAACAAGGGGTGAACAGGGACTAACCCAAAGCTGATGCTAAAAAGTTCCAAAGGGATCTCACATCCCTGGGTGATTGGGCAACACAAGGCCAGATGGAATTCAGTGCTGATAAGTGCAAAGTAATGCACATAGAAAAATATAATCCTAACTACAGATAGAAAAATGATGGGGGTGAAAATAGCTGTTAACGCTCAAGAAAGAGATCTTAGAATCATTGTCGATAGTTCCCTCAAAACATCTGTTCAATATGCAGTGGCAGTCTAAAAACTAAAAATCTAACAGAATATTGGGAATCATTAGGAAAGGAATAGATAAGACAAAATACCATATTGCCTCTATCTGGCCACATCTTGGATACTGTACACAGGTCTGGGCACCCCATCTAAAAATATATTGGATTTGGAAAAGGTACAGATAGAGCAACAAAAATGATTAAGGGTAAAGAACAGCTTCCATATGACAACAGATTAACAAGACTGGGACTTTTCAACATGGAAAAGAAAAGACTATAGGGGGATATGTTAGAGGTCTAGAAAATCATGACTGCTGTGAAGAAATAGAATAAGGAAATGTTATTTATTTCTTCACTAACGTAACACAAGAAACTCGGCCAATTAAATTTATAGGCAGCAGATTTAAAACTAATTATTTCTTCACTTTCAACCTGTGGAACTCTTTGACAGAAGATGGTGGATAGGCCCAAACTATAACAGGGTTCCAATAGGAATGAAATAAGTTCAAGCAGGATAGGTCCATCAAAGGCTACTAGCCAGAATGGGCAGGGATGGTGTCTCTGGTTTCTCTTTGCCAGAAGCTGGGAATGGGTGGCAGGGATGGATCATTTTATGATTGCCTCTTCTGTTTGTGCCCTTAGAGACTAACAAATGTAGAGGAGCATGAGATTTCGTGGGTAAAACCCACTTCATCAGATGAGGTGGAGTGGAAATAACAGACTCCAACGCATATATAACAGAAAAAGCAGTTACCCATCAATTGTAGGACCTACTTTTTCTGTTATATATATCTTGGATTCTGTTATTTCCATTCCAACTCATCTGACGAAGTGGGTTTTACTCATGAAAGGCTATTACTGTCCAAAGTGAACAGGCACACTGCGAGCCATGTCACTCCTTTGTGCACCATTGTCTACAGAAGCTAATAGGCTTTAACCACGTCAGCCTGATGAGCCAAACCCAGCTCAGTGTGGACTTTGACATTCTGTAAGAAACAGTGATATACTCTAATACAATGCATGTAATTACATTATTATATTGCAGTTACATCTAGTTCTAGGCATTGACACCTATAATTGCCATTAATCCATATACTGTAACAAGAAAGTTCACTGTATGACTAAGTATTTTGTAAAGAATGTGGTTAAAATACATAAATTTCATGATTTCAGGATCAAATCCTGAGCATCTGTACACTGATGTAGCTCCATTTACAGCAATCTGGTTGACATGCAGTAAGAATAACAAGAGGGAGGTAATAATGGCTAAATCATGTCCTTAACCATCTGGCTATATTAAGTTGTGATCATTAAATATGGAAAAGCATACCTCTGATATGCATATAACAGTTAGAAATTGCTTTATGAGCGAGGAACCTAAATCCTAGAAGGAAAATTTGAAAATGTAACTGAACATTGTTTAGGCACGCAACAGGTACTTGATGTTTTGACCAGCTAGCCTTAAAGAGCCATCTCTTGGGGATTTTCTGGGGCAACACTTCATAAAGAAATCCCCCTTCTGACAAGTAACAGTCCAGATTTGTAGAAAATAATCACAGACAATCCAGAATCCTGCCGTCAGTATTCAACTTTCAGACACACTTCTGCTAGCCCCCTGCGGCAATGGAAATCGATCCTCTCAAAAGTCAAGTGATAGCCACCTCCAAGGCACAACTGTCCCAGTGGGAACTGTGTGTTTCTGGTGGTGACAGCAGTTAACAACACCCAGCGAACAAGAGCTGTGTGAGCTCTGTCCAATAAACCCAATGTTTTAGCAGGGCCTTTCTATCATAGGGGGAGCTGGTGGTGATTCCTCTATTTAGGTTGCCTACCGCTTTCCATTATAAGAATCTTGAAGTGGTTTTTTTTAAGATCTATTCCATCTGTTGCTCGCAGGAGGACTTTGACATTCAGCAGGAGGAAGGCCTTTGGGCTAAACAGCACCTTTTCTTTCTCCCACGAAATTCCATTCAAGTTTGGCTGAGATATACACAGTTAACAAGCCCCTTTCCCTTTTCCCTCTTGCATGGCTTAGGGAAATCCTGCCAGAGCGCTAGCTGTACACTAGCATCCTAAAGAGTCAGCTCTCGGCTGCCTCCCAAGAAGCAGAAGCTGATACTGCACAGGGAAAACCAGTGAGCTGTTAGAAACACAGTAGTAGCATGGCAGATAGTGGTGTGGGGAGGAGTCAGGCTGCATTGGGTCTATACAACAGCTCAATTTCTTCTCCTGGGGCAGGAACTGCTGACTTCAAGGGGAGTGAAGAAGACAGTCAGGCTGGGCCAGCCTCTACTCCCATCCCTTGGACACTACATGTAGCCCCAGAGGCATATCCCCCCCCTCCGGGATAACCATTCCTGTTAACTGTTAGTGATTCTAACAGCTCAAGTGGTGGTCTGTTCCACAGCCTCTACAGCTGAAAACTTGCTGATGATGTAGTCCAGGGTGTAATTACAGCAGTACATAAGGTTCTTTTTTTCACTTTCTTCCTTTAAAACAATCTTAATAAATTACAGAAAAAAATCTGTTCCAAGAACATTATCTAACTGACACAGTAAAATGCTCAAAAACAAAGAAATATCATGCAGCCTCCTCCCTGTGTTATACGTTCTGACAAAGTCACTAATTACACGTTCCCATGATTTTCAAAATATATCTCAATGTACAGGGCCCCTGCTTCATTCAGTGCACAGGACAGATGTCAAAGGGGAGGCAAAAGAAATTTGCACAGGTAACCATATACCCAGTATTTCTGATTTCTCAAAACCTTGATTTTACAACATAAATAACCTCTTTTTAATGTAGTTGCTTGTCAGTATTATACATTTTCATTATGGTAACACCCAAAATTCAGAATCTGCAGCAAGATTCCATTTTGCTGGGTGCTGTTTATACAATATAATGGAAGACCATCCCTCTCCCAAGGATTCTACAGCAGGGGTTCCCAAACTTTTTGACACAGGGACCAGTAAATCCATTCACGAGCTTTTGGAGGGCCGGTAACATTCATTTGCATATTTGCATATTCAATAAACAAATGATGAATATTCAAATAAGTTGTTTCTGGTCCTCCCAAAACCCCCAGTGCCAGCGTTAGCAAAGCTTTTGATACAGTCACTCACAATATTCTTGCCAGCAAGTTAAGGGAATATGGATTGGAAAGTGGACTGTAAGATGGATAGAAAGTGGGCTAGATCAGGGTTTCCCAAACTTTTTACTTTAGTTGGAACCCGTTTTTTTTCAGTACTGTCTTTTGCAGCCCAAAAACATAAACGCATATAAAAAAAATGAAAAATGAATAAATTTTCAGTGTTTCACCCAGCTGCATCCTCCACCCAGCCTGGGCCAGGGTTTGGGGGACCTGATGCCACATGAGCACTTCAGGAGGCAGGAGCAGGAGCAGACTGGGGGTAGGGTATCTGGCTAAGAGGGAGGGTGCAAGGAGGGGTAGGGTTGCCAGGTGTCTGGTTTTGTACCAGTCAGTTCGGTATTTGAAGGTTTTGTCTCGGAAAGAAATTGAGAAATTACCAGACATATAAAATGTCCAGTATTTTCTAATTAGGTAAATTTTATTATAATTAGCTGCCTGGCTGGTAGATGTGCTCACGCTGTCTGAGTGTGTCTACTTGCCAGGCAGTTCGCAACTACTCCAGGGAGGACATGTGGCGGGGGATGGGGCAAAACGGAATCCCCGGCCAGACTCACTCATCTGCCAGGGTCTGCCTGTGCCCAGGTCAGTCCCGCTCCCCCCCTTTTCTCTTCCCGATCTCCCCCATCCAGCCCTGCTTCCAGCGGCCGGTTCCCCCCACCACCCACAAATCTCCCCCATCAGCCCTGCTCCACCGACGACCCTCTCCCCCCCCCAGCCCTGCTGCCCCCGTCCAGCCCTGCTTCCCACAGCTGATTCTCCCATCCTCCTCCTCCTGATCTCCCCCGACCAGCTCCCCCTACCGTCGTGCAGCCCTGGTTCCACAGCCTGCCCTCTCCGATCTCCGCCACCGGACAGCCCTGCTACCCCCAACCCTGCTTCCTCTGCCCGCCCGCCCACATGCCCGGATCTCCACGGGACAGCCCCACTCCCCCAGTCCTGCTTTCGCTGCCTGCATCTGTGCGGGACAGCCCTGCAGCCCCCAGCCCTGCTTTCGCCGCCCACCTGCCCAGATCTCTGCGGGACAGACCCGCCACTCCCAGCCCTGCTTTGGCCACCCGCCTGCCTGCCCGGATCTCCACCAAGACAGCCCTGCTGCCCCCAGCACTGCTTCCCGGCGGCCGGTTCCTCCCCCCCTCCTCTCAGCCCGCCCCTCTCTGCTCCCCTCCTGGATGCCATGCTGAGGTCCGGTACCGGGCCGCGGCCCATAGTTTAGGAAACACTGTTCTACAGTTTAAGTGCTTGACCCAAACTCCACTGACATCAATCATCAATGCAAGGTTTTCCATACCAATGGGCTTCAGATCCAGATCTTATATAGGTGAGTGCAGAACCTAACAGAACAGGAGCAGGATGTGGGGAGCCAAGACAGACTGTAACTTGCTAATAGCGAGAACATGATCATTCGGAAGAGGCCAAAGCACAGACAGGATTTAGGGATGTGAAAGGTTAACTAGTTAACCAGTAACTGGTGGGGGCTGGAGCTTGCCACAGGCATAGGGCTACTTCATCAGCCCCTGTCTGTGGCAGGCCCAGGCACCCCATAGGCCAGGGCTGCTCTAGCATGGGCTGGAAACTGGCAGGAGCCCCAGCCACAGCGTGGGGCTAGGAGCCAGCAGCTAGCCCCATTGTGGGGGTGCAGGCAAAAACCCCTCAGTCTGGGGGGCTGCTCCAGCTGGGATGGAGTGGTCCCCAGCCTGGATCCCACTTAGTTGTTAACTGGTTAAACATTAAGTCCATCTAACATTTAACCAGTCAACTGATTAACCGGGATTTTACATCCCTAGCAGGATTAATGCTCTAAAACAGATATACCGCTTGTTCTACCTGAGAGACCATACAGGACCAGATCTAAATGATTAAAGCTCAGGTCAGTGAATCAGAATTGCTGGGTTCTGTTCAAAGCTCTGTCATTGGTTTATTATGCGCCCAGTCCTGTATGGTTCTGGGTACCTAATGACAAGAGTTTTGTATCATCGGCTGCAACTGTAATTAATAGGATCAGAGAGCACCTGACTGAAGGATCACAGTCCCATGTGACCAAGGGTAAATAATTATTCTTGCTTTTTAGCTTGTCCCTCTGCAAACAACAACAACAAAAATTTACCTACTGCTTCTATCGGGGACAGGAGCTTCCTCATTTAATCATGCCTGCAAACCACTTGGAAATCATTGGACGAAATGTACATAAAAAGATTACTAATTTAGTTCCTCTCAACCCAAAGCAATGTCATCCTATGGAATATTTCCTGCAATTTGAAAGAAAGCTTTTTCTGGTAGCAGTGAGCTCCAAATACTGCAAATAAACAAAAAATTGCATTAAAATACATTTCCTCCGTGGCTGACAAACTAAGAGTTCTGTCTTCCAACCTAAATGGTAAACTGAGGCACCCTAATATGTTTGTAGCACCATGTTAGACTTTGTCCCCCTCTTCTGGCCGGAACATGGAAAGCAATTTATGAACCTGCCCAAAACTCAAGCACTCTCTTAATTGCCAGAGGGCTACAAAGCAACTCAGATTCCTATGTGTCACCACTTGTGTTATAACTCCTTGGGCAGGTCTACACACACACACACACACACACACACACAAATGCAGGACTCCATTGCTCTGCATCCATGGATGGGGAAATTGGCAGAACAGTAATAAACAAGGGGGAGGTATCTTTTAATCCCTAGTGGATGCATCTGTGAGTGTAGCTGGAGAAGAGGAGGAAGGGGAAGGGCAGATTGGTTCCACCTTCAGCAATATGCCTCCTGATTTTGAGTGCAGCTATACAAACAGTACAGTCTGCCAGCAGTTCTTACCTTCTTCCCTCTGCTCAGGCTCTGCTCCTTATTTCCACCGCTAGCTCAGCCTCCCATCCTCACAACACAGAAAATGACTGTCCCTCTCACAACTTTGCACCTTTTGTGCTCGTCTCCTGCTGACTCCCCATCCCACCCCTAGTTCTACACTTTCTCTGCCCAAAAGTCTACTTTGTTTTCCTTGTCAAGCAGACTTGATTCTGCCCTCTTCTCCCCACGCCCATGTCATCCTTCTGATGCTCCTCATTTCAGCACCCAACAGACTCTGTGTCACTCCCCAGTGATCATGGTGGAACTTTCTTTTCCATCTTTCAGCACCTTCTGCTGCCCCCCTCCTACAGCAAGAGGTCAAGGGAAAAGCTTTGCCCCATACTGCAGAGTTATACCTGGATGGCACTGCAGCTGGGAGACCAGGAGGAAATGTGTGCTAGCCCTCTAGCCCATGACGTGTCCACACATGGATTTTCCCAGAGGAGCACTGGGTGTTCATCTGCCATCAGAATGGGCACAGCTTGAGAAGCTAGCTGGAAGAGAATGGAATAGAACATTCTGCCCGCGGGCCAGGTTTCGTTCAGATACAAAATGTGGCCTGGAACCTTTCAGAGTGGCCCAATCTCCTTCTACTGAGACAAATGGTCAAATGTACTATGTGGTGACACTACAGTGTTATCTCCTTGATGACTGCACATAGAAATGAGGAGGAAGCATCTTTGTGTATTTTTTATCTTCTACTTCAGCATACTCTCCTAGCCTGGAATCAAACAGTTAATTTAATGTGACTGAGATATGCTTAAAATACAGAGCAAAAACAATTTTCTTCAAAAGTTGGTCCAGACATTGGCTCTTTTCTGCCTCACGGTACAGCCCAATCAAATCATTGCAGATGGTCTCTAACCTTTGCAAGCCAGGGGACTAGGCTATGCTTGCCTCTCTGAGACAAAGCCCATCAATCTCATCCCTGAACCAAGCCATTCCTCCGCCTCCCACACAAACGAAAGAGCAAGCCTCCCCAAAGAGGATGCTATAGTACATATCCTTATTTTCTTTGCCCTGTCCTTGGCCCTCCATGAAAGACACGGCAACGAATATCCATTTTCTATGCCGAGCTGACTGGTTTTCAATAAGATTTTCTCCTTTGTTTTGTAATAGGGATCAAAACAATTGCTGCTCTCCTATTAGCTAAGGTTCCAACAAAGTCTTTTTTTGGATCTGTTTGTTACTTTGTTTTCTTGGGGACTGACATTTAATGTAATTGTTCTGACAATGGTCAGATCAGTATAACAAGACAAAAAGGACCTAGACTTCCACTGAAAGTAAAATATCTACTTTGTACCCTGGGATGTAATTTGCAACCCTGTCAATACAATGTGTTAATCCCATTATTTTGAAGATAAATAATTACCCATGGCAAAGAAGGGAATTCCCAGAAGTGTAGAGTTGTATTTTCCATCAGTAATGAAAAATATCCCTGCTGCAGTGACGCTGGAGATACAGATTGTGAGCACTCCCAATAGTCCCAGGAAAGGTTTGCCACGCAGACAGTCCTTCATGGAGCTTGAGAGGGTAGCAGTCAGTAGAATAAGCATCAGGCTCACCAAAATTTTGCCCCTGGCCAGGATGCTGGTCTTGTGGAAGTCCTTCCCCAGACTAAAGGATGCCAGCGAGTAGAGCTGCAGATCTTGGTAATCCAGCTGCAGTTTGTGCATCAGTTTGCAGAACTCACTCTCCCATCTTTCACCAATGACATCCTGGGCAAGAGAGCCATAGGTTTGGAGGTAGTAGGTGATCTGGATGGCTCTGGCTGACTTCACTCGTTGGTCCTTGCTGTTGGGCACCTCCATGACTCCACCAAGCTGGTGTCCAATAAAACTGCTCCTTCCATCCTAAAGAGAAAAGTGAAGGAGAAGCACGTGGTTATTAAGTGATAAAGGGACATATTTTTTTTACTGGGTTTTATAAATACACATAGTGATCAAAGCCCACTGGCCAATAGGAAGCTCTCCATCCACTTCATTGCGTTTTAGATCAGGCCCCTGCTCTTTACAACAACTCTGTCTTATTTAATCATAGTAGACCCATTTGTAATTCCAGACTGCAGTTAAGGGACTGCCAGGTATTAATCATACCCCCAAATGTTTAAGGATTAAAACATAACATGCAAGCACCTCACTCATAGAAGCTGATGTTAGCTTTTCCAGATTTAAAACAAGCACCAACAACAACATTTCCAGTCACTGACATATGGCTAATTTGAAAAGATCAATTTCTGAAACACTTGTGGTGTCCTGCCATTCTGACATTGCTCTTAAAAATAAAATAGAAATGTTTACAGAAAATTAGTTCTGATTCTGATCTGTTACCCAGATGTGCATTTGGAGTGACTCCACTGAGTTTCATACAATTACTCTAAGTTTACACTGATATAACAGAGATCAGAATTTATTAACCTATTTGCATCAGTGGAACCCAAATCAGAATTTCTACTTTAGTCCATTATGTTGGATAGTTCTTTTGTGTGTTTGGAAAGTATGGGCCTTATTCTGGTGTCCTATCACAGTTTAAATCAGGAGGTCAGTGGAGTTACACTACTGTGAAACTGCTTCTTTCTGTTTCCTATAAAAATATCAATCAATGAGTCCACAAAGCAAGCAAGGAGACTTTCTGAACCACAGGTGTGTTCTCAGATGGCTGCTCCTACATTCAATAAATATCAGGAATTCAGAGATAAGGTTGAAATTCAGTCACATACGAGTTGTCGCACCTGTGTTCTGCGGTAGTCCTCCACTAGAGAACCTACTGACGTGGCAAGGCCATGAGGTAGGGACTCAATTATAATTGCTTGCCAGCTTCTAAAATCATCCAAGGCCATCCTGGCAAATGTTACATGAGCAGGGATGGCAGGACACAAAGGGGCAAGCTCAGGCAGCTTTTTCATTCTTGACTGTGAATACCCTTGTTTGTATCTTTTCAGATCAGACATTTTATTTTAATGTTATTTTATTTTATTGAGGAGGATGATACCCAGGATTTGCAAATAACCACACTGGGGGTATGTCTACACTGCAAAGCTACTTCGGGATACCGGAAGTATCCTGAAATAGCTACTCTGCATCTAGTGAAGCAGCCTGTTATTTCAAAATAGATTTTGAAATAACAGGCAGCTTATTCTGATGCCCTGATAACCCTCAGGTTAAGGGGAATTTCGGAATAGAGAGTTATTTCAAAATTTGGCACCACCTACACAGCATCAAACTATGAAATGAGCTATTTTGAGCTAAGGATGCTGTGTAGACGCATCCTGGGTAAGATTCTAAATTATATTTAAAGAGCTAGCAATGCAGATTCCATTAGCATCTGATAAGGCAGCATGCTTGAAAATCTTTCTTGCACCACTTAAAACATTTAGGCTATGTCTACACTCGCGGCTTCTTGCACAAGCATGGCTGTTCTTGCGCAAGAATCCGCAGAGTGTCCACACAGCCCGCCCGCTCTTGCGCAAGGAAATTTACAGTACGGCGTGGTAAGAGATGGCTTCTTGCGCAAGCACTACGCTCTTTTTTAACAGGTGTAAGCCCTCGTGCGCAGGAACTCTTGCACAAGAGAGCAGTGTGGCCGCTCGGCAGGGATTGAGTCCCTGCCTTGCACAAGAAAGCCCTATGGCTAAACTGGCCGTCAGCGCTTTCTACGCAAGAGAGCGTCCACGCTGCCATGGGAGCTCTTGCGCAAAAGCACAGCGTGCACATGGCAGTCTGGATGTTTTCTTGCGCTAGACTTCTTGCAGAAGAAACCTTGCGCAAGAAGTTCTTGCGTAAGAAGCCGCGAGTATAGACATAGATTTAAGGACAAATGTCATACATGATCATATATATGCTGTGTTGATATGCAAATGTTTTCTGTTGCAGCAGGACACTCCAGCAGTACAGCCTAAAACAACTACTGAAGACAAGGTATTGCAATTTAGATTCCATTGATTTACTATGCAGCATGCACTGCAAGGTTACTGAAAACTTTCAGATAGCCATCTTTCAGTGAAAGGTAGCATTCTGAATGAAGAAACAGTACAGGCACAAATAAATCATGCTCTACAGTATCTTCCATAAAATGGAAGATAATGGCTATTTGTTACATTAATGTACTGTAGGATATCCCAACCCATATGTCATCAAAATATAGAGAGATCCTTCAGATGGTATTATTGAAATCAGAGACACCTTTAAAGGCATTTGTCCACCTCCTCCTTGACAATGCAAAACTGATTCATACAGAATCAAGTGTTTGGTCCTGTCTGTTTTTATAGGATGTAAATAATGAGGCTTCCATTACTGCCCTTGAGAAATGGCTCCATATTCTAATACACCTCATTATTATGTATTTGTATTCTGGTACTGCCTACATGCTCCAGGTGAGATCAGGGTTCCACTGAGCTAGGATGCTGTTTGAACACATAGTGAAAGTGATTCACCGCTCACAGTTTCAGACAAAGATGGAAGGAGGGGGAAGGCAATATTGTTATCCTCTTTTTACAGATGGTCACCCGAGGCAGAGTGTTTAAGTGATTTGCCAAAATTCATACAGGAATTCTATCGCAAAGATGGGTCTTGAATCCAGATCTCCTGAGTCTCACGCAAAATCTTTAACCAAAAGATCATCCTTCCAAAAGTCATTGCTAGTACATACTGTATTTCTGACATGCACCTACATCATGCTATTCCTAATTTTATGCCAGTTGTTTATGGTTTCAGACTATAATTCCCCCACGTAAATTCTCTTACATTTATCAGGGCACATTTAATTGCCATTTCCTGCTCATATTGCTCATGAAAATAAAAACATAATACTTAGCCATTGTGTAGCACTTTCCACCCAGGGATCTCAATGAGCTTTATAGAGGGAGATAATAATTATTAGCCCTGCTTCACTAATGGGGAAAGAGGTAAAATGTGTCTTTTCCAAGGCCTCTGGCAGGGCAGAGACGAGAACTCAGCTCTCCTGTCTACCATGGCCAGGGCTCTGTCCACTTGCCCCTCCTCTTTTGACCACCTTTCTTCAGCTCCTTGTAAGCCCTTGTGAAGCTGAGAAGGGGAACACTGGAGGAATGAAAGCAGGCCCGCTAGTGGGAGAGAAAGGGGTGGGGCAAAGAGGGAAATTACTCTAGGGTCTGATGATTCTAAAGGACCCAGAGCTCCGGGCCCTTTAGAATCATTGTGGGAGCACTGTGCAGTGTGATGCAGACTCCCGCATTGCTCACTCCAGACGGCTCTGAGGGCAGGCGGGGGTGTTGCCACGCCATCCGAGCGGCATGGAGGGGCTGGCCGTACTGACTCTGCCCCTTCTACCTGAGACCTCACCGCTTCTGGCCCCACCCTATTGCCCAAGGGTCTGGCTTTTACCGTTATTTTCTATGTAGGTCAGTTGTCTGTGTGGAAGTTTTGAGAGAGAAAGCATCTCAGTGAATCTTTTATAAATTTATTAAAAAGACTAAGTAAGCAGTTCCAGAACACACAAAATAGGTCACTAGCTAATCTAGCAGTTTTCCTAACCTAATTTACAATCGTACTATGCAACAGCCAGATTAAGGTTTAATTAAAACACAATCAATAAGTCAATGATTCAATTTATCTGTCTCACCAATTACTACAATTAGTAACTAAATAAAATTATAATTAACAAGATAAGAAAAACAATTCTCTGAATGTCTTGAAGGAAGGCTAGAAGGAGAAGCATTTCCTTTTGATTTAAGCTATTTGCTAAGAGTCTTGCTAAAGGCAGATGCTCTTCCTTGCCTTAGGCTTTGTCTACACCGGCAAGTTTTGTTAAGGAAAAGTGCCTTTTGACGACAAAACTGCATGAGTTTTCATATTGCCATGTGAATTTTGTCAGATAAAATGCCCATTTCCCAGGATAAAAAACTTCTGGTGCTAATGAGGTTAACAGAGAAACTTGTAAGAGTAGAAAAAGAAGGAAGAGAGGGGGAAAATACCTGTCAATTTCAAAGTAGTCATTCTTCTACAAAGGAATTTCACAAGCCAACTAGAGAGAGAGTGTGGAATTGACTTCCATATGTAAATTTGATACTATTTCCCTTGACCTGAACAAAGACATGAACTAGATGGCCCATTATAAAACCAGCTTTCTTTACATTTAATACCTCATTAACATCAAATACTAAGTAGGGGGCACTTCCAGCTCACTTAATTAGCTTCATTAGCACCGCCACTACAGTTGACTAATTTTTTTCCCTTTCCTTTCTTTTTCTGTTATATATGTTGAGATTCCCCCTTTTTTTCTCCACTCAAGCTCAACTGAAGGGTTTTGCCCATGAAAGCTCATCATACTATATATATTTTTGTTAGACTTTAAAGTGCCACAGGATTACTCATTGTTTTTAAAGTAATCCTGGTCCCCGAGTTGCGAATGTTCAAGTTACAACCATTCGCATTTACGACTGAAGTGGTCGTAAATGTGGTCCCTGAGTTACAAATGTGATCTGCGCTTATGAATAGTGCGGTCACCATGTAACTCAATGGGGTCCAAGTTATGAACGCTTTGAGTTACGGCCAGGTGTTTGGTCCGTAACTCATTTGTAACTTGGGGAGAGGCTGTACTACCATGCCTACCCCCTCTCAGCTTACACTCAGCTATTGCCACCTCCTTCTCAACTAAGAGGGCATCTCTCATTCTGGTTTCCTGGCACCAAAGGTTGGGGCCAGCTCAGCACACAGCTCCAGGAAGGTTGCTTTATGCATCAAAAAGTTTTGTTGCCACTGCTCTTCATCCCACACCAACATGATGGTGCAATCCCACCAATTTGTGTTAATTTCAAACATTCAAAAGCAATGATCTACTCTGTACAGATGCTCTGTGACTGCCAAATGCAAGGACAGGTTGCTGCTGTCCTTATCACACACACGGTCAGGCTCTGAATCTTCCTCCTCTGTAAGTAATTTAAAGATGGTCTCTGCTGCTATGTGCAATGACCTTACAACCATTAATAGAGCAGGTGAGAGAAGAGCAGGGATCCATTCTTTCTTGCTGCAGATGCCAGAGTGCACAGCAAAGAATGGCAGTTGGAAAAAAGGTGTCAAAAATGCTAGATGCCCCTCAACAAAGCAGTGCCTGATGGGATGTTTTGCATGGTCCCAAGATGTCCCGTGGTCTGTGGTCCTACAACATCTCACTAGGCACAGTGGGATACATACCCACAGCACATTGGGAACTCCCTTGTCAACAGCGGGAGCAATGTGAACATGATCTGTCAAAAGACGGGGCAAGTGTGAACATGCATTGGTGACTTTACCCTTGTCGATTTCTGCATGTGAACATTAGTTTCATTGACAAAACTTGATAGAGTGAACATACCCTTAGCTTTAGGGAAGCTCAGGTCTGAAAATGATTTCCAGGTAGATTCCTCCTCTGGCTACTTTGTCCCATTGAGCTCACTAGCCAAAGAAAGTACATGAAGCTTTTGTTAATCTAGCTCAGCGGTTCTCAACGAGGGATGCATGTACTCCTGGGGGTATGCAGAGGTCTTCCAGGGAGTACATCAACTCATCTATATAATGGCTTAGTTTTACAACAGGCTACATAAAAATCACTAGTGAACTCAGTTCAAACTAAAACTTCATATAATTACTTGTTTAAACTGCTGTATGTACCATACACTGAAATGTAAGTATGATATTTACATTTCAATTGATTTATTTTATAATTATATGGTACAAATGAGAAAGTAATAGTGCACTGATTTTGTCTGATTTTGCAAGCTAGTTGCTTTTAAGCGAAGTGAAATTTGGGGGTATGCAAGACAAATTAGACACCTGAAAGGGGTATAATAGTTTTGAAAGATTGATACCTACAGATCTAGCCTATTCCCCCTCTGCAATTTAACACATAGACACAGAATGATTTCTAGAGTCCTACACTTTAAGCAGCTATGGAATGATACTGCTTTAACACAGTGTCTCTTCCTGTTTGAATAGCAGACTTAGGCTACGTCTAGACTACAGGGTTTCTTAAAAAAAATGGCCTTTTTTTGAAAAAACTTCACTTGTGTCTAGACTGCTGCCACGTTCTTTTGAAATTAAATTGAAAGAACGTGGCGGTTTTTTCGACAGTGGTAAACCTCATTTTACGAGGAAGAATGCCTTTTTTTCAAAAGAGCTCTTTCGAAAAAAGGCATTCTTGACCGCAAACAGGGCTTTTTTGAAAGAGAGCATCCAGATTGCCTGGGTGCTCTCTTTCAAAAAAGCGGCTTGTTTTTTCAAAAAAGTTGTGGCTGTCTAGACGATTCTTTCGGAAAAGCTTCTTTCAAAAGAAGCATGTAGTCTAGATGTACCCTAAGGGTATATCTACACAGCACAGCTTTTAGCGATCCAGCTGTGTCGACACAGTCATGTGGCTGAAAGTTAGGCAGCATAAACACTATTTCTTGGCTTTGTCTCTCAATTACCAGTGTGGACAAAGCCTTAGGGGTTTTAGCGCCCAATTTGGGAAGCACTCAGTGACCTATAAAGACACACAACACACATTAATGGACATTGGCATGATCTGAATTTCCCACACTGCTCTGCAAAGGGATTTTCACATTGTCTCATGGTTTTAAGTTCATGTGACTGGTCTTGAAGTCATATGGAAGATTCCAGGTTAAATGTACACATCTTAGAGCAGTTCGTGGATAAGTGCAAACAGATGGCTCTCCAAAACAGGATGCAAGAAGATACCATGTAACAAGGAGATGGTAGGCAAACTTCTTTTAGGCCCAAGAAAAACATGAAAGACATTGTTTAAATATAACTAATGATCGTCAGCATTCTACATTCATCCATTCCCACAGAACCTCATAACAGTGAGTTAATTATGAAACTGGGGCAATAAATTCAAGAGGCAGGATCAGAGTCCAAGGCAAATAAGTGACCTTACCCTAACACCCTTTTGACTGCAAGCCAGAAAGATGCTTTGGACATCTCCTGGCCTCTGAATGCAACTTTCATATACTTCTGGTCCACTTCAGTTACTCAGACTTAACTCCAGTGTGAACTATGTTCTCTACAACAGACTTGTAGTATTTCCTGTCTCCTTACTTGTGAGCATTCTCTGTAATGGACCTTAATGTTTTTTTAATAATCTGTTCAGTAAAATGTGCTGCACCTCTATTTAAATGACACGTCAGCCGATAGAAAAATATGATTCAGAAATAACTTTGCAACTTTTTATCACTTTAGTCAGTGTTTTGCTCAACCATCTCTTGCATTTCTTTGACTGAGTCAGTATTTATAGTTCACCTAGTCTAAGAGTCTGTGTGTCTGCGCTTGGGAGTGTGATCCAGAAGAGCACAGCTATGGCGGGCTCCATGAGTAAATCCGACATGTACAAGCGACGAGCAACACGAGAGGCCGAGGGTCACTCAACCCTGCATTAATAATATTGCTGCTTCGCAGACAGCAAAGTCAAATTCACAAAAGAAAAAATAACTTTGGTGTGGCACTGGCTACATCTAACTTCTAGGCACCTAGAAAAGTCACTGGGATTCATATAGCTGCAGCAGGTGCCTAAGCTATGTGTACTATAAATGGCGAGAGACAGACACCTCGGAATGGGATTCATAAAGTCAGCATTCCATGAAGCTCTCTGTCCGAGTTCACCAGTAGGAGAGGCCAGTCAGTGGATTTCACTGGGATCAAGATCTCTGTGTTCTTAAAGATGCAGCATTACAGTCTGAGTCATGAAACAGCACTAACTTCTAGTGGTCAATATCCACTAGCCCTATTCTTCCATCCGCAGAAATCTCCCAGGGTATGTCTACACTACCCCGCTAGTTCGAACTAGCGGGGTAATGTAGGCATACCACACTTGCTAATGAAGCCCGGGATTTGAATTTCCCGGGCTTCATTAGCATAAGCGGGGAGCCGCCATTTTTAAATCCCCGCTGCTTCGAACCCCGTGAAACGAGGAGTACCGTTAGTTCGGAATAGGCACCCTAGTCCGAACTACCTAGTTCGAGCCCCGTGTAGCCGCGCTGCACGGGGTTCGAAGCAGTGGGGATTTAAAAATGGCGGCTCCCCGCTTATGCTAATGAAGCCCGGGAAATTCAAATCCCGGGCTTCATTAGCAAGTGCGGTATGCCTACATTACCATCCTAGTTCGAACTAGGAGGGTAGTGTAGACATACCCCCAGGGACAGTAAGAGCACTTTCTGCCTTGAGTAGGTCTGTTTTGCACTCTTCCCTGTTAGAGGACACCAGCCACCACTGACTTCCATCTTAAGAAAATGCCAGAAGACTCAGCCTATTTTCAGGCAATGTAATAAAAAATAAAAATCCATCTTGTTTGCAACCATTTTGTCATCCATGTCATTGAAACCAAGAGGTCGCAAGATGTTCAAGATTCACTTAAATCGCTTGACAGAAACAAAAAGAATCCCTTGTATTCGCCTTACAGATCATTCTGATTCCAAACGTATTCTTGGAACCTTTGCAAGGAGGGTGGATTTTCTGTGAAGTATCAGCCAGAAGTGACAGATAATGATCAGGCAGCATTAATGACAGGTCAAGATAAAGCATGTGATTCTCGGTTCAGTCCATTTAGTCTCAATGACAAAAATCTTACGGAAGGTAGCCAGGAGTATCTGCTAAGTATAGTAAACAATAGACATTCTAATGAGATCAGTGCAGTTATTTTTATCGCTATGGCAGAGATATTTATACTACAGCAAATTAGCTAATGTTCAGTGTTAGTAGGTAAAGGCCACAAGAAGAGAAAATACAAAGTTAAGGTGAAGCTCAAGGCCTTCCAGAGGAACCGACCTACTCTCTGTAGTTCTAGACTAAACTGATCCCTCTGAATTGTGCAAGGCCCAGATGTCCATTAAACTATCATCTGTCCCCTCAAACTGGAACCAGCTAATTAATTATGGCATAGGTGTGGCAGGACCCATCTCCAGCACAGACTATATCTGGAAAGCTAGTCCATACAGTAGGACTGACACAACCAAACAGCTACCATTGCCATCCGGTGTGCAGGCAAAAACCATGTCTACAGCCAACCATGGCACTAACAGGTTACAAATTTAAGCGAAGATTAGGGTGGATAGGTCCCATGTAGGCACTTCTGGTTGAGTCCCACTCTGACACTGCAGGGCTGAGTACCTTGGTAAATAACAGGTGAAGAGCCACAAAGTTTATATTCAGATCCAAACTCTCCCATAGCCTGGTGGTGGTTAAAGCAAGAGTTTTGAGTTTGGTCCATTATAGAGACAAGAAACAGCTTCACGTTTCCTTCATTTCAATTCTGGAGTTTGGGTTCAGGCCAATCAAAGTCCCAAAATTTTCCAGTGGGAAAAGCGGACAATATTTCATGGAAGTTTTTGCCAAAAATGTTCCTGTTTTTCAGCCAACTCTATCCAACATTAGAATTCCAAAGCTGAAGAAGGCAGCTGGCCATCAAAATGAATGGCAGTCAGCACCTCCTAGCGCGGTGGGGGTGGGCAAAAAGGGACAACAGCCCCAGAGCCTGGCAATAAAAAAGGGCCCAGAGCTCCTGGCTGCTGTTGCCATAGTAGCAGCAAGCAGTGACAATAGTCCGAGCCCCAGGACTTTTAAATTGCTGCCAAAGCACCATGTGGTGCTCTCTAGGCAGCACCGAGGGCAGCCTGGGGGAGGCGCAGTGCTCTCCAGGTGGCGCTGAAGGCTGCCTAGCCCCAGCCCTGCCCCTTCCACCTGAGGCCCTGTTCCCTCTAGGGGTGTAGAACAGGCACCCCACACCTTGCAAGGCTGTCAGCCCCATTGCCCAGGGCTCAGTGATTTAAAAGGGTCCGGCCCCAGGCACCTTTAATCACTGCCAGAGCACCAGATGGCACAGGCCAGGCAGCTCTGAAGGGATAGCCGAGGGAAGCTAGCCTCCAGCCCCACCCCTTCCACCCGAGGTCTCACGCTTTCTGGGAACCTGGAGCCAGTTTCCCCAACCTTGTCCAGGGACCTGGAAATTTTTTCAGCATCCCTGATTGCAGTTATGTTGCTACATCCTCTAATCCACTTTGGAAAAAAAAATAATTTCAGCCGGGAATTGTAAATGCTCAGATAAGGGTGATTTTTTTTTATCAAAACAAGCAAAATCTGCTACCAGCTCAAGTGGCCAGCCCTCTCTCTAGGAGCTGTAAGAGTCCCATTAGAATGAGAATCCATCTGTGTCCAGATTCAAGGCTGTGACCTGAACTATCCATGCATCTTAGAGTATTAAAGGCAGAGTCTCCCAGCAAGGGAAACTACTTCCCAAGGAAGATGCACAGAATTACTTAGACAAGTTAGAGGTCTTCAAGTCAGCAGGACCACAAGAAACACACACTCGCCTGCACAAGGAGCTGACTGAGCTGATATCTGATCCTTTGATGATTCTCTTCAGAAGCTCATGGAAGTCAGAGGAGATTACAGAAGATCGGCACAGTATTTTCCCTCTTTCAGTCTAAAATAAGGTGTCTTACAGACCAGTCAGTTTAACGTCAGTAACCAGAAAAAAAAATAGAGCAAAAAAAAATCAAGCAATCAGTTTGCAAACACCAAGAAGATAAAAAAGAGATATGTAAGAGTAAATATGGATTACAATGTTGTTGGAAGAGGAGTGATACAAGCCCAGGGAGAGAGGGATTTGCTCCTGAATATTCAACTACCTTCGGTATGAAAGAGAGAAAAATGTCTCACGCAAGCCCATCTCCCAAAACCAAACAGAAACATGTTCACTGCCCACTCCTGTTCCATATCTGAGTGAAATCCAACCATTCCTACCCTTCATGGAGAGACTTCAATGTACTCAGTCCTACATACAACGCAGGCAAAAACCTGACATATGGAAGCCCCAATGGGCAGGGCCTCTGTGGGGCACCAGTAGCCTCCCCTAGGGCAACCGGGTTTTCAAAGAGGACAGGGAATAGCTTTAGAGGTTAGGTTAGAGACGTGGGATGGAGAGAAGAAAGAAAAGGGGCCCCATCCTCCATCTTCCCCACCTTAGCAAAGCAAAACCCTCCCTCCTTTTTGCATTAGGAAACAGGACATATTACTTTCCCACTTCCCACCCCCTCCTCAACAGCCGCAGTTCTAGCTCCTTGTCAGTCTCCTCTGTTCTGTGTCCGACCTTTCTCCATGCTCTCCTGCTTGTGTCCCTACAGTTTCTTCCCCTTCCCCAGGCTTTTCTGTCCATATTTAGTCTCACACTCTTTACCCCACTCCTCTTTGGGGACACATCTACACAGCAGGGCTTAACTCAAAATAAGCTGCACAAATTGAGCTATGTTAATTGCGTAGTTTACTTTGAAACAGCTTATTTCGAGTTTTGGTGCTGTTTACATAGCACTTATTTCGAAACAGAGCCCTCTTCCTCTGCCTTCCCTTACTCTTCGTACAATGAGGGTTACAGGAATCGGAGTAAGAAGTCCTCCAGCTTGACAGAATTTCAACATTATATTGAAATAACTACCGGCTGTGTAGACATAGCCTGGGCCAGTAGAGAGTTCAGCACAGGTACTCCACTTTGGAGCTACCGGTCCCTCCTGATTCTGGGGCTGCTGCAGAGCAGTTCAGTTTCCTGCAATACTTAGGGCATGTCATTTGCACTGCACATTCTTGTGTGGTAGAAGTGGGGATTATCCAGTTGGTTCCAAGAGGGCTTTTAGCATCGGGGGTGTGAATTCCTCTGACCTTTGTATCCACTTCCTCTCTCGCCGAAATGGGCTCTCCTTCTCCCTCTGTACCTTACCACACTCTGGTACTTCCCTCTGCTGTAGGAAAGGTGAGGAGCAGCAATCATTGGTCTGGGCCAGGACAGTAGTTATGTGCAGATGGTGAGCTGCCTATCACACCACTGCCTGGAGGGGCAATGAGACCTTGATACTCTCTGGAGCTGGGTGAACATGTGGGGCAGAGCTGGTCTGAGGTGCCATACAAAGGGGTGGGGACAGACAGGAAGCTTTACTGGACAGGTAGCAGGATCTGTCAGGGAGGTCCCAGAGGAGCATACGCATTCTGCCAAGCAGCTGCTAGTTTCACCAGCTCAGCTTCTCTCACAGAAAACTGCTACACTTCTGATTTACAAGGACATACAGCCACTCTGTCTGGCACTCCCACTCACCCACCCACTGCAGACTGTTGTGTTTTGATGGTGTATTCCGTCTAACTTCAGACTGTCTGCCCCTTGGGGCAGAGACTTTGGCTTTGGTTGTCACATTCTGTGGCACCCATGTGAAAGAGAATCAGGACCCCTTTTCTTTCTCTTTGCACATGAAGTACCAGGTGCTTTTAAGACACCCTCAAAATAATCACCAGAAAGTGACGTGCTCCCAAACACACACACACACTCACATCTCAGAGGGATCGACAGAGATCGGATGTGTTCTGAGGTGGGATTTGAACAAAGAGAGGATAGTAGCTGGGTGTGGAAGATGGAGGGAGTTCCAACTGCAAGGGGTGGTGTGGAAAAGGGGGCACAGAGGAGAATGCAAGGGGAGATTGAGTCTTGGGGTGGGAACATGCATCAGTGGTGGGGGGAAGGGAGAAGGCAGCAACAGCTGCAATAATCATTGCAATAGGCTCCGAAAATCCCAAGACACCTGTGTACACCGGGAAAGAGTGGGGAGGAATAAGAACATAAAAACAGTCATACTGGGTCAGACCAAAAGTCCATCTAGCCTAGTATCCCGTCTTCCAAGAGTGGCCAATGCCAGGTGCCCCAGAGGGAGTGAACGGAAACAGCTGATCCCTCTCCTGTCATCCATTTCCAGCCTCTGACAAAGTTGTAGGGATGGACATTAAGTTGTTTATACTCCCTCCTGCAAATAAAAGCAAACTCTCTTTCAATCTGTTGCCTGCTGCTGCTGCGCTGGGGAGATTGGAACCACACTAGCACAGTCCTGCTAAAGAGCTCTCTGCAGTGCAGTCAATGCGCCCTCTCTCCCCTCCCCCAACAGCTTATGGCTCACTTTTCATCACCTCCCAGAAGCTGCAGGGGAAACCAGTACGGAATGGAATTACAGTAATGCCAGGTTAGCCACTTCTGTGTGTTTTACTGAGCCTGTGCCCTCAGGGGAGAGGAGTTTAAAGCAGCTAGCATTAAGTTTCAGTCCCTTCAGATTTTTCCCTCTGTGAGTAGAATATATTTCCATGCTGCTTGCAATTTAACCTGTTCACAAACCTCTGGCTTCCAGCTCATGAACCAGCCTATAGCCCATCCCTCCATAAAAAACCTGCAAGCTACTGTGTACAAGGTGTACATGACAGGCTGTCTACCTCAGCTGTACTGGTTGTATAAGCCTGTCACAGAAATCTACACAGGAGGGAGTTGGAGAATGTTGGAGGTAGAATCTACAGTGAAACTAAGTATGGGCAATACTATTTTCCTTATGCCAATTCATTTCCTTTAGTCAGAGTTAGAAGAAAGTGACTTTATGTGATTTTTTTTTACCATGGTGAGTGGATTTCTGCAAGAACTTCCCCTCCATCACAACATCCACACACTTTCAAATGCCCTGCGTAACAGGAAATTCTCACACAAATACTGTCAGGTTTGTACCACTTTAAAGATTAGCAAAATGGTTTATTAGATGATGAGCTTTCGTGGGCCAGACCTAATAAACCATCCTGTTAGTTTTTAAAGTGCTGCATAGTCCTGTCTTTTGTTTCGGGTAGACCAGAATAACACGGCTATATCTCTATCACTATTCTGTCAGGTTTGTGCTATTCTTTTATTCCTGTATGTTCACATCATTATTATAGAGTGTGTGCAAAACCATGAAAATCCAGTTCCCAGCTACACCCAAGCCCCAAAATAAAAAAGTTTATCCTGCCTCTTTCTTACATATGTACCACCTGTTCCTCTCCCCCCCTCCCCCGATGGCCAGGGGACTTCATTTATTTGGCTAAGTATTTAGGACGAAGTCTTCTAAGAGTTTGTCTACACTTAATATAAGTTTGGCCATGGCACAAATGCTCTAGCCTGCTTCACACTGGTGCTTTGCAGGCCTGTAACTTGCTGCATTTTGAGGGTATGTGTTTTTACTCCCCTGAGCCAGAATATTACAGTGCTGTAAAGTACCAGTGTAGACTTAGCCTAAAAGGGATGTTTAGAACATAGGACTGTTTGGCCCATGGGAGGAGGTGGTTTAAAACTATATGCATATCAACTTTATGTAATTAATGGACATTTACCCAGCTATTCCATGCGGCCCACACTTGGGCTGTGTCCAGACTCAAGGGTTTTTCCGAAAAAAGTAGCCTTTTTTCGAAAAAACTTCACTTGCGTCTAGACTACAGCCGCGTTCTTTCAAAATTAAATCGAAAGAACGCGGCTTTTCTTTCGACGGCGGTAAACCTAATTTCACGAGGAAGAACGCCTTTTTTCGAAAGTGCTCTTTCGAAAAAAGGCGTTCTTGAATGCAAACAGGGCATTTTCGAAAGAGAGCATCCAGACTGCCTGGGTGCTTTCTTTCAAAAAAGCGGCTTGCTTTTTCGAAAGTGCTGGTTGCAGTCTAGACGCTCTTTTTCGAAAGAGGCTTTTGTAGCCAGACAGGAACTCCCCCTTGTAATATCCATTTTTGCTTGCCTGGAGCATGCAGGGCACACAGAGCAGAAGGCCCAGGCTGTGTGACCGTGAATGGCTGTAAACAGAGATATGCCAATTGCTGACCAAGAGGCTACCAAGGAGTGTCCTTGACTCAAACCCATATTGATACGAACACACAGCCGTCCGCAGGGGGAGGAATCTCTCTCCAAGTAAAAAAATTTTCTAGTACTCACAATTTAGTTATCTCTCTTGCAAGTGTAAATTAACTTGAAACTTGCTTGTAAGAACTGGCGCCACAAAACGGACCAGTACAATTCGGCATCTTAGATAAGAAAGAGGATACGGGCCCCCAGGGGTATATAGAGGGTCCAGCAGCGCATTTTCTCTGAGTGTCAGTCTACCATCTATCTGCTGGTCGGGTTAGGTGTTTGATCTCCTGAGGTTCCAGAGGGGACGCCCACCTCGTATTCGTCTTTCCTAGGAATTGAGAGACCGGCCCTGGCCTGACACGCTGGAGTCGAGAGGCACAGAAAGGGGTAAAAATTGTATCTGGATGTGGTCCTTTGTCTTAAGTGTACACATAGACTTAGAGCTCTTTAAAGATTAAGCTGTCACTTGGTACCATTATTTCTATTTTCTATCTTTACCTTTTTCCTGTAACCATTTTTAAGATCTATATATATATATATATATATATATATATATATATATATATATATATATATATATATATGCTAGCATTTAAGAAATAGAGCAATAGCCATTGTAACCATATGCTTTTATAAGTCTTTTAATAAACCTGTAACTGTTTAAGCTTTAACCTGACTCCTTCAGTTGCTGTAATAGAACCAAGCACAATTTAAAAGAACTTCAGCCGGTCATAAAGGGACAGACATAGGGAGAGCTTGGGTGTTTGGATCTGTGTCACTCCCAGGTGACAAGATCCATTAGGGCACCTTTTCAGCCTTTCCTAGGCTGCCTGCTGCGAAGGAACCCCTGTGTTCTAGCAGCTAAAATCTAAGGTGTAATAAGCTCTTCCTGTATAACGGGGTGTCTGTTGGCCTGCTGTCCACCCTCTGCAATGTGACCCTGGTCCTGGCAGTAAAGACACGGACGTTAAACCTTATCTCGGAAGCATACACACACACACACACTGCCCTGACTGTCAGCTGACAGCTTTTTCGAATGATACTTTCGAAAAAGCCTCTTTCGAAAGAGGCTTGCAGTCTAGACGTAGCCTTGGAGTCTGAGGGGATGCTAGCATTGTTTCTGATGAAGTCAGACTTCCATCCACAACTCAAACTGAATGTAAAAAAATGTTCAAAATAGTTCTGTTTTTTTTAAAAGGATAGTTAAAAGGACTGTGTCAATTGCCTATCAAGAGTGACCTTCTGAGGAAAATAAAATGAAGATATAGAAATGTTAAGAATGTCAGTCTTCTATGAGGTGACTGAAGCACTCCACTGGACATTTCATGTGTGTGTTGTGGACTCTCATTGAACAAGTTGGGATATTGAATTTTCAACAAAGATGTGCTGTCACCTCAGTGTTTCTTAAGCACTGAATTAAGCAAAACAGACAAATCTCAAAGTGTTTTCCACTTGCCTTGTCTACACAGGGTGGAATCCTGGCCCAAATCAGAATCAATGAGAGTTCTGTCATTTAACATTTGATGGGGCCAGGATTTCATCCCCAGAGTGAAGATGTAAGCGTGTAACTCAATAGCACATGTATGTTTCCCTGCTTTAATCTTGTAAATAACTCTCATTCCCTTTCTCTATGTAATACATCTTTAGTTTATTATAGGATTGGCTACTAGCATTGCCTATGGTGTGAAATCTAAATGGCAGCGTGGGGTAGTGATTGGTCCTTCTGCATTAGGAGTAACCTGCAGCTAGCTCTCATGCATGGTGTAAGGATCCACAAAGATTGGTTCACCTGGATGATGAGATAGACTAGGGTACCCAAGTGGACTATCTGTGTTTTCACATTAAGGCTCTTATAAAGCCTGAGGAGTTTATTCTTAATAATTGGTTATCTAAGTATAGAACTCACAACCAGTTTGGGGTGAGTGCTCTGCTTCCTAATAGTCTGCCCTAAGGTTGTTACTCATGCTATTGGGCAGAGGTGCTGGAACTAGAGGTGTTGGGGATGCTGCCACAGTCTGATCACAAGGTGGGTCCCAATTATATACAGAGTTTATCGTTTGGTACAATGGCACTCAGCATCCCCACTATAAAAATTATTCTATTCTGGTCTTGGTCCACTGCAGGACAGCTTGCCATTAGTGTAGTTGGCAGGATTTGCATATACGAGTGCAACTGAGTTTATAGATCATAACCCCAGCACTGTTATAGTTCAAACTTGATACTGAGAGTTTTGAACCATGGTCATATAATAATTTTGCAAGAAAATAGAATCATAGAATACTAGGATTGGAAGAAACCTCGCGAGGTCATCGAGTCCAGTCCCCTGCTCTCATGGCAAGACCCAGTACTGTCTAGACCATCCCTGACAGACATTTATCTAACCTACTCTTAAATATCTCCAGAGGTGGAGAATCCACAACCTCCCTGGGCAATTTATTCCAGTGTTTAACTACCCTGACAGTTAGGAACTTTTTCCTAATGTCCAACCTAAACCTCCCTTGCTGCAGTTTAAGCCCATTGCTTCTCATTCTATCCTCAGAGGCCAGGAAGAACAATTTTTCTCTCTCCTGCTTGTGACACCCTTTTAGATACCTGAAACAATGTCAGCAGAGGGCAATAAGATACAAGGGAGGGAAAAACAGTTCAGGAGTTGAGAGCTTTGATCATTAGTTTGAATCAGGTGCCAGGGGAAGGAAGGAACCCTCCTGATCCAGACACCACAGAAGAACTGGCCTGATTTCATCATTAAGGCTGTTTAGTACCTGAGGAGTTTATACTTGATAACTGGTTGGTGAAATCTAAGTCTAGAACTCACAACTAGTTTGGGGATTGTGCCCAGCTTCTCAACAGTGTATCCTAAGGTTTGTACTCATGCTTTTGGGGACCTGCAGGAGAGCTTGACACTTAATTGTACCACAAATCTGTTTCTTAAGATGTCAAATGCTCCCTAGCTCTCCAGATGCCCACAGGGTTAAAGGTGCAACCCCAAATTTTAAATGTTCCAGTTTATCTTTAAATCCTAAAGAAGTTATGGGAGGAGGAAAGGAAGCAGAGGAAGGAGGTGTACAAATGTTCATCTACATACTAAAGATGTTCTCTTTTAAATTATTATAAATAAGTAAACGTGGCTTAACTGAAAAGTTTCTCTGAAGTTCAGCGAAGCCAAACAAGTGCAAAAACCAGAAAGAAAAAATTACTAGGAAAAAAGGCGCATCTAGTCTTATTATTTAGTCCCAGTGAAATGTCAGAGTAAGCAAAAGGAGAATAAATTATTAATAAATTATATTAATAAAATTATATCAATTTGTTATTAACATCAAGAAGAGATTTTGACTTGGATCAATCTGTTCATCCCAGCTATGATTTTCAATATAAGTGCCAGAAATTAGACTTATATCCTTATCTTAAATGTGTACCATAATACAGTGTTGTAGTTAAGGAGAAGCTTAGGATTTCCTTATGAACTCTGATATTTAGGAATTGCATCTCAGGTGAAATGTGATATACAAGCCACTAGCTCAAATGCACATAAAAACAATACTTTGCACTTATCTATGACTTTTGTTTAGATGTCTAAGCATGTTCCACAATCATGTTACTTTTTAAACAAAAAAAAGTAATTTGCAAAGAAATATTAAGTGCAAAGTATAAGTAATTCATATTGATTTAATTTGATTCCAGATGGATTGGTTCCCAAGCAATAGGCAGAATTGGCCTATTTTAAAGAAATAAGTTTGCAAGCAGTTTGACCTTGATGTAAACTAATGATTTTTATATTTTGAAGGCATGAATAAGAAGACAAAAGAATCAGAAGGCACCACCAAGCACATGTATGGAAGAGCATGGCACATAGCAAAGGGTAGAGGGTCTGCTTTTGATCTGCAAAGGGTACATTGTCTGCTTTTGATCTCCTGAGCTTCACTGCATAATCCAACGGCATCCCCATTTCAGTGAGCTGCCAAGATCTGGCAATGTGTTTTTCAGAAACTTGACTTTTAATTCCTGTTCTTACTGTTGAGACAGACCTTTTAAAGTGGTCTCATGACAATTTCAGTGCAAGTCCTCAAAGATCCTGGTATAGATTTATTGTGACATAACTCTGCAGTGGTGAAATGAGGTCAAGCAACACCGCAGTGTTACGGTAAAGAATGACATTTGGTCACCTGTTACCAAATCAATCTCAATACAAACCTATGGCTATATCACTGCTATGAAGAGCTTGTTAATTCTGAGATATTCTACTCAATAAGCATCTTAATGTTCTCCAAGTTCACCAGTTTGTCAAGTATAAGGCAACTTTTTGTGCATGTGTGCGAGACAGAAAGAGAGAGAGAGAGAGAGAGAGAGAGATTCAACATGCAATTAGCATTTGAGAAAAGTTCCTAACTATTTAGGGTATGTCTACACTAGCCCCCTAGTTCGAACTAGGGAGGCTAATGAGGGCAACCGAAATTGCAAATAAAGCGTGGGATTTAAATATCCCACACTTCATTAGTATGTTCCCGGGCGGTCGCCATTTTGGAAATTGACTAGCCCGGAATAACTGCCCGGGTCTACATGCGGCAGTGAAACGGGAGTTCAAGTAAAGCCCTGACTCGAATTAGCTGTTATTCCTCCTGGAATGAGGTTTACCAGCTAATTCGAATTAAGGGCTTTACTTCGAACTCCCGTTTCACTGCTGCGTGTAGCAGTTATTCCGAGCTAGTCAATTTCCAATATGGCAACCGCCCGGGGAACATGCTAATGAAGCACGGGATTTAAATATCCCACAGTTCATTTGCAATTTCGGTTGCCCTCATTAGCTTCCCTAGTTCGAACTAGGGGGCTAGTGTAGATATACCCTAAGGGTGTGTCTACACAGCAAAGTTATTTCAGAATAACGGCTGTTCTTGTGAAATAACAATGCGAGCGTCTACACAGCAATTCCGTTATTTCAAAATAAATTCGATATAATGGACGGCTTATTCCGACTTCTGTAAACTTCATTGCATGAAGAATAACACCTATTCCAAAATAGCTATTTTGGAATAGCTGTAGTGTGGACGCTCCACTGCTGCTGTGTCGAAATAACTGTCTTTAAAGTGCTACATTGTCCTGCATTTTGTTCCTCCCCAGGGCCATTGAAAGTAATTACTCCCCAGTGCTTCCTGGGGGAGTAAATCATGTCCACATTAGGAAAGCCTGCCTCAGACTAATTTTGAGGATTCCCTGTAGTGTAGATGTGCTATTTCAAAATAAACTATTTCGGAGTATTTCTTCTGGAATAGCTTATTTCAAAATAAGCGTGCCGTATAGACATAGCCCAAGTGTGAGAAGGAAGTTCTAGCTGGGTGATTTTTTCCATAATGACCTCTCTTACTATGGCACCCTCAATGCCCTTGCCCATGCCATGTGTTGCCTGTCTGCTGAGATTGCCAGTTCTACTGCCAATTAGTGCCTGTAAAAGAGGATTCAGTGAAGTGACCATTTGCCAGCACGGAACTGAGCTGATACCACATCTCACCTTGTTCTACACTGAGCACTGAGTTGGAATAGCTAGTTGTCACTTTAAGGCTACCCCTGAGCCACAAGGGCAGTGATTCTCCTGCTCAGTACACAGATTCATATTGGCTCTCATTCAGCTAGAATGAGTATAATTAGCAGTGTAGCCCCAATAGCAGGGGTAGTTGCGGTAGAGGTATAGCTTAGCTGTTCTGAGTACAAAACTTCCTGTAAGTGGTGAGTACATATTTGGCATGGCTAAGGTGCTGCAGCTAATTTGGAAACTAAGGGGGTCTTTATCAAAGCATACAGCTGAAAACATACAACCTAGGTCTACAGTACCAGGTTATTTCAAAATAAGTTATTCTGAATATTTTGAATAACTCCCCAAATTACTATTTCAAAATAAGCTTATTCCTCTAGGTGTGTCTATACTGCACTATAGTTCAAAATAAGGATGTGTCTAGACTACAGAGTTTTGTCAACAAAAGTGGACTTTTGTCGACAAAACTATACCTGCGTCTACACTACCGCTGAGTTCTGTCGACATAACGTCGACAGAACTCAGCAGTTTTGTCGACGCTGGTAAACCTCATTTTACGAGGCATAACGCCTTCTGTCAACAGAGTTCTGTCGACAGAAGGTGTTATTGCATGTAGGGTTGTGTCTAGACTACAGGGTTTTGTCGACAAAGCAGCTTGCTTTGTCGACAGAACTGAATGTAGTCTAGACGCTCTTTGTCGACAGAAGCTTTGTTGACAGTATCTGTCGACAAAACTTCTGTCGACAAAACCCTGTAGTCTAGACGTACCCTAAGATACTCAGTTTGAGCTACACAAATTGCATACCTTATTTCAATGTAATTTGGAAATTGTTTATTTCAAAATTTGGTCCTGTCCACACAGCACTTATTTAAAAATAAATCACTATTCTGAAATATACCTTACTCCTCATGGAATGAAGTTTATGTGTACATCAGAATAGCAAGCCCATTATATTTCAAAATAATGGATGCGCTCAAAAGACGCGGAATAGTTATTTTGGGAAATTTCCAGTATCCTGAAATAGCGCTGCAGTGTAGACACAGCCGAAATAAGCAGGAGTTATTTTGAAATAACAAGACCATTATTTTGAGATGTTAAGCCTGGTAAGTGTGGATGCTCGCCTTGTTATTTCGAAATAACTCCCAGGGTAGACATGTCCCAGAACATTGTACCATGAGTTATGTCTCACTGCTTTGGGAAGCAGCCTGTTTCCTCTCTCTTGGTTTCTGTGTTTTTATATGTTATCATTCCAAGCTGAAGAAATATGGTAGTGTTTCCTTGCAATCTTCCAGCAAGAGTATTTATGGCTTTATTTAATTTCTCTGGCTTTATGCTGTGAATGTAACAACATAGCAAACAGCTATCTGTCACTGTTCACCTGTATTGCTTTTGAACTAGAATCATACATCAATCTGGACAGAAGCCAATGGAAGCATTTAGGCTGGGACTAGTTTGAATATTTTTAACCATCTTGCCTGGTGTTTATTTTTAAGTCTCACATGACCTCTCTCAGCCATATTCAGGGACTCAGTGATGAGTAAAGAAAAAAAAAGATTAGGGAAGTAATTAACACTTAGCTTGTGAGGTTTGGGGAGCCAGTTTGCTAGAATTTGTTCTAATGGACAATATTCTACAGATCGGTTCACCAAATTCACGAAGAGTTACACTATAATTATATGGCAAAATAATTCTGACACAAGCCCACACAGAAACTATATAATTGTCTGGATTACTAAACTATGATCATGTTCTCATTACCACAATTGGAGATCAATTTCATTCTGGGAAGATACCGCTCTTCAGGAAAATAAAAGCAACAATCAAGACTTCGCAGATTCTATGATAGCATAGGGGTTGAGGCTCGTTTTCTGGCCCGCCTCTTCTGGTCAATGCCACACCTCCATTCCCTGCTCTCAGTTCCCACGTGGCTTTGGCTGGGCAGGGCAGAGGTGTGAGGTGCCTGTGAGCTCAGTCAGGGAAATGGAGTGGGGAAATGCTGAGAGCTCAGTGAGAACTGCAGTGGAGCTGTTCGCCCTGGAGCCTATCCGCCATTCCACTCCCTCCTCCATGTCCCATCCCACGGCCTCCTCCCAGTTCCATCCCTTCTTCCTGAGGTGCTCCCCTACCCCACCTCCGCTGCAGTCCCAAACTGGAAAAGCTCTGTGCCCTCATTGTGATACAGGGGCACTGGCAGGGGGAGATTGTTCTCCCAAATTTGCCACTGCCCCCCCTCAATGGCATGAGCTTTGGGGAGGCTTAGGCTCCCCTAGCCTCCAATACATGCTGCCCGCTGCTCCATGGATTCTGTAATAGCTAATTTTATGAGAGTACTCGGCACTGCACAGACACTAAGGCTACATCTACACTGGGCACAAATTCCGGAAAAGCTATGCAAAAGAGGTAAGTCAGGGTAGGGAAATCCGCGGGGGATTTAAATATCCCCCGCGGATTTAAATAAACATGTCCGTCACTTTTTTTCCGGCTTGGGGAAAAGCCGGAAAAAAAGCATCTAGACTGGCGCGATCCTCCAGAATAAAGCCCTTTTCCGGAGGATCTCTTATTCCTACTTTGAAAAAAGCGGCGGACATCTTTATTTAAATCCCGCTGGGGATATTTAAATCCCCCGCGGATTTCCCTATTACGAAGTTTAAAATTAGCATGCCCCTTTCATAAAAGGGGCCAGTGTAGACGTAGCCAAAGGGTATATCTAGACTACATGTTTTTTTCGAAAGGAGATATGCAAATTTGGTGCTAATTTGAATATCTTCTTCCAATTGCTTTTTTGAAAGCAGCTTTTTCAAAAGTGAAAGTAGTCTGGACATGTTTCTTTTGGGGAAAAAAACCCTTTTTTGAAAAACTACATAAACCTCCTTTTTTTAGGAAGAGCATTTTTTTTCAAAAAAAGTTTTTTTTCTGGAAAAACCCGCACCCTGACTACTTTCACTTTTGAAAAAGCGATTGAAAGAAGATATGCAAATGCGTGCCAAAAATACCTTAGTCTAGACGTAGCCTAAGTAAGAGACACTCTCTGCCCAAAGTATCAGAGGGGTAGCCGTGTTAGTCTGAATCTGCAAAAGCGGCGAGGAGTCCTGTGGCACCTTATAGACTAACTGAAGTGTAGGAGCATAAGCTTTCGTGGGCAAAGACCCACTTCGTCAGATGCAGTACATGCATCTGACGAAGTGGGTCTTTGCCCACGAAAGCTTATGCTCCTACACTTCAGTTAGTCTATAAGGTGCCACAGGACTCCTCGCCGTCTCTGCCCAAAAGTTCTTACATCCTAAACAGACAAAGGTAGAGGGAAGCAGAAACAGAAAGGTGAAGTGGACAAGGTCCACAGCCCTCTGGAGGCAGAGTCCAAAATAGAACCCGGGCCTCCCTGTCTTATCCCATAACTAAATTCACTGGGTTATAGCATTTGAGCTTTAATATAGATTCTCTTGTCCTTTGTTAGTTACCTAAACTTTCTGTTGTGGTTTCTCCATCTGAATAATTGGGATAATGCTATTCTGCCGCACAGGGAGGCTGTGAGGAGCAACTCTTTACAAGAAGAGTTGTTGTCTCTTGCCCCAGGGGGCAGGACAGGAGGCAATGGGTTCAAACAACAGCACAGCAGATTTCCAATATATCTCAGGAAAAAACTTCCTGCCTGTAAGAATAGGAGAAATAGAACAGCTGCCTAGGGAGGTTGTGGAAGCTCCCTTGCTGAAGGATTTCAAATAGCATAAGAACATAAGAATGGCCATACTGGGTCAGACCAAAGGTTCATCTAGCCCAGTATCCTGTCTTCCAATAGTGGCCAATGCCAGATGCCCCAGAGGGAGTGAACAGAACAGGTAATCATAATGTAATCCCTCTCCTGTTATCCATTTCCAGCTTCTGACAAACAGAGGCTATGGATACTATTCCTATCCATTCTGGCTAATAGCCATTTATGGACCTACCTCCCATGAATTTATCTTGTTCTTTTTTGAACTCTGTTAAAGTCCTGGTCTTCACAACATCCTCTGTCAAGGAGTTCCACAGGTTGACTGTGCGCTGCATGAAAAAAAACTTTCTTTTGTTTGTTTTAAACCTGCTACCTATTAATTTCATCTGGTGACCCCTAGTTCTTATGTTATGGAAACTTTAAATAACTTTTCCTTATTCACTTTTTTCATACCAGTCTTGATTTTATAGACCTCTATCATATCCCCTCTTTGGGTACATCTAGACTGCAAAGCTATTTTGGAATACCAGCGGTATCCCGAAATAGCTACTCTGCATCCAAGAAATGCATCCGCTATTTCAAAATAATTTTCGAAATAATGGATGCGCTATTTTGGCATCCCTGTAAACCTTGTTCCATGAGAAATAAGGGATGCCTAGAAATAGTGCTTTATTTCAAAATTTGGTGTCATGTAGATGTGCCAAATTTGGAAATAACCTATTTCAAAATAAAATTGAACTAAGATACGCAATTTAGAGTGCAGTCTAGACATACCCTTAGCTTCCTCTTTTCTAAGATGAAAAGTCCCAGTCTTTTTTAATCTCTCTCCATATGGGGCCTGTTCCAACCCCCTAATCATTTTTGTTGCCCTTTTCTAAACCTTTCTGTGACACAGTGGGGGTGCTTTCTGCTCTGTAACCCAGTGCCCCCCTGCGCTGTGATGTGTGATTCCCACTGACTCATCCACATGTTGTGATGTAGCGTCAGTACCCTGCTGGTTGCTATGCTTGGGCTGTGGGCTATGGACAACCCCAACTGGCCTCTGCCTGTGAGCACTGCCCAGCAGGTGGGCTGCCTAAGTCACATAGACAAAGACCCAACCAGTCAGACCGGTTGAGGGCAGCGAGGAAACAAAGGAAGTGAGTGTTCGGGGGAAGAGGCAGTTGCTGGCTGGAAAACATGAAGGGAACAACTTAACTGGAGGACTAAGGGTCTAAGGGGGGGGGAAAATGGACCCCCTAACCTCAGGGGTCTGAGGCATCCTGGCCTTGACTCCTGTAACCACATCACATCTATGCTGTGCTGTATCCTGGAGAAGCAATAAACACTCTCTATTCCACTGGCTGGCGGAGTCTGTTCTTGCTGCTACGGGGCTGTGGGGCCCATTCCAACCCCCCAATCATTTTTGTTGCCCTTTTCTGAACCTTTCCGAATGCCAATAAATATATTTTTGCGACGAGGCTACCACATCTATATGCAGTAGTCAAGATGTGAGCATAAAATGATTTTATAAAAAGGCAGTAAGATATTCTCTGTCTTATTCTCTATCCCTTTTCTAAATGGTTCCTAACATTCTGTTTGCTTTTTTGACTGCTGCTGCACACTGAGTGGATGTTTTCATGTGTCTTGCATGGATTAGATAGAGCAAATCCTGCATCTTGACTGGGGATTACACTGGATGGCTCTTGAGGTCCTTCTAACCTTATGGTTTTGTGACAATGTTTGATGAGAGCTGTCAGTACAAAAAACTCACCAGTTTGCAGACAAGCTTTTCAGTGCATTTTGTTATTTTCTGTCCTTCGTATTAATTTTTTGACCCAGGTCTTCACAACTCCTTCCATTTTAATGTCACCTGTGAATTTTACTAATGTGCTATTCTCTTCCTTGTCCAGATAATCAATGAAGATGTTAAATAAGACCAGATATCTGAGGAAGTGGGTCTGGCCCACGAAAGCTCATCATCTAATAAACCATCTTGTTAGTCTTTAAAGTGCTACATAGTCCTGTATTTTGTTTCAACTGATCAATTAGGTACCCTGACAGATACCCTTCCCCCCCGCCACAACAAACTTTATTCATTTCCCTTTGTCACGATTCTTTGTTTATCGTCTTTTAAATAGTTTCCAAACCACATGACAGGCTTTCTGTGCAAGCCAGTTTGAATTATTTTTTTAATTAGGATTTCCTCATAGTCCTGTATTGGCAAAAGAATGGAGCAGGTGACTATGCAGGCCTTTTGTGTCTCTGACTTCTTTGGTGATATGATAAAAAAGCAAGGGGATGCTCAATGAAAATGGGAAAGCTCTAGAACCCTCTAGGACTAGTTTTATAAAGCCCCGCGACAACATTCATCGTTCAATTTTGAAGAACACATCCAGAACTCTTCCATAAGAGGAGCAAAGAAATCCTCTTACGTTAAAACAATTCTTTAAAAACTGTTTTTAAAGTAAACAAGTGGGACCAATTCCTGACTCTTGGGAGGTTCTCCTCCAACTGCTGCTTTCACAGATTCACTTTCCACTCAGATCCTGGAAAGTCACAAACCCTCAATGTACCTCCACCTACTTATTCAGCATGATTAATGTACTCTGCCAAGAGCAGGAGCAATCAGCATGAGGGAAGTGTGCATATAGGCCACAGGCAGATTAGTAAGATCCATACTAAAATCCATTCATCACAGCTACTGATCCTACCCCCCACTCTAGGCCTCCCCTCCACAGCTCAGTACATGCAAGGACTGTTGTTCATCAACCCCGTGGAGAGAGCAGGAGCCATGATGCATACATGTTTTCCCCCACATGGGTATAGAGAAGAGCCAAGTGGAGATGGCCCCATGGATAGGTCAGTGTAAGGATGTAGATCAGAGCGACTCAACTTTGGAAGCCCCGGGGGCCACAATGATACTCACAGCACATGCCAAGGGCTGCAATTTAAATGTGGTTGCATATACATGCAAATATATATGCAAATATATGCAAATAGCTTCTTTCACACTGACAGGCATGACTACAAAGATTAAGGCAAGACTGCACAACACACAGGCCGCATTTAAGTCAGTTCTGCTGATATTAATAAAATGCAACATTTACCTGATTTGCACCCATATGACAGCACTTTTAGTGAGCAATGACAGTCCAGGAATTTAACTACTAAAACACATATCAACAGAAGACCATTATATTGACTAGTTTTTTTGTTTTGCCTCCCACCCACAGGCCACGTATTGAGCCTTGTGTAAATCCAAACCGCACCATGGGCTGCAAACAAATGGGCCATGGGCCGCATATTGAGTAGCCCTGATGTAGACCAACATTGACTTCACCTCAAATGGTCCCTTGAAATGGGTGTTAATTACTTATGCTAAATAATATTCCACTTCATAGTTAGCTGTAACCCTCTCAATTAATTTCCCACACTTGAAAAGGAGCTCTGTGTAAGCTCGAAAACTTGTCTCTCTCACCAACAGAAGTTCGGCCAATAATACATCTCTCTCAACCCCATAGGTTTTTGTGTGTTAACTCCCTCTGAAATCAATTCATTCTCAAGCTTTGCCACTCCACAGAGTTAGAAGTATATGTTTTCCTGGGCCATACTTCATTGTGATAGTTTGAACAAAAGCAAAGTCATCTATGGAGGATGTTATAAAGACCGGGATGTTAACAAGGGACAAAAAAGAACTAGATAAATTAATGGAGGATAGGCCCATTAATACTTATTAACTAGGATGGGTAGGAATGGAGTCCTTAGACCCTGTTTGTCAGAGGCTGAAAACAGGTGACAGGAGAGGGATCACTTGATTACCTGTTCTGTTCACTCTTTTTGGCACATCTGGCATTGGCCTCTGTCAGAAGACGGGATACTGGGCTAGATGGGCCCCATGTTCTTATGTTCATTCTCTGATTTTTCTACATCCTATTTGACCATAATACAGCAAGAAAAAATGTGTTCCCTGTTCCACAGCTATTTTTCCTGTACTTATTATTGTCTCCTCAGGGAAAGCCTGGGGCTACACAAAGAAGGCAGACTCACAGTTTAAGAATCACAGTTCTAACTATAGTCAGGTATAGTAAGAAATGATCAAAGATTCATCTCAGTGATCCTTTCTCAATAAACCTGTTGTGACAAGAATATTACGTGTATTCAATTATGAGATTTAGATTTTACACAGCACATTTTACCTTCTAGGATCCTCTCCCTCACAAGAGGAAAATGCACCAAAATAGAAAAAGTAGTAGAAGCTTTAATGAAACAAATCTGATTCTCCTAGGAGAAGTATTACCTTGTCTCTGTAATTATATTCTCTTTGAAATGGAAGCACAATATCATAGCTAAGGACAAAGGAGGCATCCTAAGCTTGGAAAACTTGTGAATTTTAATTTTTGTGATAAATCTACAGTTTATTGCTGGAACTAATCTTGGAGCCTAGGGAAAGAATGGGCAGGGGGTAATATTCATAAATAATCTGAAATGTTCCTGTTTCTTTGTTGGTATCCCAGCTTCTGATATAATTTACAATGATAAATCTGTTATGCTCCAACTGGTTGACTAGCTCCTATGTGATCGATAGAGAATCAGTAACACACAGGAATATTCAGTGCTAGTGAATGAATAAATACCACTGGGGAAACATTAATTTCCCCAAAGAATAACACACAAATATTCCCAACAGGCAACAGTTTTTCCATATGGATATAAAAGGTCATGAGGATATTTTATATTCATGATATTTTTTGCCATTTTGTGAACATCATTCAGTTGAAAATTCCACTCAGCAGAGTGTTTGTGAATTAAGGAAATTGGGGATGCAAGCAAAGTCAACTATGAGTTGTATTGCAAAAATATAAATGAATATTCTGTGCTGCTTCTGCTCAGCTCTCATTTTATAAAATGTCTAATTAATCGGTCATGACTTATTCTAAGAAACCGTTCTGGAAAATGAAAGCATGCTACTGACTTACTGCCATTTATACAGCATTGCTAAGTGACCATTTGAGGTTAATTCATACAGAAACTATATTCAAGGATCACACAACACATCAGAAAATGGAGCCATCATTTCTGGGGAGAAAACAGTAATAATATGCAAGTGATAGTATGATGCAAAGGACATGTTGGCTAGTAAGGCAAGAATTCAGGTTCTATTCTTGGCTCTAGTCTGTGGAGCTGGGCAAGACCGTTCGCTTCTCTGTGCTCGTTTCCCCCTTTATCAATCTTGTCTGGAAGTCCTTACGTACAGGGATTCTCTCTCACAGTGTTTGTACAGCACCTAGCACAACGGGACTTCTAGGCACCACTGCAATGAATTCTGGGCAGAGGCTAGAAATTCAGTTTGATGAAGGAATTAGAAAATTGGTTTCATTTTGAATCAGAACATCTCAAAATTCTCCAGGAAGGAAAATTCTGAAAAACCAACATTCATTTCTGATCCATCAAAATGTTTTAGTTTAGACTTTTTTATATTATACTATCAAGTGTAATAGGAAATTAAATTTCAAAAATCTAAATGAAATGTTATTGGAAATTTCAAAAATGGTAATGTTTCATTCAGAAAATGTTTCCATGGGTTGTTTTGACATTGTTAAAACTTTTGGGGGGCACAGAAAGGTATTGCTAAAACAAAATTTGGGCATACATCAATATAATTTCATGAAGAGTTTCAAGTTTTGCACCACTGACTTTTCTGACAGAAAATGTTTTTGCCTGAGATTTCCTGACCAGCTCTATCAGTAATATAAATACAGCATGGCCCAGTCTTCATTGTTCCAGGCAATGCCCTTTCCAATCACAGCCTCCCACATATCAGCCTAATTCTCTCCAGCTTTTCATCCTGCACATGAGATATTTTTATAGTGCTTTGAGGGAGGTTTACCCTTTTGTACCCATCTTCTACACCGGCATTTTCTAGTTCTCATTTATATTGGTACAATATTACAGAGAAATCGGACTGGCTATATTTGTCAATCTCCATTACGAGAACAGAGACGTTTCTATTTGTAATTCGTGTGCCGTGAATGGGCTGCATAGCTTCAGTGTGGGTACATCTAGGCAGCGGCGCTATTTCGGGATACTTCTGGTATCCTGAAATAGCTATTCCACATCTCGACAGCGCACCCGTTACTTTAAAATACCTTTCGAAATAATGGGCGTGCTATTCCAACATCCCTGTAAACCTCATTGAGTGAGGATTAAGGGACGTTTTGGAACAGCAGTTTATTTCATTTCAAAATTTACTCAAAATAAGTTATGCAATTTACGTAGCTCAAATTCTGTAGCTTGTTTTGAGCTAAGGGTGCAGTGTAGATGCACCCTGTGAGTGGAACTGCAAGCCACCCCCCAATTCCTCCCGAGCTGGTTCCTCAATGGGGCTAGCTCTCTGAGGTCCCATTTTGGGATAAGATGAAAAACTGAGGTCCTCATGCCTAAGTGTCATTAAAGTACTTTTCATGAGGCACCTACTCATTTTCCCCAGTGTCCTAATCCAATATTAACTTGAGGGTCATTCAGGCCTAGTAGATATGGGCCTGCATTGGGGCCACCGCAGAGACACCCCACTTCAGGAACACATCCAGGAGAGATTTTGCCTCCCAGAGTTCCTTAGCACTTAAAGGAACTTTCCCTGCGGTGCTTTCCCTGCTCTCTGCTTTCCCTGCTCTCTCCTCAGCATGCCCAGTTCCACCACCCATGTGCTCACCCAGATTTGTCTTCCTTGCAAAGATCCTCATGGCATGAGCCTTGAAGACTAGAGTGCAATAAGAAGGAGAACACAGGAGACTTCTATAGTGTCTGCCTGCTGGGCAGAGATATAAGAGGGTCATGGGGCTTCTTAGTCATAGAATTTAACGCTAGAAGGGACCAGCAGATCATCTACTCTAGCCTCCTGTATATCACAGGCTACCAATGCCATCCTCCTGGCAAGTGACCCAACTATTTGTACCCTCCCCAAGTTCCTCATTTCATTTCTGCTACACATGGCACCTTCTTCACTTTGTGCCCTAAGCTGTTTTGTTTTAAGCATCAGAAAGCAAAAGGCTACACAAGGGGTGAGTCTAGATTGGCAAGATTTTGCTGTCTACACTGGCCGCTTGAATTTGGGCAAGAGCACTGACTTTGTAATGTACAAAATCAGTGCTTCTTGCGCAAATACTTTCATGCTCCCGCTCGGGAAAAAGCCCTCTTGTGCAAGGGGAGGGGAGAAAGGGAGCAGTTATGTCAGCAGGAAAAGCTGTCTCATTGACACAGCACTATGTACCCTACCACTTATGTCGGTGAGACTTATATTGCTCAGGGGTATGTTTTTTCACACCTCTGAATGACATCGGTTTTTCTGACATAAGTGGTAACACACATGACCTGAGTTAGTTCCCCAGACTCGAAGAAGAGCTTGGTGTAAGTTCGAAAGCCTCTCTCTCTCACCAACAGAAGCTGGAGTAATAAAAACTCACCCACCTTTTTGCTCTAATATCCTGGGAGAAACATGGATGCAACAACACTGCCTACAGAGCACAACTTACTATTTCATTTTATTTTTGTCTCGATTTAGCAAGAAATGCCTAATCTCATATACAAGTAAAGTATAAACACAAACAAAAACCTATTTATATGAGTGTTCAATTTTTTTCTAGCTTCCTTCTCCCAACGGTCCCCTATCCCCTCATTACACACACCATACATACAAGTATCAGCTTATGTCCTTTTTTCATGCTTGGGGTTAACTCTTTTTATTCTTGTCTGAGCTGCCAAAGCATCTTTCTTCTGGCTGGGAAGTTCAGATATGTGACTTCCACTAAGACTCACTGTTTAGTATTCTACAGATTTACCAGCAAGGGGGTTTTTGCATTCGTTCTCAGTCCCACCACGAGACTGCAAGTCCATCAACTCCACAGTGTGTCCCACCTCCAGAAAAGTCCAGAAAAGGAAATCCAGGAGCTTTCAACCTTCTGCATGGCTATACAATGCACAGCCACTGCTGGATGATTAACCCGACATCATTAGGCAGGAACTTTGAAATGGATCTGAAATCTAATATATAAAGGAGAATGTTACGTTTGTGTGCTAATAACTTAGACACTATAAGAGCTACCGCAACCAAACTTTGCATGGGATAACCTTTCATCCAGGAGAAGGTTTTAAGGTACTTTTGGACCTGATCGGGCCCGAGCTCAAGATGTAAAAATCAAAAAGTAACCTGCCGTGCTGCGCTGCGCTGCCGCCCCGCCCACCCTAGGTTCCGTGCCCACCGCCCTGCCCACCCTAGGTCCCGTGCCCGCCGCCTGCAGCCCCCAGCACCATCCAGGACTCGACCCCTCCCATCCACGAGGTTACATAAGCGACCCTCTTCCCCACCCCCCCGCACTGCCCCGACCCCCATGCGCACAACGGCTCGGGCATCCGCCCTGCCTCCCACAGCACCTGCAGCCCCAGACACAAGCTGGGACACCCCTCCCACATGTAACCTCCCCTCCACCCAGGGTCGCACCCCCTCCCCTTCCGGGGATGATGCGGACCTATATTTTAATCCCTATTGAAATCAGTACAACTTTTCTACCATTCAGAAAAAGATACTAGACTGCTGTTTTTCTACATTTTGTTCCTCCCATTTCCCAAGCAATGCGAGGTAACTCCAGCTAGTACTAATATATAATGCATTAATTGCTCAAGTAACATGGGCATTCCTTTTGCTTTGACAATGGTTTTGCATTCCCGATAATTTACCAGAGCACAGATTTTTGTTCTTAAGGACAATGTAAGGAAAGCTAGGATCCTGTAAGTATGAGAGTAACTGTGTTAATGGCACAATGAAAAGTTAATATGGAAGCAACTAGGCTAATGCCCTGCACTACGAATGTCCAATTTGAAACAGCGTTTTGCAGAGTCCAGAGCAGGATGAAGCCAAACACTTGTATCTGAGTGTTTACTAAATAATACAGACAAGAATCTACTGTCTATACGGGAGCAACTGGAACAGGGATCTAATCACGTGTTGCAAAACTTTTCGTCTCTAATGCAGCCTAGGCTCAGGCATGGGTTGTTTTGTAACCTGAAGTTATAACTATTAATAACGAGCTCTTATAAGGCACATTTGACCAGTAGCTCTCAAATCAGGTCACTATCATTATCCCCATTTAACAGATTGGGAAACTGACACAGAGAGCAGTGAAGTGACTTACCCAAGGTCACTCAGCAGGCTAGCAGATGAACTGACATGAAACCTCAGATCTCCTGAGTCCCAGTCCAGTGTGTTATCCACTAGGTTACACTGCTTCCCTGTTGGAGATGCTTCCTGCTACAAAGAGATTACTGTCTGAAGAGACAATATGCTTGATGGGAAGGGAAACTGAGGCCCAAAGAGGTAAAGCAACTTGCCTAAGACCACATAGTATGTCAGTGGCAGAGATGGACTTGACCCCCCCTCATAGCCAAACCACTAGAGCACACAGCTTTGTACTGCCTGATGCTATATTGTTTGTCAAGTACCAGTATGTCCCTGTTTTCCTACATACCTGCAAAGCACACATTATAATCAACCAACCATAATAAGGTTAAGTAACTATTTTCATAATATATTTGGCAACAATTAACATCCTCGTTGCCAGACTGAGAAAGGCCAAAAACTGAGTGGATATGAAGACTAAAATAGTCTCTAAAATTTGTCCTTCCAGAACGGGGCTTAAGTATTCCAAAACTAGATTGCTACAATGCCTGCTATGAATGAACAGAGAATTTCAGTCTCGCAGCTGTCACTCTAGCAACTAATTTGTACTTTAAAGGGAAATGAATGAGCCATAAATACACACAACAGGTGAAATGTTGCCACGGTGTGACGTCAAAGAAACTTATCCCAAAGACGTGACTGGAACATGTTTGTCACAAAACACCTCTGTCTGTCTGAGAAAAGGAACGGCTAAACGAGAACTGAAAACTATGCTCTGCTCACTGTGTTTTTTTTCTAATACAACAGTGCTACTTTATTTTGTACAGTTCCTTTCCTACACCCACTAAGCAGAGACAATCAAGATACCTGATCACATTTCCACTGGGGGATTTGTAACCCAGGTAGCATCTACCAGCAAGGGCAGAGCTAACCTGCAGAAGACACCACCCCTGCCAAATTCTACTTCCCTCACATGCCAGCAGGGTTTCTGACACTGTAGGAAGTATGGTGGTTCCAAGCCTCTTTGACAAAATAATGGAGGAGTTAAAGTTAGTGCTGCTGGCATGTGGAAAAGCAGCTTAAAGAGCTGGTGAGCCTTTTTAAAAAGTTTTCCCAGTCTCTGGAGCCTAAGGAGAACTTAAGGGAAGCTACCAGTTGTTACCTGCAAACATTCCATCTCCCATTTTTTAGAAGCATGAGCTCCAAATGGATCCTGCCCATTGATTCCAGAGAGTGATTAAAACTGTCTCTTTCCTCTGCGCTTCCTCTTCTGAGCCCAGGAACACCTTCCCACTACGGATGTGAATGACAAGTCGATTCACTAGTCAACTAGTCACTTCCCCCACTCCCACCTTGCTGCCTCTATTGGAAAAAGAGGCAGCAAGAGGGAGGAGGAGAGAAGAGGGTGCTTCAAAGTGGCAGCGCTGCATGAAGCTCGGGGCCAGACTCTGGGCTCCCTGTGGTGCAGTCACTCCGAAATGCCGCATGCAGCCCGGGGCCAGCTGGGGACTCTGCAGCTGACTCTGGGCTCCATGCAACGCTGCTGCTTTGAAACGTCGCGTGGAGCATGGGGCCAGCGGGGGTCTGTTTGAGTCCCCCGCTGGCTCCGTGCTTCCTGCAGCACTTTTGCAGGGTGCCCTTATCAACCAATCAAATAGTCAATGCAAATTGCATCGACTATTCGATTAGCTAATTAATCTAAATTTAACATCCCAACTCTCCACACAGATTTTGTTGTGATGATTTGATTTATGCAGCTGAGCCTGAGGGGACCAGATGCAATAGGTAGCTACACTGCCCCAGGGGAACCATTGGGAGAGATAGTGCCTGGGGAAAGCCCAGTGCTTAGCACTCACAGGCATCCAAGAGAAGCTTGCAAGCTGCAGCACTTCTTAGGATGGAGCAACATGTTCATCTCTTTTTGCCTGGGGCCTTGCTTTCCTTCCTCATGGCCACTGGAAACCCAGGGAGTCCTTGGGAAAGGCAGGCCAGGAAGACTGCTTGTACACAATCAGAGCTGAGCTCAAAAGATACCTATCAGTGGTGCCAGGAGAATTGCTGGGTGTGCAGAGCACTTAGATATCTGGCCGTACCGTGGCACCAGTGGCATTTTGAAACCGTTTAGGGATATGACGTGAACATCTAGAGTCACAGAATCCTAGGGATGGAAGAGACTTCAGGAGATCGAGTCCAGTCCCCTACCAAAGCAAGACCAATCCCGACTAAATTAACCTAGCCAGGATTTGTCAAGTCAGGACTTAAAAACCTCTAGGGATGGAGATTCCACCGCCTCCCTAGGTAACCCATTCCAGCGTTTCACCACTCTTGTAGTAAAAGCTTTCCCTAATATCCAACCTAGAACTTCCCCACTGCAACTTGAGACCATCACTCCTCATTCTGTCATCTGTCACCACCGAGGACAGCCTCTCTCCATCCTCTTTGGAATCCCCCTTCAGGTAATTGAAAGCTGCTATCAAATTCCCCCTCACTCTTCTCTTCTGCAGACTAAATAAGCCCAAACACTTAGCACAATGGAGAACATGGGTAGGTTGAATGCAACCTCCCTTACAATAATACTCCACTTACGGAGTTGCAGTTATCAGATTTATTGGGAACTAATCTAACCTAGTGTTCAGGAACAATTAATATATAACCGAGGGCAAGGCTGCCAAAAATCTGTTTAATGAGGCACCATTTCACCAGTCCACAGTAGTTAAATGATGTTTAATCTGGTGTTAAATCAGTAAGAAATTCTAAGAGGGGGTCTTCTGTAGAGAAATTTGCAAATAAAGTTTAAAAAACCAATGAAGAACGAGTAATAACATTCTGTCCTTGTATTTCTATCCGGTTTAATTTTGTTTTAAATATTTTCAGGTATTTTAAAATGTTCCTTCTTCTAAATGGGAAAGCAAGTTAACTAGGACAATTGCTGCTTATTGTGGAAGTTTGGGAAAAGGAAGTTAAGTGAAACAATTGCTGCTTATTGCGGGAGTCTGGGGATCTAGGTTTGATTTCCTGCTGTGTCACAGAGTGACTGTGTGAGCCTGGGTAAGTCACTTATACTCAGAGCCTCAAAAGTATTTAGGCACCTCACTCACATTGGGTTCTGGACTTCAGTTGGTCAGTGCCTCAATTTTCTGTCTGTAAAATGGGGGTGATCACACTGCCCTGTCTGCCAGAAGTGCTGCCACGAGAAAAAAAATGTGTTAAAGCAAATGAGGTGCTCAGACACTACAGCAAGGGGAGGGACATATAAAAATAACTTCACACGCACGCAATTGCACAGGAAAATCCCAGCTCTTTTGGTTGTACCTTCCAGACTGTCTGGTGTTCCCTCAACAATTTTACCCAGCTGCTTCCAGAAGAATCAGACCAGAACAGCCACTTCCCTACGACTGAGCAAAATCCTGCTCAAGTTACTCAAATAAAACTACCACTGAAGCCCACTGATTCATTATCTTCCCTTAACTCAGTCTGAAAAAACAAGGTCAGCCAGAAGCTAGACTCAGAAATTACGGGGATCACGGCAGCCCTCTGACAAAACCAAACCCTGCTTGCATCTGAGCAGGATCATCATTCAAGTTGTCAGGCAAACTGGGGCTGACACACAACCCTCGGCAGCAATGGAATAAAGACACTGGGGACATCTTTCCACTTCACGGCTAAGTGATATAATTCTAACAAGAGATCCGGACAATATGAGGAGTGATCACAGAGCCTTGCCTGTAATCACTGCCCAGGGAAAATTCCACTGGCACCAATGGATGTTCTTTCCCCCATTGACTTCAGTTTTGTTGGCTGCACTGGAAGTTTACAGCTGTGGAAGGCTGGGCTGCAAGTGCAATAGAGAATCTACTTGGGAGTGAGGCGTTTAGCTCTTTGTTATTCAATAAAGTGGGCAGCAGCCTACTTACTTCATGGTTTTATTGAAAAGCAATAAAAAATAGACTCCCCCCCCCCAATGTGCTAGATAATCACATTTGGACCAAGCTCCTACGGTGTTGTTCTCCCACACTGAATGTCCAGGCAGGGATCTAGCTAAGTGAACACAGCGTACAAACTGCTTGTTTGTAAATACACATTGGCCATTCCAGAGCTATCAGCACACGGCTAGATTGTCCTAGCCCTTGGTCACATGTCCAGGGAAATGTGAGGGAGCAAAAGCACTGCAGATCCCAAATCAGCCTTGCTCAGATTGTGACTGGCCATGGACAGAGGGGGCAGCTACTCAGTACACCTCCACTGCAAGCCAGTGAGCAGAGATGGTGTAAAGGAGATATAGGGATTAGGAGCTGGTTTTTCTCCCACCCTACCAGCTGGCCAAAGCAATTGGGCACACAGAGGAGTCCATGAAAGAGGAGAGGCACCTACTGCAGCACAAGGTATTGGAAGAGGAATTACAGATGTCAGTACACCACCTCCTTAATTTGTTTCTGGGATGGCACAGCTATGCACCACCCCTCAGTCCTAGAAGGCTGGTGGTTACAAACCAGCCCTTGGTGAGAAAGAGAATGAGCACCGACAAGCTGAACTTCTGAGGGAGCATGAACTTTGCCCACAAAGGATTGTTTAAAGCTTTCCCAGAACCCTAGAAACGCTCTTCTTCCCCTGAAGTATATAGTCCCCGTGGCTTTTTCAGAGTTCCAGTAATTCAAATAATAAGCAATTACAACAATTCATTAACTTTATTCTAATACTGTCAGTCAAGGATTCTGGTTTCCTACAGCCATGAGGAAGCTTTGCCCCCCACTGGCCCAAGTTTAAAGCTAGAGACTAAGAAGCATGCATTCCTTTATTCTGAGAAATGCTGAATACCTGGCAACTTCTTTGGGAGTTGGAGGTGCTCAGCAGGTACTAAGCTTCTCTCAGGATAGGCCTTTAGTCTCCTCAAAAGTCCTTGCCTGTATTTAGAATTAATTCATTCATCCATTGCTTCAGTCACTAGCAGATGGCAATTTTAATTTTTACCTTATTTATTTTTAGGGTAGGAGCTCTGGTCACCTTCTGGATAAGCAAGTTAGAAGATCACCCTGAACTCCTTCTGACAGGCTCACTTAGATATCCCGAAGGATCTCTCAGAGCAGTGCTTATACAAATAAGGACATTTTTTCAACTTCACCCAACCAGTTTTCCCTTTAAGATGGGCGTTTGGGCAGCAGCCCAGGAGATACTCAAATGCCATCCAGCTGATTAGCTGAGCACCCACAGCACCCAAAGACAGCAGCATGTGTTTCTATTGGTGGTGTGCATTTGCATATGCCTTGGTGCACATAACAAAATGCACATGGATAGAAAAATTAGAGTGAGTATTGCACACAACCCTTATTCAACTCCAGGTACCACATCTCTTCTCTTAAGAAATGGGTTTTTTAAATTATTATTAGTCATAGTAGTAGCAGTATACAGGAGACAATGTTGAACCAAATCCTTAGATAGTCATTCAGTTTTTACTGAAAGAAAGTGCTATGGGGCAAATCTACATCTACAGAGGCTGGGATTGTTTTCACCTTTGTATCTGGTATAGTTATCAATAAATATGAAATAAAAAGTAAGGGCAAAGCAATAACTTCAGAATCTGACCAGTAGCTATGAAATCTTTACCATTCTCCACACCCTGGAATATGCATCTTCTAACAAAAAGTGGAAACAAAAATCCAGTAGCAGCCTCAATAATTTATAATAAAGACTGGAAAACTTTTTCTTGCCTTTGTGGGATTATACCTGCCCATGAGTAATTTATGTTCTAGGTAATTCTGGGAATATAACTATATAACTCTTGCAAACAATGCAATGCCTCCAGGAGGAATCACATTTGCAATAATCCCTGAAACTTCTCTCACCAGCCTCCTCATGTCTCATTTGCTCTGAGCAGACAAATTCTACTAATCTTCAACCAGCCTAGAAGATCCACTAAAGGTGAAAACACGGAGTGGGGGAGGAGAGAGGTAGCATTAAAAGGGTCAGGTGTTTTGTGCTGTATGCATATTACTTCCATTGGCAAGACTGAAACTTATTTAGCCTTTTGCCTGTGGAAACCTCTTGTTGATGGGACCCAGCCAATACTCTGGCTCATCAGTCAGTGCCACTGCTAATTATTGTCACAATGGGAGAAAATGTCTATCCTCTCCAATGCATGCAGGTAAAGAAGAAAAGCCAGGATACCTGGAATCACTACTGTACAAATCCTCTGCTGTCCCTACCACACGTAGTCAATGAGAGACAAGAGCTTACTATGTATCTGAGGAAACCCTTCTCTGCCCATGCTAAAGGTAAATGATTCTCGCATGCCAGCTGGGATGGATATAAGGAATCATGCTACATTTTCAGCCCAGCTTTCAATGATCAATCCCCACAATTATAGATTTCCCCTCCCCCCCACCACACACACACACTCCCCATCCTCTGCTCTGTTGTATAAATCCTTAAAGATACTAGGGAAGGGTCTCCCACCAGCTCCTTCCTTTAATGCTTCCCATCAATAGTTCCCCTCAACCCACATTTCCCCCCACCCAAAGGAAATACACCCGTTTTAATATTTCACCAGGAGCCCCACTACATATTTCTTTTCCTCTTTGCTCCTTAGGACAAGAAATGAAGTGCTGCCTCTTTAATTGGCAAAAGCATGCAGTAAGAGCATACCTTTAATTTAGTGTTGGGATAACTCACTTGCACCCTGGCTGTTGTCTTATTGGAGAGGGCAGCCTGCCTCAGATCCTCTAGCACTGAAATAATATCATCCAGCACGCATTTCTTATCCTGATTTCTCAACACACACAGATGGGAAAAAGTATAATTATAGCCTTTGTAGTTCACCTTCATTTCCAGCACGGCTCGGTGGATCTGCAGGATCACATCAGCCTGATGCAAAATATTGCCTCCAGGTTTGGAGAGGAGGATCACCCTGCCATACCTCCCCGGGGTGTGCAAGTCCGAATAAAGCTGGCTTTTGGACTGCTCCAGGGGGAAGAGGCTGGTGGCTAAGCTCCGCTCGATCTTGGCCAGGCTGTGACTGGGGGCGACCAGCGTCTCCAGGTCCCTTTCCGATTGGAAGCGGCTGAGCAGGCTGAAGCCGAAGATGATGGTCAGGACTGCGGGCACAGTGAGGAAAAACACCGGGTGCCTGCTCACGAACAAGCCCAGCTTGTAGCAAAACGACTGAAGCGCTCTGTGGATCACCTGCCGCAGCATCCTCCACCAGATCCAGCTTGCAGATGCTCCCGGGCGTCTTCGAAAGCACATGTGACATATGTGGCTCCTTGCCCCCTTCCTGCCAATTTCCCTCCCCACCCCCCTTCCCCAACTCACTCCACGACTCCTGTGCAAGACTGCAGCAAGTTGCAGCAAGGCGGCCAGAGATCGATCGGTGGGGTGCGCGGGGAGGGGAGCTGGGCGCAGGGTGGGTGCCGGGTGATGTGCCCCCCCTCGTCCCTCCAGCTAAGCAGCATCGCTTCCCCCCCTTCCTGCTGGCCCCCTTTTCGGCACGGAGGCGCTGGCAGGGTGCTCCCGCTGCAGTGTCCGCGTGCAGCTGCCCCCCTCCGGGGAGTGGGGGGCTGAGCGGGTGGGACAGGAGGAGGAGGGAGGCTGGAAATGGCGCGCAGGGGGGGGGCGCTATTTTTAGAGCGTTTCCCGGCAGGGTCGCACGAGGCAGGGGCCGGAGAGCTCGCGGGCAGAGGAATGATCTTAGCAGTGGGGGGAGGCGCCTGGGATCCCCCCCCCCCGCACCTCTCCCGGGACTGCCGCGCGCTGCTGCATTGTCACTTCTCCCGCCCCCTGCCGGGCCCGCTGCACTCCTGGCCCGGGGCGGCACCTCGGCTGCCCGCTGCAGCTGCGGGCCTGACTTCATCCCGGGACAGGAGCGCGGCAAAAGCGCGGGACAAGTCTCGCTCCGCCCCAGCCTTGGCCCTAGGGGCGGGGGAGCGCGAGGGCAAAGGGCCGCCGTGGGCAGGGATGGGGGGGGGGGGGGTTGTAGCCCCCCCTCGGTCACGGTGCCTGGTGCAGACCCGTCCCCCCGCGGCTCTGTCCTGGCAGAACTCGGACACCCAGGCGCTTGGTTTCCAATGCGTGTCTGGGGGGAGGGTAAACAGAGTATCCCCCGCCTCCCCCCTTTGTACTAATGTGAATGTAGTTCCCTCCGAGCAGGGGCTGCTCCGCACATCAGCTGAGGGCCGCTACAATGGGAGGGGGGAGGAGAGAGAAATCACAGTTGCAAGCACCTGCTGCGGAGAGGACTTGGGCCGTGTTTCTGGACCGTTGCGATACTAGGGATGGCTTGCAGCTTTCCGCCACTCTGACAGCTCTCAGGGCCGGTTGTTCTGCAACACTGGGCTGGAAGATCCATACACTTCCCCCAGTCGATTCTCCCAGTAATTAACCAGCCCTTTCTGGATTAACAACCCACAGCAAGGACATCCCTTCCGAAGAAGCCCTCCAGCATAATATATTGCATAAGAGCACAGGGTTCTTTTGTGCTGTGCGTGAGGACAAGAGAAAAGTACCCAAGCTCCAGGTGGTGGTTTGCAGGACCACAGCTTTCTAGTTCATCATCTGAGCTGAAGTGTCTAGCAGGAGGGATTGTTTTTAGAGTGCTTCAACCCGGGATGTGTGGGACAGCAAGTTCAGTGTTAGCACCTTGCAGAAAAGCAGGAAGAGAGGAAGGATTTCCCCTTTTTTGTTAAATGATAGGGGCATAACATTAAGCCTTAACTGGGGATGGGGGCGGGGGAGGGGAGGACAAAACCAAAGCCTGCATTGCTGCTTAAAGGCTTAGCACCTTAAAAATTCCAATAGACTGTTTTGCCAGTCTTGTCAAACAAAAACTGATTGATTCTGGTAAGATGGTGGTGACATTCTGAGCTGCTTTTTTACAACCCAATGTTGTAAGGCAAGAAGATCAAGAGAGAAAAAAACAGAAAGCTTGAGCCCACTTGTTAAGATAGTGATGGATAACCTGTGGGCTACATGTGGCCCATCGGGGTTCTGCATGTGGTCCACAAGACATTTTATTTTACAATTGCCCATGCACAGGGTTGCCAGCTTCCACTGGTTTCCATCCACGTAGTTTTTCCCCTACTGGTATTACTAAAGTGACATGGACATAAAGCAAAGGTCTGTGAAGTGAGGTGTGCTCAGATCACACACAGTATTGTGAGCGCTCCCTCTGCCTCCCATCAAAACGCTACTGCAATTTAATCAGCACACCTCACACATTCTAGGTTCACAAGCTCAGTTAGCAAAACTACCATATCCCGGGAGACCATCTAAGTTACAATAGTTATGCTTCCTACTGAGATGAAGGAGGGTCACTCACACAGCCCAGTCACTAGCCTGAGTCGCCTGCCACTGAATTAAGAGATTTGACTCACACCAAGCTTTACTAACAGAAGGCTGGACAGAACTAAATTAGCCCTAACTACTCAGGAGACCTGCAATGGAAGATCTCGCATGGCATTACAGCCACCAACCACTTTGTGAGCAACATCCCACTGTGGTATCTATATAGTGCACCTTTTGTTTGGCCTCCAAGAGAGTATACGGAGTGTTTCCTTTTTTTTTTTTTTTTTTTTTTTTTGCAGCTATACAGCTGCGTGGGACTGGTTTTCTTCAGGCACCTGTTTATTCTGGCAGGGAAATACAATGCTTGTACATGGCCTGTTTCCTGCTTGACAAAATATTTTACTAGGGCAGCCTAAACTGACAATTTCAAAATCTTACAGGCACAAAGTGGAGAGGCAGAAGAGAGCGGTGCACTGGGGTTATTCCACACACTGACTGAGGCTTGGATGAAGATTGACGACTCCTTTTTACAAACTAAGTTAATCTGGATGTGTTTCAGATGACCTGATACATTAATATTTTGAGTGAACTTGGTGATGGTGGTCCCATAGCTATCCATGTGCAGCATGTCTTAACAGCTAATTTTATAACACTTTTTATATATAATTTTAAGGTGTATAAATTTTCACATCACTAAATTTTCTCTCATATACACTTCCTTTCCAACTTAATCAGACATACAAAAAGTTTTTTTCAGAGTCAAAGTTATTATTACTTCTGTATTTAATAACATATCATGGATATGATGCTTTTGTGGTTTTGAAGAATATGAGTCAACAAGGTGCCCTTGTAGCCAAGAAGATGAATGGCATATTAGGGTGCATTATGAGGAGCATTGCCAGCAAATCTAGAAAAGTGATTATTCCTCTTTATTTGGCACTGGTGAGACTACATCTGGAGTATTGTGTCCAGTTCTGGGCCCCACACTACAGGAAGGATGTAGACGCATTGGAGAGGGTCCGATGGAGGGCAACCAAAATGATTAGGGGGCTGGAGCACATGACCGATAAGAAGAGACTGAGGGATTGGGGCTTATTTAGTCTGCAGAAGAGAAGAGCAAGGGGGGATTTCATAGCAGCCTTCAACTTCCTGAAGGGAGGCTCCAAAGAGGATGGAGAGAGGCTGTTCTCAGTAGTGACGGATGGCAGAATGAGGAGCAATTGTCTCATGTTACAGTGGGAGAGGTCTAGGTTGGATATTAGGAAAAACTATTTCACTAGGAGGATGGTGAAGTACTGGGATGGGTTACCTAGGGAAGTGATAGAATCTCCATCCCTAGAGGTTTTTAAGTCCTGGCTTGACAAATCTCTGACTGGGATGATTTAGTTGGGATTGGTTCGGCTTTGGGCAAGGGGCTGGACTTGATCTCTGAGGTCTTTTCCAGCCCTAGGATTCTATGAACTACGACACCTGATTCTGATACAATGGAATATAGACCCAGATTTCCAGAGCTAGGGATTTACAACTTAACTTTTTAAATCCATGTTTAGGTGCCTAAACATAAATAGCCTGATTTTCAGAAGTGCTGATCAGGGGGAGCTGCAGGTGTTCAGTGTCTTTTTTTTTTTTTTTTTTTTTTTTTTTTTTAAGAGAGACTCTTTAGATCAGTGCCTAAATATGGATTTAGATGCCTATATTCAGGTATTTGCATTGATAAATATTGGGCACACTCATTCCAGGGAATGGTCTAACATGGGCACAAAGACAAAAAAGCAAGTGATATCAGATTTGCTAAATGTAAGGCCTTGTCTACATTGAGAATTAGCCTCAATTTTAGCCATCACGAAGGCTGTACCATTGCCAGCCTTGAATGCCAAAATGAAAATGTGACAAGAATCACCAGTGTGAAGTGCAGCTTTTCTTGTCCACTCTATGATGCAGTTGTATAAAAAACTGAAATTGGGGCTACTACCCAGTGTCTAAATGTAAATGCCCTGATGTAGTCTTCTGAACTTACACAAAAGTTTGGTCTCCTATGTGTCATCATCTATCTCCGTATTATACTCCACAACATGTGAGGTAATGAAGATCAGGGCTCTTTTGAATCTTGATGTAACAAATACCATGTGAATCCCTGACTTTATTCACTGGTGACATATCACAATGAATATTGCCTCTGCCAGGACCTGTGCTGTTCAACATATTCAGGTGATCTAGACAAAGAGGAAAACAGGTGGTAAAGTTTGAAGATGATACAAAGTGACCCAAGAGTGTTAAATTCTAAGCAGTAGGGCTATGTCTACACTGGCATGATTTTCTGGAAATGCTTTTAACGGAAAACTTTTCCGTTAAAAGCATTTTTGGAAAACCGCATCTAGATTGGCATGGACGCTTTTCCGCAAAAGCACTTTTTGCGGAAAAGCGTCCATGCCAATCTAGATGCGGTTTTGTGCAAAAAAACCCGATCACCATTTTAGCCATCGGGGCTTTTTTGTGCAAAACAGTACTGTGCTGTCTACACTGGCCCTCTTGCACAAATGATTTGCACAAGAGGGCTTTTGCCTGAATGGGACCAGCACAGTGTTTCCACAAGAACACTGACGATCTTACATGAGATCGTCAGAGTTCTTGCGGAAATTCAAGCGGCCAGTGTAGACAGCTGGCAAGTTTTTCCACAAAAGCAGATGATTTTGTGGAAAAACTTGCCAGTCTAGACACAGCCTAGATGAAAAGTTACAAGATGATCTCAGAAAACTGGGTGACTTGGCAACAAAATGACAGATGAAATTCAGTGTTCACAAGTCACACATTGGAAAACATACCCTCAACTATACATACAAAATGAAGGAGTCTTAAAGAGCTGTTACCACTCAAGAGATAGATCTTGGAGTCATTCTGGATAGTTTGTCGAAATCATCTGCTGAATGTTCAGCAGCAGTGAAAAAAGCTAATAGAATATTAAGAACTTTTAGTGAAGGAATGGATAATAAGACATAAAATACCATTATGTTACTATATAAATCCATAGTATGCCTACACATGGAGTACTGCATGTAGTTCTGGTCACCCTAGCTTAAAAAAAGAAAGTATATTAGAATCGGAAAAGGTAGAGAAGAGCAACAAAAATTATTAGAGCTTCCATATGAAGGGAGAATGAAAAGAATGAGACTGGTCAGATTGGAAAAGAGATGATTAAGAAGGGATACAATAAAGGTATATAAAAGCATAAATAATGAGAAAAAAGTGAATACAATAGTGTTATTTACCCCTTCACATAACACCAGAACTAGAGCTCGCCCAATGCAATTAATAGGAAGTGGGTTTAAAATGAACAAAGGAAGCACTTCTTCACATAGGCTGTGTCTAGACTACATGCCTCTGTCGGCAGAGGCATGTAGATTTGTTTATTCAGCAAAGGTAAATGAAGCCGCGATTTAAATGATCGTGGCTTCATTTACATTTACATGGCTGCCGCGCTGAGCCGACAAACAGCTGATCAGCTACATGACCTTGCCTAAAACACTTAATTTCTTTGTTGCTTGACCTCCCAGTTATTACAATGGAGATAATACTTACCTTTGCAAAAGTGGTTGAGCTGTAAGGTTACAAAATATTTATGTGGCCATTATCCATTGTTAAGAATTTTTGAAGCCTTGAATCTACAGAGATCCAGAACTATAATTTAGTGAGTGCAGAGGAAAGCCTGGGGTGGAAGGAGGAAATCTTTTGGAAAGCATCTAGATGATTTAAGAGCCTGCTTTGTATTTTTAAAAGAGTCAGGATTGTAACAGTCCTTAAGTACCTAAAGATGTAGCTATGCACCTTGTGGGATTTTCAAAAGCATCTATGTGCTTCACTCCAACAGAGATTAGATGCCTAGGCAGTTTTAAATTCCCACTAATAAAACAAAACAATACTTAGTTCTTATATAATGCTAGGCACATACCTGCATCATGAGATACCTAGATGCCTTTACAAATATTACCCTTTGGGGCCCATGTCTCACTAATGCTCCTAAGTGACTAAGACAAGTTTGAAAATGAGATTTAGGCTCCAAAGCCACTAAGGTATTTTTGAAAATGTTACCTCTTCCTATTCATTTTGGACTGTGTGTGTTTTCTATACCTTTCCTGGAGTTCATCTTCTCTGCTCCATTTCTTTCCTTAATCACAGCCACAGTATTCCCTTTAGTCAGAGAGCTCTATGAAATCACCTACCGCACACTGGATAACTGATATTTTATTAGTACTTGTACATTTCACCCACAGGAAAATGTTCTACCAAAATATGCAGTTTTCCCTCTGTTATTTGCAAAGTGACTTTGCTTGGGTTCCATAAAGCACTGAGAATTTTCCCACAGCTTCAGTGAATCATTTGGATTAAGCTTGCTAATGTGGGGTGGAGGATAGACAAAGGAGGCAGTTGCCCTGGGCCCAGGTCTCCAGTCACTATCTCAGGAGCAGCATTAGATGAAGCCCGGACACTCTCAATCACTGCTGGAGTGCTACACAGTGTGCTCCTCTCAGCTCTGAGGGCTTCTTAGGGGGCGGAGTGGTCCATCACAGTGCACCACTCATTCCACCCTAGACCTGCCCCTTCTGGGATCACAGGGCTGCTCTCCAACCTTGCCCACGGGCCCGGCTCACTCATTTGGGTAACGAAAATTAGAGCCATGTGGTGCTTATATAATGGAAAACTATGACCAAGAGAAGTAACTGCACCATTATGCCAGCTACATCTGCTCCTTAGCATGCAGCCTATTCTTTTGTCAAAATCAGACAGCTGTTGCCCTCTCCCTAGTTTTGTCTTTTGGGTCATGTTGATGTAGCCATGTCAGTTCCAGGACACTAGAGAGTCAAGGTGGGTGAGGTAATACCTTTTATGGGACCAGTTGCTGTTGGTGGAAGAGACAAATTTTCAAGCATACATGTAAGATATTAAATGAAAGGTCAAATAAAATATTCATTAAAAGATATTACTTCACCCATCTTGCCTTTCTGGGTCAGGTTTTTAAGAAATCAGTAGCAAAGCAGACTCCAGCTGCTGATTTAAGGTGGCATCCCCCGTACTTCCTAATCAGTCTTCTTACCAGGGAACAGCAAGCAATAAGTGCTGGTAGTGCAGATCAATCATTATTTCACCTTTTTTCTAGTGGTGGGACCAAGAAGCCTCAGTCAGGTCAGGATCCCATTGTGGTAAGTGTTGTGCATACACATAATAAATGGCAGTCCCTGTTCCTCAAAACATATATATTTTGAAAGGCAAGAGCTAGCTCAGATGGCTGAGACACAAACAGACTAAGGGAATACAACAGGACGTTTTCATAAATCCATGAAGGGGCCATTAGATCATCTCATCTGACTTCCTGCATGACACAAGCCATAGAAAAACTTTTCCGTTAAAAGCATTTGCAGAAATGCATGCCAGTCTAGACGTAGCCAGGGAGATTCTGATAAAATTAGTTATCATTTACCCATAGTACTTGGAGTGCATTGAACTTCCAGGAGGATTCAGTCTCTTTTGTTCTTCCATTTTCTTAATCTGGAGTTTAAGTCTGGCAGTTCTCTCCTTTGCTTGTCTGGCTCTTCTCTCTAATTCAACAGCTCCTCTTGCTATTTTCACCATCCTCTCTGCATGTTCTCTGTCTGCCTCAGCCCTTGTCTGCTTGGTTAGCAGACAGAACTCTTCAATTTCTTGTTTATATTTAAGTTGCAATCTCCTGACTGAATCCTGCACTCATTTCTTCTGTGGCATCTCTGGCCTCTAACAAAGATCTCAGTTCTTGATTAGAAACTTGCTTCCTAAAGGTAATTCCTTTTTTAAAGAGCAAATTTTTAGGGCTTTTTTTTTTTTTTTTACTAAGACCCTCAGACTGTTGCTGATTCATTGCAAATGCGCTTTAACCAATCAAACTCTCAATCCCCAAATCAAATTTAGAATAGTGTGGGGTCCTGAACCAAAGCTCAATTGACCAGGTTCTATGGATCCTGCCCACTACACCAGTGTAATGTATCAGGTCAGTCTGGACCCTGCTGAGAGGATCAGATCAGGGCAAATTGCTCATAACCAGGGCTACTTACAGCCCAAGACTGAGGTTTGAACCTCTAAGACACCAAACAAGTCACACAGAGCACTTCAGCTGCCAACCTAGCTAGCAAGAAACCTCACAAGCAAAATCCCTTTGACACCCCAGTATTTCCTGTGTGTGAGGGGGTTCACTCACCACCATAGCACCCCCTGCACTCTGTCCCCAGAATTAGCTCCTTCTGCTGGCAGGGTACCTTCCCTCTTTCCTCCAGGCCGCGTCGTTCTCTTCAGGACACTGCCCTCCAGCAGTGCCCACATCAGTCTCTGAGCCCCCCTTCCGGGGGTGGTTGTTGTTCCTTCAGCAGGCCTTTCTTCAGGCCCTGCAGTCTGGGGGTTTGCTTGGCCAGAGGTCCCCCAGCCCCAGCCCCAGCCCCAGCCCCAGCAGCCAGGCTCTCACTGCTTTCCTCCAGGAGCAGCAGCCCATTGTCTTATATGGTTCCCAGCTGGGCCCCAATCAGCTAACATGGCCTCATCTGGGGCCAAACTCCCAGACCCTGCTTTGGGCCGGGGTTTGCTCTTAAAGGGCCAGTGCAGGGCGAACTCCCTGTCACACTGTGCCACAACCAGACCCACACCTTATACAGGTGAGAGGTTATAAAACCCAATCTCACCAATTCTGAACAGGTTCTCCCAGACCCAAAGGACCAGCCACAGTCCCAGGTCAGTTTATACCTTGGATCTTACCCACAAGATCACACTGAGCCAATCCTTTAGAGTCTAAAATAGAAAGGTTTATTAATAAAAGAAAGAAAAGGTTGAGAGTGAGATTGTTAAGGAGAATACATTACATACATCAGTCACCAAGTTCTTGATGCAGGCTCTTAGCAGAGATGTTACAAGCTGCCAACTTAAAAGTCTCTGTTGTACATCCTATGTCAGGAGGGGACATCAGATTCTTCCTTGGACTCTGTTCATTGCAGGGTGCTTCTGGAATCAGGAGCAGGATTGAAGAGTAGATGGAGGCACCCTCATGGTACTTTTATAATCTTCTTTCCCTGGGTGCTGATGCCTCCCAAAATGGGCTGGTCACATGACCCACAAACCAGCTTCTTTCCTTTTTTAGGCAAGGCACCATGAAGTCCCCTGGTGTGTCCTTCTCAGGCAAGAGACCATTGTGTGCTCCTCAGGTGTCAATTGACGACACCCAAGAGCCATTGTCCCTGCAGCATTCAGGAACAACCCCTCCCAGCAGAAATGATGCAAATAGGAATACAACGCCCATATTCATAACGTTACACACACAGATTGTACAAATACGTGAGCAGCCTAGACAGAGTCGGCAGAGCATACGCTTTCATTTGACACCTCACAAGGCCCACTTTGAACTGAATCTGGGGCAAACACACTAGTGAGTGCAACACTGATCTGCCTACTCATGTTAAAACCCAGTAATGTGACGGGTTCATCACACACTAATTTATCCCAGTGTAGAAAAATGGGAGAAGATGGAAAGAAGCTTGCTTATTGTCTGGACTAGGGGTTCTCAACTTTCTGACAACAAAAGTTACTGCATGACCCCAAGAGAAGGGAGCAAAGCCTGACCCCATGTGAGCCTTTCTGCCCTGGATTGGGGAGGGGGGAAGGGCAATGTCAAAGCCCTGTGGGACCAAAGCAGAAGCCCAAGGGCTTTAGCACCAAAGTGGGGGGGCGGGCATGTAACCTGAACCCCCACACCCAAGGTTGAAGCTTGTGAGCTTTGGCTTTGGGTCTTGGCAGTGGGGCTTAGGCTTGGGCCCTGGGCTCTGGTAAGTCTAACACTGGTGCTAGTCACCCCATTACCCACTTTGGGGACCCAACTCACAGTATGAGAACTGCTGGTCTATGTGATATGTGATAGTAAGTAAAAAAGTTTTACTTGTGTGAGTCTCATTATATGCACATCATGATGCCACAAGTAAATTATACAAGGCATCTCCAATGGCAAGCGTTAGAGGTCAATATTAACAATATGAAGTATTCCCAAAAGGGAGTAAGGAGTCAGAGTCATTTTGAAACTCTTGATGTACTGTATTCTATGTGGCTAATACCAATTATGGCATCGTCTAACAATATTTGCTGAGGATATTAACCAGCAAAGGTTTGCAAAGATAAGTGAGGCCAAAAATATATAATACAAAAGCACATGAAGAAGTTTTTGGAGATTCAGCTCCGAAAAAGACTATTATATTTGGGAAGAAAAAAATGCAAAATACATTGCACAACAGATTAGACATGGAAGAAGACCTGGTAGTAGCAAAAGGACTGTGATGCTTACATAGAGATATCTTATCATGAAACAGCAAAGTAATACCCTCTCTGCTCTGTCTGCACCTGGAATAGTATGTTCAAGTTTGGGGCTAAACAGAAATGCCTGGTGGCACTCCCATTGCTCCTGAACTTCTTGCAGTTGTAAGGAGTAAGGGAAGTCGACAGGAGAGGTTCTCCTGCCGACCTCCCACTGTGGGGCCACCAAAGAAATTCTGGTTAAGGTATGTTGACTCCAGCTACATTATTTACGTAACTGGAGTTCCATATTTTAATGTGACCTGGTTTAGTATAGACCTGCCTTCCTCCAGAGCACCATATGCATATTCACAATGACAGTACCATAAATAGTGTTGACTTCAACATGACAATTCAATAAGATTAAGGTATCACAGTCTGGCCTTTGCGGGGACATGGTATCAGTTAATACATATTTAAAGACTAACAAGATGGTTTAATAGGTGATGAGCTTTTGTGGGCCAGACCCACTTCCTCAGATCAAATGGTGGAAGAAAATTGTCACAACCATATATACCAAAGGATACAATTAAAAAGAAGTGAACACATATGAAAAGGACAAATCAAATTTCAGAACAGAAGTGGGATGGGGGGGAAGGGAGGGAGGTAAATGTCTGTGAGCTAATGATATTAGAGGTGATAATTGGGGAAGCTATCTTTGTAATGGATAAGATAATTAGCGTCTTTATTCAAATTTGTGTGTAAAGTGTCGAATTTCAGCATGAATGATAGTTCAGAGGATTCTGTTTGAAGTGAAGTCTTAAAAGGTCTTTGAAGCAGGATGCAGGTAATCAAGTCGTTGAGACAATGTCCTTTCTGGTTGAAGTGGCAAGAAACTGTTTTTTCTTTGTGATCCTGTCTAATATCTGTTTTGTGGGCATCTCAGACACTTCACCAAAGGATCAATGCCCACAAAACAGATCAGATTTTTAAAACCTGCAAAAATTAATTTTAAAAAACCAAGCTCTTCTTAGCTTTTTAAAAAACTGAATATTTTCTCAGTATTCAAAAACTAAAAAAGAAAAAAAGATGGGATTTCATTTTTTTAGGAAAAAAATGGGAACTCTGATTTTTTTTTTTTAATTCTCATTGCTTTTGATTTTTTTCTTTACAATTTCCCAATCAACCTTAAGTACATAACATAAGAACATAAGAGCGGCCATACTGGGTCAGACCAAAAGTCCATCTAGCCCAGTATCCTGTCTGCCGACAGTGGCCAATAAGGATGCCCCAGAGAGAGGGAGCACAACAAGTAATCCTCACGTGACCCCTCTCCTGTCATACATTTCCAGACAAGCAGAGGCTAGGGACACCATTCCTACATAACCTTAAGTTAATATGCTCTGTAATACACTCTCTAGACAAGCCTGGTTCTTTTTCTCAGTTGTTGACAATGAGGTGTGATATTTCTGACAAATGTATTTCATAAAAGAATGAAAGGATGAAACAAACATTAAAAGAAAATCCTTGCACAGAACAACTATGAAAGCAACGTGTAGTAAAACTGTGAATTTAATACGTGTGTGTGTATTTGAGAGTGACTGGAGGGGGGGGTGAAAATTAAATTCAGGTTTTGATTTCTTTTCCAAGCGAGAAAATATTGATTCAGCTGAACAAAAGGGAAATGACTGAAAACGTCAACTCAGATGAGTGAAAATCAAACAAAGCTTCTCCCACGCCATGTGTTTATTGCTTCTGCAAAAATTAAAAAGCAGCTGATGTGATTCTGATTGCCATAAAACCAACAGTGAATTTTTATTTCTTCAAACGTGTCTTTATTTTCATTTCCTTCAAACTCCAAAATAGAAGCATGTGGCACTCTCGAAATAAGGTTTTCTGTTATAACACGGTATTTGATGCAAAGCTACAGAATTGTAAATGAAAACTAGCTCTTGTTATGGGTCCCATACAAAGCCTTCGGAAGTCAGCTGGAATCTTTCCATTTACTTCAGTGAACTTTTTATGAGACACTCTAATAGCATTGCATTATGTTTTTTAAAGCATGTAGACCCCAATACAAAAGTGAGAGAGAAAAGTAGGTGTCATGGTTTGAGCAAAGGAATGACTGTAGGAAGTCTGGAGTTTTAATCATATCGCTGCTATTGTCCTGGCTGGAAGTCTATCCCATTTGTCCAGGTTTCTGTGTGTATTAACTTGTGCAGCTACTTGTGCAGCTAATTCCAGGTGGTGAAAGAGGTTGAAACTCAGTGTTAATTCTTAAATGAGTAGTAATCCTGTGGCACCTTAGGGTACGTCTATACTGCATGCTTATTTAGAAATAAGCTATTCTGGAATAGTTATTCTGAAATAGCTTATTTCAAAATAGCATGTCTACCCTATAGGGAAGCCTCCAAATTAGTCTGAGACAGGTTTCCCTAATGTGGACGTGCTGTCTTGATTTAGAGCCCCTAGAGGTACTTGGGAGTAATTACTTTGAATGGCCTGGGGAGGAGCTATTTCAAAATAGCAGCAGTGGAGCGTCCACACTACTGCTACTCCAGAATAGCTATTTTGGAATAGGTGTTATTCATCATAGAATGAGGTTTACCGATTTCGAAATAAGCCATCCGTCATTTCGAAATAACTGAATTGCTGTGTAGATGCACCCTCCGGGTATGTCTACACTACCACCCTAGTTCGAACTAGGGTGGTTAATGTAGGCAACCGGAGTTGCAAATGAAGCCCGGGATTTGAATTTCCCGGGCTTCATTTGCATGTTGCCGGGCGCCGCCATTTTTAAATGTCCGCTAGTTCGGACTCCGTGCCCGCGGCTACACGCGGCATGAACTAGGTAGTTCGGATTAGGCTTCCTATTCCGAACTACCGGTACACCTCGTTCCACGAGGAATAATGGTAGTTCGGAATAGGAAGCCTAATCCGAACTACCTAGTTCGTGCCGCGTGTAACCGCGGGCACGGAGTCCGAACTAGCGGACATTTAAAAAGGGCGGCGCCCAGCAACATGCAAATGAGGCCCAGGAAATTCAAATCCCGGGCTTAATTTGCAACTCCGGTTGTCTACATTAACCACCCTAGTTCGAACTAGGGTGGTAGTGTAGACATACCCTCCGAGACTAACACACACACACACACACACACACACACACACACACACCCTTCAGATGAGATGACCTTGAGTGGAGAAAAAAAAGGGGACCTTCAGAATAAGAAGGGAGAGGGAGAAAAAATTACCTGTCAGTTGTAGCCCTGGTACTGATGAGGCTAATTGAGTGGGCTGGAAGTGTTCCATACTTAACTTTTGATGTCAATAGGGTGTTATAATATGTTAAATAGTTCAAGTCTTTGTTCAGGCCTAGGAAAATTGTGCCAAATTCGCATATGAAGGTCAATTCTGCACACTCTCTCTCTATAGTTGCCTTGTGAAATTCTTTTGTAGAAGAATGGAATTTCTTTTACGTAGCCATTCCTGTTAATTCGTGTTTGCAAAGAGCACTCAAGATAAAAATGTCAGACAGCAAAATCGGCACAACAGTCCACATTTAGGATGCACAGTCTAATCTCAAGATACTGCCCAAATATCGTGAGAACAACTCTGCTTCTTTATTGAAAGACTGCCTTTGTTAAACAACCCATTTTCACTCATCTCTTGAGAGGATGCCTAAAGAGTCTTCAGTGTAAGTGCCAAGTTGTGTTTTGCCAATGATGAGTGCCATGGTTTTGCTCTTAAATCAAGAGAACAACGATAAGAAGCAGTGAAGGAAAGTCAGATTCAGCACTTAGGATATGTCTACACTACAAAGTTAGTTCGAACTAACGGACGTTAGTTCGAACTAACTTTCATAGGCGCTACACTAGCGCTCCGTTAGTTCGAGCTTAATTCGAACTAACGGAGCGCTTAGTTCGAACTAAGAAAACCTCATTTTACGAGGATTAAGCCTAGTTCGAACTAGCTAGTTCGAATTAAGGGTTGTGTAGACCCTTAATTCGAACTAGTGGGAGGCTAGCCCTTCCCAGGTTTCCCTGGTGGCCACTCTGGCCAACACCAGGGAAACTCTATTGCCCCCCTCCCGGCCCCGGAGCCCTTAAAGGGCCATGGGCTGGCTACACAGTTTGTGCCAGTTGCAAGGCTTCCAGCATCCGTGCCAGCAGACCCTGCACCTGCCACAACATGAGCCAGCCACCCAAGGACACCCAGCCCTCCACTGCTCCCCAGGACCAGCCTGGCGGCTCCCAGGAGCCTGCCCGGGGACGCAAGAGGTGGGCACCCGCTTGGTCAAGTGCGGAGATCATGGACCTCATCGAGGTTTGGGGGGAAGCCTCCAATGTCCACGATCTCTGCACTAGCCACAGGAACGCGGCCGTCTACAGCCGTATGGCTGCCAGCCTGGCCGCCAGGGGCCACCAGCGCAGCCGGGAGCAGGTGCACTGCAAGATCAAAGACCTGCGGCAGTCCTACTCCCGGGCCTGCCTGCCAGGGGCTGACCAGGAGGCCTGCCCCCACTTCCACGCCCTGGACTGCCTCCTGGGGGCTCATGCCGTCCCTGCCCCCCGGGACGTGATAGACCCCGGGGCAGAGGGACCGCTCCAGGAGACGGAGGAGGAGAAGGAGGGCTCCGAGAGCCAGGAGCCTGCTGGCAGGCTGCCCAGGACCCGGGACCCCCGAGGCACCCCACAGAGATGCTCGCCTGTGTCGTCCGAGGCCGGGGAGGCGTCCACCTGTGAATACCATTGTGCTCCCCTTATGTGTACGGGGGGCTGGGGCGAGAGGGAGCCCCGGGACCATGCGCCTGGGCCTTGCCCACCACGGATCAGCAGCTGGGGATCCTGCAGGGGCCCTGGCCTTGCAGAGGGGAGCTGGGTTTCACACACCTGGGCCCCTGGGTTAATTGACTGCTGGTCTTGTTGCACCACAGCCACAGCACCTGGGCCTGCAGGGCGCACCACACCGCCTGCAGCAGCTGCCCGTGCCCAGGCAAGCAGGAGAGCCAGGAATGAGGAGGACTACCAGAGGCGGCACCTGCAGTTCATTGATCACCAGCTCCACACCCAGGACCACTGGGACCAGGAGGACCTGAGGCTGCGCCGGAGGAGTTTGGAGGCACTGGAGGAGCAGGGCCGTGCCCTGCGAGGCCACCTCCAGAGCCTGCTCAACCGCTTCCCAATTCCTCCTGCTCCTGCTCCTGCTCCCCCTGCTGCTCCCCCTGCTCCTCCTGCTCCCCCTCCTGCTCCTGCTCCTGCTTCCTCCACACCCCCCGTCCCTCCTGCCCCCGCCTCCACAACCATTCCACACCGACGCCCCCGGACCAGCAGTGTGGCGAGACGGGAGAGGCAGCCGGACTCCCACCCCTGAGCTTTCCTTTCCCTTCCTCCCTTCCCTCCCCTTCCAGCTCCTTCGTCCCAGGTTTCCCCCTCCCCTCTCCCACCCTCATTCCTCTCTCCCCCCACCCCAGTTATGCGAAATAAACAGACGTTTTTGTTTGAAAAACAGGTGTCTTTATTTTACAGTAGGTAGGGAGGGGAAAGGGGAAGGGGGGTAGGGTGGAAGAAGGCCCCAGTGGGGCATGCAAGGGAGAGGTCAGTCCTCCTCCTCCACCTGGAAGCTCTCCCGCAGGGCTTCCCGGATCCGGACGGCCCCCCGCTGGGCTTCCCGGATGGCGGTGGTGCGAGGCTGACCGTAGTGTCCAGCCATGCGGTCAGCCTCAGCCATCCAGGCTGGCAGGAAAGCCTCCCCCTTTCGCTCACACAAATTGTGGAGCACACAACATGCTGCCACCACGGGAGGGATGTTGTGCTTGGCCAGGTCCAGACGGGTGAGGAGGCATTGAAAGTGGGCTTTCAGTCGCCCAAAGGCCCCCTCCACCACGATGCGGGCCCTGGTCAGCCTGGCATTGAAGGCCTGATGGGAAGGATTGAGGTGCCCCGTGTACGGCTTCATCAGCCACAGCTGCAGTGGGTATGCGGCATCCCCCACCAGGCACACGGGCATGTCCACGTCCCCGACCCTGATGTGGCGGTCGGGGAAGAAGGTCCCGTCCTGCAGCCGCTGGCACACGGAGGAGTTGCGGTACACCTGGGTGTCGTGTGCTTTGCCGGACTAGCCCACATTAATGTCCGTGAACTGTCCCCGGTGGTCACACATGGCCTGCAGGATCACGGAGAAGTACCCCTTGTGGTTCACGTGACGGGACGCCTGATGTTCTGGGGCATGGATGGGGATGTGAGTCCCATCTATGGCCTCCCCGCAGTTGGGGAAGCCGAAGGCGCCGAACCCCCGGATGACGGTGTCCGGGTCAGCGAGGCGGGCCACCCTGCGGAGCAGCACCCAGTTGATGGCCTTGACCACCTGCGGAGAGAGACACAGCAAAGCGCCAATCAGTGGGGTGCCCGGGTGGCTGGGAGCGTTCGTGCCCTGGCAGTGCCCCACGCCCCACTCCCGGAAGCAACCTTCCTGGCGGCGTATAGTACAGCCGGGACAGACTGACCCCTCCGGTGCGGGGCGCATTCGCCTCCTCCCGCCCCCCCTTTGCCCCTGGGGCAGCCCATCCCCTCCTCGCAACCTCCCTTCCCCCCCGGCGCGGTGGCCGACAAGTGCCATACTTGCATGAGCACCGCTCCGACGGTGGATCTCCCCACGCCGAACTGGTTCCCGATGGATCGGTAGCTGTCCGGCGTGGAGAGCTTCCAGAGGGCGATGGCCACCCGCTTCTGGAGGGGGATGGCGGGCCTCATGCGAGCGTCCCTTCTGCGCAGGGCAGGGGCGAGCCACTCGCAGAGCTCCAGGAAGGTGTCCCTCCTCATCCTGAAGTTCTGGGTCCACTGTCGGTCCTCCCAGCGCTCCAGGACAATGCGGTCCCACCAGTCGGTGCTGGTGTCCAGACGCCAGACGCGGCAGGGCACGCCTGTGCCGGGGTGCCACTGCGGCTCCTCCACGGCCCCCAGGGCAGCCAGGTGGAGAGGCAGGGGGCTGACGTGCACCAGGAGGTGCCAGGCAGCCTCGAGCCATTGGTGGCAGGCTTGCAGCAGCAAGTCCAGAAAATGCACCAGAAGGTGCAGGGCGAGCTGTGGCTCCATGTTGCCACCTGCGGCGGTGTCCCCGAAGGGAAGCACCGACACAGACGGGCACAGAGACCAACGCTTTGCTGTCCCTCGGTGAGGTTGGCAAGCAAGCAGGAAAAGCTGAGAACCGGCTGTCCGGGGGGGTCCCTTTAAGCTTGAGCCTCAGATAGCCTCAGACAGCAGCCACACAAAGCAACTACTGACCTGATGCCCTGCCGGAACCGGTTTCAGCTGCCCTTAAATGCCCCCCTGCGTCCAATCAGTGTGGACGCGCTAGTTCGAATTAGCAAAATGCTAATTCGAACTAGTTTTTAGTTCTAGACGCGTTAGTTCGAATTAGCTTAGTTCAAATTAACTAATTCGAACTAAGTTAGTTCGAATTAGCGCTGTCGTGTAGACATACCCTTACTTTCTGGAGACTGTTACCTTGTGTTGACAATAGAGCAACAGCTCTTACTCTCTTTAGTAGAATCACTGGTTGAGCGATATCTAGTTTTAATGGGGGGAAAAAACAAGCTAGAAACTTATGAATTGCTGCAGTTATGCTGCACTGATCAAAGACCACTAAACTAATTTCCTTGAGTCACTTATACCAGTGGGAACACTAGAGAATATATCATACAGGACAAATGTACATTGACAGGAGAACTGGAAAGGCAAACTGAAAATTTAAGTGTCTTGCTTCTCTAGCGTCCTGATGTTACACTTGGAATGCTACCTATGAGGTCACCCTATATAACCCTCTTTTAGATCTCTCTGTAAGACCCATTTCTACAACAATACCAGTAAGAAATCAGGTAGTTAAAAATGGCTGGAGGGGAAGATGGGGATAATTGGCCATTGATTTAATTATTAACTAGATTTACCCAGTGTTGCGTGGGTCCTTAACTCAATTAATTTTTGTTCTTTGGAAAATAAAATGGAAATGGAAATGCTTCATTTAAATAATTGCTCTGGGGTGGGACTAGGGATATGGCATTTGGAAAATAAAATGGAAATGAAAATGCTTCATTTAAATAAGTGCTCTGGGGTTGGACTTGGGATATGGCATTCGGTTAGCAGGCTGCCATGGGGAAGGAGGACTACCCCAGCCCTCTCTCACTGCAGCAGCTTGAGTCCCTGCTTTCCATCCTGTATCTCCTGCTGCCCCCATGTGGTCATTATACAGGCAGTCCCTGACTTACGCGGATCCGACTTACGTCGGATCTGCACTTACGAACGGGGCTTTTCTCGACCCGGAGCTCACGGGTGGCGGGTCGCCACCCGTGTCCTCCGGGGCGAGAAAAGCTTCTCCCGGTCTCCCTGGTCTCCTGGGGGGGTCCAGCAAAGCCGCTGGACCCCCCCCAGCAGACCAGGGGGACAGGAGCAAAGCCGTGGAGGACTTGGGCGGTCCCGCCACCCCCGTCTCCCTGGTCTGCTGGGGGGGTACAGCTAGTGGCCCCCCCCAGCAGACCAGGCTTTTCTTGCCTACCCCTGGGGTAGAGCAGCTGGGGGCTGCCGGGTTGGTCCCGCAGCGCCGCTCCGGACCAACCCAGCAGCACCCCAGCTGCTCTGCCCCAGGGGTCCTGATTCAACCGCTGCTGGTCAGTTTCAGCAGCGGCTGAATCAGGACCTGGGGCAGAGCAGCTGGGGTGCTGCTGGGTTGCTCCAGTAGCGCCGAGGAGCCGCACTACTGGAGCAACCCAGCAGCACCCCAGCTGCTCTGCCCCAAGCGTCCCCAAGTCAGCCGCTGTTGAAACTGACCAGCGCTGACTACAGGAAGCCCGAGGCAGAGTTGCTCTGCCCCAGGCTTCCTGGAATCAGCCGCTGATCAGTTTCAGCAGCAGCTGTCTTGGGGACGCCTGGGGTTCTTAAGTTGAATCTGTATGTAAGTCAGAACTGGCATCCAGATTCAGCCGCAGTTTCAGCAGCGGCTGACGCCAGTTCCGACTTACATACAGATTCAACTTAAGAACAAACCTACAGTCCCTATCTTGTACGTAACCCGGGGACTGCCTGTACAGCAGAGCCCTCCCTTTCCATTTCCTGAGATGCAAGACCATTCTAGGAACATCCCATTTTCCTGGCAAAACCAAACCCTTACTTTTCTTTAATGTATGATAAGAGGAAGCTGCATACTGAATTTGGTGGTCCTAGCTCTTAATGTTTAGGATGAGTTCTTGAACAGATAGATGGATGGAGATAAACTCTCTCAAATATATAGTAGATTACACACACACAAACACACGCAATGACAATAAATAAAACACCAACAAAAACTCTATTTTAAAAGAACATTATTAAGGTTGCAAAATCAAGCAGTCAAAAGTTAGGAAATGCCAGAAGTTAGGTTGCCTATGCAACCTTAATGCAGCTCCTTTGTGCACTTTCAGTATGCTGCAGTCTTGCGTTACAGCAGGCTGTCTTTAAATAATTCATAGGCCCGCAGATGGAAGGAGGAGGATAAAAAGAAATATTGAATAACTACTAATTCAATGAGCACAGTCCGTAATAGGCACTGAACAAAGCAGGGGTGTTGTGGGAATAAGTAGCAAATGATTATGATCCCTGATCAGGTCTAGCTGGTGTGCTCCAGAACCTTTCAGGCATTTTGGGGGGAGCCAAAATAGAGTCTTGCAGAACTTCTGGTATGTGCGTTTCAGCACTGTTTTAGAGGTGCTCTCGCCCACTGGTCACAAGGCACACATTCTAAGGCTCTAAAGAAAGGTTGCACTGGCAAACTTAATTTTGGCAATTCCTTACTTTCAAGTGCTTGACCCTGGCTGTGTCCAGACTCAGGGATATTTTCGAAAAAAGTAGCCTTTTTTCGAAAAAACTTCACCTGCGTCTAGACTGCAGCCGCGTTCTTTTGAAATTAAATCGAAAGAACGCGGCTTTTCTTTCGACAGCGGCAAACCTAATTTCACGAGGAAGAACGCCTTTTTTCAAAAGTGCTCTTTCGAAAAAAGGCGTTCTTGAATGCAAACAGGGGTTTTTCGAAATCGTAATGAAAAGAGCTAGGGTCAAGGGAAGGGGAAAAGCAGCGGGGTATGTTTAGCTAGATAGACGCCAATAGAGGGGAAGGAGAGGGAGTCCTGTCCAGATGGCTACATTCCCGCCCCTAGATCAATAATTTGATCATAATAAGGGTTGTCAGACAGCAGCCCCCTCCCCCCCCCCAAAACATCTGATGGAGTTTGGTGCCCCATTGAACCAAGAATCTTAAGTATAGAGATACAATGAAAAATATACCAAGAATAATTAAGAAAACAACAGTGAAGTGCAGAAAGACCTTTAGAATTCCCGAGGCTCTGGGGGACCAGCCCTTGAAAATGTCCCACCAATAATATTTGGTTAGCTCAGAACTCTTGTTTAAGAGTTTGGTCCAAATGGACCAGTTCTGAAGAGGAGGAACAGGTAGGCTGGGTGTAGGAGCCAAAACATCAATGTGCTATGAAGGGTACCATTGACCAGAACACTGGACATATTGTGGGTATATTGGATATGACTATCAGTAAAGTTACATTCTTGGCCTGAGGGCAACTAGTAACAGGAAACCTTTTTGACACACATATGTTAAGGACAGATACCCTATTTTGCAATGGTAGGAAAACACAGAGACCCTCTTTCTTGGGGTCCTCCTCAGAGAAGCAAGCATCCTAGAGCACTGAGCCAGACAGACAGACCCAGGAACCCAACTTAACCTGCAAGCAATGAACAGCAGGAGTGAAGTGTCCCAAAGCCGGAGTCCAGTGGGACTGAGTTGTACCATCTTGAATTTGTAAATGGAGCGAACTCTTCCTTGGCCCTGTGGGAATCCATGAGGGGCTATGGCTGAAATTGCAGTCCAAATTGGGGCCCTGCTGATCCCAACAAGAAATTGCACCACTGCTCATTTGGGACACTTGACCCTCCCACCAAATTTGCATTTGCAAATGGATCACCACACAGAGCTGGTCCCAGGATTGACGAGCTCATGTGGACACTGCCTCTTGGAGGAGCTCTGAGGTTTGCACTGAGCCAGCCAGAGTGACCATTGCAATTTGATTTGCTATTGCAGAATAGGCAGCTGCTGCCTGATGCACAGTGTTTGGAGCACAGTCGTCCACATTTCTCCCAAAACTGGGACCCTCTGTCAGAGTCAACGACTACGGGGGTCCCATACCTACACACAACTTCCTGAAACAGTTTTCTGTTTCATAGAATGGGATTACAGGCAGTCCCCGGGTTACGTACAAGATAGGGACTGTAGGTTTGTTCTTAAGTTGAATCTGTATGTAAGTCAGAACTGGCGTCAGCCGCTGCTGAAACTGATCAGTTTCAACCGTGGCTGAATCTGGATGCCAGTTCTGACTTACATACAGATTCAACTTAAGAAACCCAGGTGTTCCCAAGTCAGCTGCTGCTGAAACTGATCAGTGGCTGATTCCAGGAAGCCTGGGGCAGAGCAACTCTGCCTCGGGCTTCCTGTAGTCAGCGCTGGTCAGTTTCAGCAGCGGCTGACTTGGGGACGCCTGGGGCAGAGCAGCTGGGGTGCTGCTGGGTTGGTCCGGAGCGGCGCTGCGGGACCAACCCGGCAGCCCCCAGCTGCTCTATCCCAGGGGCAGGCAAGAAAAGCCTGGTCTACTGGAGGGGGAGGGGAGCACTAGCTGTACCCCCCCCCAGCAGACCAGGCGGCGGCTTTGCTCTGGTGTCCCTGGTCTGCTGGGGGGGTCTGTAGTCAAACATGAACCTCCCTGTAACATCCATTTTTGCTTGCCTGGAGCATGCAGGGCACACAGAGCAGAAGGCCCAGGCTGCTGTGACCGTGAATGGCTGTAAACAAAGATACGCCAATTGCTGACCAAGAGGCTGCCAAGGAGTGTCCTTGACTTAACCTATATTGATACTAACACACATCTGTCCGTGGGGGGAGGAATCTCTCGCCCAGTAAAAAAAAGTCTAGTGCTCACAATTTAGTTCTCTCTCTCTTGCAAGTGTAAATTAACTTGAAACTTGCTTGTAAGACCTGGCACCACAAAACGGACCAGTACAATTGGGCATCTTAGATAAGAAAGAGGATACGGGCCCCCAGGGGTATAAAGATGGGTCCAGCAGCACATTTTCTCTGAGTGTCAATTTACCATCTATCTGCTGGTCGGGTTAGGTATTTGATCTCCCGAGGTTCCAGAGGGGACGCCCACATCGTATTCATCTTTCCTAGGAATTGAGAGACCGGCCCTGGCCTGACACGCTGGAGTCGAGAGGCACAGAAAGGGGTTAAAATTGTACCTGGATGTGGTCCTTTGTCTTAAGTGTACACATAGACTTAGAGCTCTTTCAAGATTAAGCTGTCACTTGGTACCATTATTTCTATTTTCTATCTTTATTTTCTTTGTAACCATTTTTAAAATCTGTATTTGTTAACAGTTAAGAAATAGAGCAATAGCCATTCTAACCTTATGCTTTTATAAGTCTTTTAATAAACCTGTAACTGTTTAAGCTTTAACCTGCCTCCTTCAGTTGCTGTAATAGAACCAAGCACAATTTAAAAGAACTTCAGCCGGTCATAAAGGGACAGACATAGGGAGAGCTTGAGCGTTTGGATCTGTGTCACTCCCAGGTGACAAGATCCGTTGGGGCTCCTTTCCATCCTTTCCCAGGCTGCCTGCTGCGAAGGAACTTTGTGTTCTAGCAGTTAAAATCTAAGGTGTAATAAGCTCTTCCTACACACTTGGGCGTCTGTTAGCCTGTTTGGCTACCCTCTGCAAAGGGACTGTGGTCCTAGCAGTAAAGTCACGGACGTTAAAAACTTTCGGGGCTCCTTTCAGCCTTCTGGGCTGCCCGCTGCGACGAGACTTCGTGTCTTAGCAGTCAAAGACTTAGGAGACATACCCACACACACTGCCCTGACCGTCGGTTGACAGGGTCCAGCGGCTTTGCTGGACCCCCCCAGCAGACCAGGAGGACAGGAGCAAAGCCGCCCAGGCGGCGGAGGTTCCGCCGCCTGGGCGGCTTTGCTTCCGGGCAAACGAGCAAAGCCGCCCAGGCGGCGGCTTTGCTCGGGTGTCCCTGGTCTGCTGGGGGGGGGGTCCAGTGGCTTTGCTGGACCCCCCCAGCAGACCAGGGAGACCGGGAGAAGCTTTTCTCGCCCCGGAGGACACGGGTGGCGACCCTCCTCCTGTGAGCTCCGGGGCGAGAAAAGCCCCGTTCGTAAGTGCGGATCCGATATAAGTCGGATCCGCGTAAGTCGGGGACTGCCTGTACATAGGGAAAGCCTCTACCATCCAACTAAAGGAATCAATAACCGTGAACAGACTGGTCTGTCCCTGGGGACCCTTTGTGTGCACTCCAGGAATGGGGACCCCCTTTGGTTCATCTGTTGTTTATGTTCAATAACACTTGGAAAATGTTATCTTTACTCACTTAAACAATTACCATGGTAAGCTGTTATTATTTACAGACATCTGCCTGCATTTCTTCTTTCATCCCTCCCACTAAGCCCGCTCAGCGCTGTCGTTTGTGTGGGCCTAATCCTTTTTTTCTCTTGCTGAACAGTTTCTTCTCCCTCTTCCGGCTACAGCTACTGCTTTACTTACAATATCTCATCCTTTTTTTAAAACACAATGCACAATTGAGACAAATACCACGACAACCAACAAGAATTGAGACAAATACCACGACAACCAACAAGCAACATGAAACATAAAACACAAATTTTGTCATGACAATAGAATCATGGTCTTTTCAATTGCTCTTCAGCTGGTACCAGCTCTTTCTCATGTTCTGAAAGACAAAAAACATTTTCCTATTATGCACATGATATCTTGTAACACTCCTTTCCTTTACAAGTATTCTTGCTGATTTCTTTATCTGACTGCTGTTATCCCAATAATTACCTGTACTTTTGTTCTGTAAACCAGCCAGGCCTCAGTAACTTCCTCCCTCTATGGGTTCAGATTAAATTATCCCACTGCTCAATTATTAAATTAATGAAATGGTATACCTCAGTTTCCCTCTGATACAGCAGACCAGGTTTATAATAGTCTGTTGTATGACTGTTTATTCACATATAGTAACTGAGAAGCTTTACTGCTATAGTGATTTTCAGGGCTTGACAAGCGGTGGCGAGCCCCGCTTGCCAGCCGTGCAGTTTGGCACACTGCGCATGCGCTGTGCCGGGCTAAAATCTACCCGCCATGGGCGACTAGATTGCCCTAATTGTAGAGCCCTGGTGATTTTTCTTTCCTTAGCATTAGGGGTGTGTCTAAACTACATGGCTCCATCAATGGAGCCATGTAGATTAGTCAAGATGGCAAAAGGAAATGAAGCTGCGATTAAAATAATCGCAGCTTCATTTAAATCAAAATGACCGCCGCACTGTGCCAATCAGCTGATTGTTGGCTCAGCATGGTAGTCTAGAAGCCATGTAGTTTAGACGTACCTTAGGTGTTTGCCAGTTACCATTCCAGCAAGCCCAAAAAGCTTTCTCTTCCCAAAAGAAAATCACATATATTGTTACAGGGTTACTTATTAACATTAACTTTATTCCAGTGTTAACAGTAATGTTAGCATCAAGGTTTTGACAAGTAGATGATTATAAATATTTTGTCATATACCATGCCTTTTATTTGGACAATTTACATTTGAGGAGAGTGTGTGTTTAATACCCTGTTGAAATCTTTGCATAAGTCCGGGTTCAAAAAAGAGCTAGATAGATTCATGGAGGTTAGGTACACCAATGGCTTTTAGCCAGGATGGGTAGGAATGGTGTCCCTAGTCTCTGTTTGGCTGGAGGTGGGTGACAAGGGAGGGATCGCATGAGGATTACCTGTAGTGTTCCCTCCCTCTGGATCATCTGGGTTTGGGCCACTGTCAGCAGACAGAATACTGGGCTAGATGGACCATTCATCTGACCCAGTGTGGCTGTTCTTATGTTCTTAATTTACCCTGGGGGCTTGGAGGAATTAAAAGGTAGCAGTATTTTGCATAATGTCCCTGTTTTCAGATTTCAGCACTGTGCATACACAATTTTTATTTTCCTTGGGGTCAAATAATTCCCTGTTTCTCTCAGGTTTGGCTCTTTTTTCTCTGCCTTTCTTTTCTGGACTAGAGGGTCAGAATTTGAGCCTAATTAGTTTGTTTCCTGACAAGATATATTCATTATACCTTCCCCTATTAGCTAGGTCATTTGCACTCACAGAGACAATTTCTGACATGCTTTTAGATCCAAAGCTATCAACAACTCAGAGACTCTGTCTTAGAGGAACACAATTCACTTCCACCAGAGTCCTGATTACCTTTTACTTTGAAGTCATGCTTCCTGAACACACAGCAAAAACACAACCCATTGTGGCTTCTTTCTGGGGTACATGAGGTGTCTCACAGATTTTATGTGCTCTTATCAAAGTAACAGTCTGACTATTTAGAATCACCATAAGGCTCAGTGTTCTTGACATTGTCCTCTCTTATCAAAGTAACAGTCTGATTTTTAGTTATCCAAAAAATAAGAAATCCAGAACCCATCCTCATTTTCTTGGTTTTGGCTGCCCAAGGCACCAGCCATGACTTGAACCTTATAAAGCATGGAGGTATCGTAAGGGTTAAATGCCAAATACCAAAAGCCAAGCAGCACTAGTTATCTGTGTCTGGCAAAAAGTGTCCCGGTCTGTACTGCTTCCTGCAGCTCCCATTAGCTGGGAATGGTGATCCACTGCCAAGGGGAGCTGCAACCATCAGTACCTGCAGAGGAACAGGTAAATATAGCAGCAGAACTCTACCAGAGGCTAACCCTGGAGAACCCCCACCATTTTATTGTTCACTGCTAATGTAGAACATCCCTAAAAGGTATTTATCTAACATGTTTTAAATCACATTACTTCTTGTTCTGTCCTCAGTGGTTAAGGAGACAATTGCATCAGCCTCCTCTTTATAATAGCTTTTAATATACAGGCAGTCCCCGGGTTACGTACAAGATAGGGACTGTAGGTTTGTTCTTAAGTTGAATCTGTATGTAAGTCGGAACTGGCGTCCAGATTCAGACACTGCTGAAACTGACCGCCAGTTCTGACTTACATACAGAATCAACTTAAGAACCCCAGGCATCCCCAAGTCAGCTGCTGCTGAAACTGATCAGCAGCTGATTCCAGGAAGCCCGGGGCAGAGCAACTCTGCCTGGGGCTTCCTGTAGTCAGCGCTGTTCAGTTTCAGCAGAAGCTGACTTGGGGACGCCTGGGGCAGAGCAGCTGGGGTGCTACTGGACCAACCCAGCAGCACCCCATCTGCTCTGCCCCAGACGTCCTGATTCAGCCGCTGCTGAAACTGACCAGCAGCGGCTGAATCAGGACCTGGGGCAGAGCAGCTGGGGTGCTGCCGGGTTGGTCCAGTAGTGCCCACAGGCGCTGCAGGACCAATTGGCAGCGCCCCAGCTGCTCTGCCCCAGAGTCCAAAACAAAAGCCTGGTCTGCTGGGGGGGGGGAGCACACTAGCTGCGCCCCCCCCCCCCCCCCCAGCAGACCAGGGACACGGGGAGCAGAGCCGCAGCGGCAGCGGGGTGCCGCGCCTCTGAGGCTTTGCTCTGGCAAAGCCTCAGAGGCGAGGGACCCCGCCGCTGCTGCCGCTCCAGTCTGGGTGCCTGTGGTCTGCTGGGGACGGAGCAAAGCCTCAGAAGCGCGGGAACCGCTGCTGCTGCCCCTTGAGACCCGGTGCCTGTGGTCTGCTGGGGACGGTCCCCAGCAGACCACAGGCACCCGGACTGAAGCCGCAGCCGCGGGGGGTCCCGCGCCTCTGAGGCTTTGCCAGAGCAAAGCCTCAGAGGCGCGGGGAACCGCCGCTGCTGCCGCTTCAGTCAAAGCGGCAGCAGCGGCGGTTCCCCGCGCCTCTGAGGCTTTGCTCTGGCAAAGCCTCAGCGGCGCGGGACCCCCCCCGCGGCTGCGGCTTCAGTCCGGGTGCCTGTGGTCTGCTGGGGACCGTCCCCAGCAGACCACAGGCACCGGGTCTCAAGGGGCAGCAGCAGCGGTTCCCGCGCTTCTGAGGCTTTGCTCTGGCAAAGCCTCAGAAGCGCGGGAACCCGCCCGGTGCCCCTGGTCTGCTGGAGACGGTCTCCAGCAGACCAGGGGCACCGGAGCAGCTTACGAACGGGACTTTCTCGCCCCGACTTCCGGGGCGAGAAAGCTCCGTTCGTAAGTGCGGATCCGACGTAAGTCGGATCCGCGTAAGTCGGGGACTGCCTGTATTTAAAGACTGTTATATCAGTCTTCTCTTCTCTAGAATAAACACACCCATTTTTTCCAACATTTTCTTGCCCATCATGTTTTCTAGACCCTTAACAGTTTTATTGCTCCTTTCTGCACGTTCTCCCATTTGTTTGAATCTGTCCCGAATGTGATGCTGAGATCTGGACACAATACCTTTTGAGGCCTTTTCAGTGCTGAGAAGAGTGGCTTTCGGTATTCGCTTGCTTTCGGTATTCTTGCTAATATATCTCAGAATGATGTTTGCATTTTTTGGCAACAGAATTACCGTACCTTGCTTCCTCATACTTAGTTTGTGATCTATTATAACCCTCTGATCCTTTACTCCTTCCTAGGCAATATTTTACCGTTATGTATTTGTGCAATTGATTATTCCTTCCTACATGTAGTATCATTTGTCCTTATTGATTTTCATCTTATTTACTTCAGACCATTTCTTCAGTTTGTCAAGGTCATTTCAAATTCCAAACCTGTCCTCCAAAGCATTTGCAGCCCCTCCCAGCTGCTGCTATCCACAAATTTTATATGTACACACTCTGTGCTATTATCCAAATAATTTATTAAGATATTGAATAGAGTTTGACACAGGATAGATTCTGGCACGACCTCACTCACTATGTCCTTCCAGCTTGACTGTGAAGCACTGATAACTACTCTCCGAGTATGGCTTTCCAACCAGTTATACATGTACTTATAGTAAGTGTACTATCTATATTTCCTTAGTTTATTTATGAGAATGTCTCATGAGATGGTATAAAAAGCCTTATTAAATTTGAGATACATCATAATTATTAGCCCTCCCCCCCCTTTTTTTTTGCCAGCATCACATTGGAAACTCATTTTTAGCTGTATGTTCACTTTCAGTCATTATGTTACAGGATAGTCCCCGTTCTGTAAGTGTGACCTGCAGACCTTGGCCCTAGGTGTACAAATTTGCATTTAGACATGTTAGAATGTACAGTGTTTGCTTGCATCCAGTTTACCAGGTAATCCCAATCATTCTGTAGAATTGCTCTGTCCCTATCATTATTTCACCACTCTGCCAAACTTTGTGACTTCGGCAAATTCACTTTTATATTTACTTCCAGGTCTTTGGTAAGAATGTTGACATGAACAGACACACTGCCAATGGCTACAGAACCACTACAAACCCTCCTTTTCATTCATGGTTCCCCACTGACAAATTCCTTGTTAGAGCTGTCAGTTAGCCAGTTCACAATGGTTTAACATGTGCTCTCCTGATATTGTATAATGCTATTTTTGTCATCAGCATGTTGTGAGGTACCACCCTAAAAGCTGCACAAAAGTCAATTAAATCTCTATGGTTACTTTTATCACTCCAAAAGTTAAATCAGATTTGTTTGACAAGATCTGTTTCCCATAAACTATGATGCCAATCATTAATTGTATTCTTGTCATTTAATTCTCTATTCATTGGCTCCCATATTAGTATTTTCCATTATTTTGCCTGAAACTGATGTCAGGGCAAACAGCTTATACTGACCTGATTCATGCTGCTTGATCTCTCTAAATATTGACACAATAGTCGTCTAATGTTCTGGAATATTCCTGGTATTCAAAGATCATTAAAAATCAACATCTGAAGGCCAGAGATCTCCTTAGCCAGAAGACTTTGATGTGAAATGAACCTGATAGAATATCCTGAACCTTGCTGGATTGACCCTTAAGTGTGTGAAACTTGCTGCTTCACATAACATCCAACTCAATTAATCTCTCGAGGTACGTCTACACAGTGCAATTATTTCAGAATAACTGCCGTTATTTCGAAATAACAAAATGCGCATTTCCATTGTCAGCCATCACTTTGAAATAATATTGATCTGGAGGACTTCTTACTCCAACCCCTATAACTCTCATTTCACAAGGAATAAGGAAAGTCGAAGAAAGAGCGTTCTTCCTTCGACTTCTTGCTGTGTAGACAGCTATGCAATCAACGTAGCTGAAGTTGTGTATCTTAATTCTACTTTTCCCCTGCTATGTAGACATGCCCTCATGCTCCCTGACCGAAACTGAAATATTTTAAAAGACTTAATTGAGCAGCCCATAGATTTTCCTCGTCTTGCCAGATGGCCACTAGCATCCGCTTCTGGCCAAATGGCATTATCAGAATGGCATTCTTTGAGATGAGACATACAACCCATCTAAACAGAATAAAGTATAAGAAATTGATCTGGAAAAAGTGGATCACTGGGAGAAGAGAGTGGCAGTGCACTTTGTACATTTATGTGACTTTATAATATAACCTTTGATTCATTTAGGATGCAAAACGTGCAAGTCACCAAGAGCAGGTTCTTTTACCCAGGTGGCTAAATGCAATTTGTTATAAGAAATTAAACTGGTAAGTCAGGTATACAGAAACATCTTTATTTAGTACCCAAATACAAATAAGCATAATTGCAAACATAGCAAAGATAAGTATAGCAAAATTACCTCCTGCATTGTATATAAACAATCTTCTGAAGACCATTTGAGATGAAGATGGAAAGAAAAGCAAATGGAGATGACCCATAGTTTTCACCATCCTGTAATCCTGATGGATTCAGATCCTAGCCAGGGGTTAGTCTGACAATGTTTTATTATATCTTTTTCCTACATGCGCATGCATAGGAGACCATATTTAGTTTGCTATTCAGGGTGGGGAGACCATAATTAGAATGCTGACTGCTAGCATAAGCTATTTATGTCAAAATGTTTCCTAATGGCTTCAATACATAAATGTGGTTTCATTCCATGGTTACATATGCCAAAACCCCCATAAAAATCTGCTAATTTAAGATCAATCTGTGATTTGTGATTTGTGCTTTAACCACAAGATACATATTATTAAATCTTATAACCTTAACTCAAGCACATAAGCTAACTCTTCAGGTCATATGTTACACGCCAGACCTTGTTAGGCCTTATTGTACAACCTAATTAACATACTTTCACATCTTATTTTCTACTACATGCATAATTACTTCCTTAAGCATTTTAGCTTTTCTTAATATACAGATTATAATTTGATCCTAGATATGGACCTTCTAAGATCATTTTTGGGTCAAAGTTTGACAGTGAAAACTATCTACTTTCTGCATCCAACAAGATTTAAGATCAGCTGCAAGACAGGCAATGTCTGGTGTCCAGGGAGATGGTACTGAGAGGACTACTTGTGTGCACCATTGGGATGATTACTTCAGTGACTCTTACCCATGATTACATTGCTCCCACACAGCTGTGAGATGCCACCAGTTAAATTCAGGATGTCCCTTCATACTGTCATTCTGGCTATCCCCCCTCAAGCCTCATTCATCTCTGGTCATTAAAAACTCACCAGGGAGAAGCCAGAGGAGACGATGCATAAGGATCGTGGGGAAAGTGGAGGATAAAGGATTATTGTAGCACCTTCACAAAACCTTAACAAAGAGGAACGATAGCCCAAATCCCAGAGAATTCTCTAGAGCAGTGAGATCCCTACATTTTCTGTCCCCTTGGTGATGAAAATATGGCCATGTAGTTGATCAAAAGTCTTCCTTTCAAACACAGTCTGCTTTCTTGTCAGACCTTAAGACCTGGGTCTTGTCTTATGCAGCTGAAACAATTTCCCAATGGTCTTTATCTTCCAGGGAATGAGGAGAACAGTAATATCCCCATGTTAGTGCTCTTTGGATCTTCAGGAGAGGTTAGACAAGGGAGGAGTTCCTGGTGTTCCCTTGCATTCAGGGTATGAGAAGTAGGAAGCAATGACAAAAGCAAACTGACTTTAACGAAACACCACTGACAGAAAAAATCTTCTCATTAACAAAATGGCTTCACTGTAAGCAGTTTCCACTGTCTATGCCCATGTGAAATGCTGCGTTGTCTGGACAAAACCAGGAATTGCAGCTTCAGTCAATATTTTCCCTCTGATGTTCCTCACAGAATTTAATTACTGGGCTCATCTTCAAAATTCTGTTATCAGCCCAGTCATGAACATGGTCCCCTGACTAGCCTCTGCAGCACAAACCTCATCATACTGTATTGATGGCTTTTAATTTAATAGCAATTTATTTACAGGTAAACAAAACTTCACAAAAATAAATGATCTCTGTTTGAATGTTCCTGGTTTCACATTAAGTTAAATATTTGTAATGAGACAAGTCACCCAGCTCAGGTATCAGTAACTGTGAATCTATTCATCCTCTGCTGCCTCCATTAGCCTTGCTGAGCTGTCTCTCGCTCTTTGCAGTCCTGCCTCTGCAGAGTAGGCAGTGTGATGCTGTAGACTGCAGAGTCTGCATTCAATTATTACCTCACACGTGCATTTACTTATTGAAGAAAGTTCCCCAAACTCCTGGCCAGAGGTTTGGTTTTCATGTCCCAATGTCTTCTCTTCTAGACTACGAGCAGCAAGTGAATTGCTGCCAACATTTTAGAAAGGACTCCCTCCGTTTCCCTCTTTAATTAATGACAGAGTTGAGTAGAAAATAGTTTTCCTGTACCACACATTTTTGAGATATCAAAAAGAAATCAAGCTATCGAGTTACACAGAACTGTTCTTCAGGTCTGGGAAAGGTACTTAAAGCATCCCAGCTAAACGTAAGGTGGAGCAGATTGTTTTGCCTAAGTAGTATTGGTGGGTTACAGCTTCTTGTAAAAAGCAATAAACTTATTAGAGTTCAGTAGATCTGCAGCAATGTCATAGGTATGTTGGCAAAATTGTCAGAGGTAACCAGAGCCTTGTGTTGTGAAGCTGAAACAATAGTAGTGTGGGGGTGTTTATTCCTAAAATTTAATCCAGTGTCTATATTAAGACCATGATTTTTAGTGTCTAGCAAAGTTAGGAATTTAAACTTCCAGGCTTGCCATTAGAAGGTGTGGAGCAGGTTTCTTTGAGGACTGAGCTGGGGAGCACAGAAGACAACCTTCCCCCATGGTATTTTCAGGCCTTGCACCAGGCCTGACTGCTGCATTTACAGCCCAGCAAATGACACATATTTTGCCTCAGCCTGCTAAAAAGCCACAGTGAAGAAGAATGTATTTCTCCTGCAGCCAGCCTGCCTGCCAGCAGCAGGAAGAGACAACCCATCTCTTTTGCTACCACCTGCCATCTGCTTGCCTTGCATACGCCAGATTTCAGTATTTGGATCTGGAGACCCTGACCAGTTTGCATATGAATAAGGTTGTCCGCACAGCTGCAGAAGGGAGCAGATGGTTAGCCTCTATCCATCAATACTCAGGGAGGAGCTGCTTGCCTGCACCAGTCTCCTGGTCACTCAGCCAGAAAATGAACCTGAGTGAGTATCCTGTGTTTTAGCTAGACAGTTAGTGGTTAATTTTGCATCATTAAGGCACACTGCATCTGTGCAAGAGCTTTCATCCACCTGGAATATCAAACTCTATGCTTCCAGTTTCCATGTAATAAAGTGTATTTCCAGTGGCAGCTCCTTATAAACCTGCAACGTGTCCACACGTGCACCTAGGATGTGAGGGAAAAGATGGAACTGAGCAGGAAAAACACTTTTGTTTAAGCATATCGGGGTTTGTGTGGATACAGGATGTGCCAGCACAGTTTTGGGTAAAAAAAATCAGTATGAGTATCTCCAATTATTTTAATGAATTAATCTTATTGGATTTATATATTTCCTTAATCAAAATTTTACATACAGTTTATAGTTATTTATAAGTTTAAAATTTATAGGCTTGTGTGAGTCTGAATTATTTGTGAATTCAGGTAGGGTAGCCACTGCATTAGTGTGGTTAACCCCTTGTCTCACTAGAACCACTGCCAAGTAGGTTTATTCTGTAGCACAGCAAGACAGGACTTGGGCATTGACCAGCAGAACATGAAACCAGCAGGGGTGAAAGAAACATTGGAATCATCCAAAGACTATGCAGGTACCCCCCTTCTGTTTGCACATCATACAAGTTCTAAGCCAGAGACAAAAGGGGGATTCACATGTATTAATAGGAGTGGCAACTGTAAGACATAGGAGGTAATTGTTCTACTCGCACTGGTAAGGGCTCAGGTAAATTAACGTGTCCTTCTTTGTCCTACAATTTAGGAAAGATGTGGGCAAATGGAGCAAGTCTATAGGATAGCAACAAAAGTGATAAATGGGTTAGAAATACTGGCCTGTGATGAAAGGTTAAAGAACTGGGGAAGTTTAGTTTTGAAGAAAGAAGACGGAGGTGGACCTATTAGTCTTCAAATGCATTTAGGACTGCAGAAAGAGGATGGTTCTCCATGGTCAGTGAAGATAGGAGAAGACATAATGGGCTTAAGTCAGCAGCAAGGGAAACTTAGGTTTGATACTAGAAAAAACTTCCTAACTATAAGGGTAGTTAAGCAGTAGTGTAACCCACACACATAGCTTTGAAAAGCAGTTGTGGAATCCCCATCATTGGAAATGTTTCAAAGCAGGTTAGACAAACACCCGTCAGGTGTAGGTTTACCTTGTCCTGACTCAGCACAGGGGTCTGGACTAGAGGATCTCTCCAAGTCCTTTCCAGCTCTATGTCTCTATTGCACTGTTAAGCACTATTCTTGTCCAATGTCTGTCAATATTTCATATACTATGAGGTACACATTAAATGTACTGAGTTCCAGTTTTATGTCACTTGTCACCATTCCCTTAAGCCATTGCCACCAACAAATCCATAGTTGCACCCTAGATGGAATTCTAGTTGGGAATGTTGTGATCAGATCCTTGCAATATCCTCCATCCCATGGCTTTGATTGGGAGCTGGGGAACTTTTCATCAATTCTGTCCCTTTTTGTGATAATTAAGCATTGTATTATGTGCAGCTGGCTTTATAGGTCATTGGCACACACAACAACACAGTGAGACAGCGATGGATGGCCCAAGGAATCTACCAAAGAGCTACAATTAGGCCCCATGCCAGGGGATAGGCCTCAAATAGGCACCATTAGCATGGCCTCATCATCACAGGAGTTGGCTTTTCTACTTGTAGCTGACCACAGCAATTTGCTGTGCAGAAACTACTGTGCATGTTGCACACTTCGAGGAAAGCAGACAGACAGGGACTTGGGGGTTCTCGTTGTGTGCACTAGACCTTGCACAGGCTGACATCCAGAGATGGGAACTGTGCATCTAAAAAGGAGTTTTCAGCTGTTGAGGGTAAGTTCCTTGAAGAGGACTACAAAGATGTTAGCACAGTGCCGTGTTCCCTTGAGGAGGAAGGGACCGAGGGTTGTGATAGGGAAAGACTGGTCCTAGAAGAGGAAGATGAGATGGGAAACTCCCAAATACGTTCCATGCAGAAAACTTGCCAGCAGTTGTCTTATTTCCATAGAAAGTGTATGCTGCCTGTTTTCTGGAGGACATTTTACTGCAGTTCATTCATGGATGCAGGGGTTCTGCAGTGAGAGAAACAAAGTCTGAATGAAGCTAAATATATCCTCTTCTCATGGTGATCTCTGTGCCTTCTTCCACAGTGCTTTCCAAACACCTTCCTTATCTAAGTGCAGATGCAGCAACCTTCTCCTCTTTCAGGTCCACTTTCAAGGCACACCTCTTCTGCAGAGCCTCTCAGTGCTAGTCCTCTGATTACACGCGTTGAATCTGTTAAGTGCCACACTGAATAAAACCCCAAACCAAACCCCGCTGCAGTACTCTCTGTTCTTCCATCTCCTGCCCATCCAGTGCTTTGTGGGAGATCTCTGTATTCAAAGCTGTGAGAGCCTCAAGCAAGGACCATCCTTTCCACTTGTTTCTGCTCTGTTCCAGGCATGTTGTCGTCACTCAATAAGGCATGAATTCTTCCCCTCCCCCACAATGTCTGCATGTGTGGGGGGGAGGGGGCAAATATTGGGGGTGTGGAATCTACTACTAATCTCCGATTAAGTCTGAAATGCAGCTATGGCCCCTGCACTTCCCATTCACAGTGGTCTGTAGCCATTTATCTGAATAAGCATATACCCAACTGGCCATGCTCATCATCACTTCCTGCCCTGCTCAAAACCCCCATTTTTATGATAATCTCTGCTGAACGGAGAGTCTCACTTTTCCATGTAGAAGGCATGCAGAGGCCTTCTACTCACTCAGCTCATACATCAGTAAGATTAACACATTTCTGGCACATTTAAATATCCTGCACTTGATTTGCATCTTCCCGGCTGGGCGCCATTTTTGAAATTTACAAGCCCGGAATAACTGCTCGCGTCTACATGCGGCAGTGAAATGGGCATTCGAAATAAAGCCCTATTTTGAACTACCTGTTATTCCTCCTGCAATGAGGTTTAACAGGTAGTTCGAAATACACCTTTATTTTGAACGCCCGTTTCATTGCTGCGGCAGGCAGTTATCCCGGGCTTGTAAATTTCAAAAATGGTGCCCAGCTGGGAAGATACAAATCAAATGCGGGATATTTAAATCCCGGGCTTGATTTGCAATTCTGAATGCCTACATTTACAGCCCTATTCCGAAATAGGCTGCAAGTGTAGACAAACCCTGGGTGGGAGGAATTTAGAGGCAGGCAAACCAAGAGAAGGTGGGAGCCGGAAGGTTAGGAAAGGTTTGGGGAAAGGCAAGAAGGTCCAGAATGGAACAGACCTTGGCTGCTGGTTAGTGGGTCCCTGAGCTGAAACCAGAATCGAGGATAGGCACAAGTTCCCCAACCAGCCACTGTGGAAGTGACAACAGCTGGGTAGCAAACAGGAAGACTGCCTGAGCCAATTCATAAGAAGAGACTTTCATATCTTGAAAGAGGAGGACACACGTGACTTGGCTGGAGGGCTAAGCTGTGAACGCAGAGCCTCACTGAGAGCCATGAAGAGAAGGCAGGGTGTGTGGAGACGCATCAGAGCGGTGTTGGACCTGGAACCAGCTGTTCCCTAGAGGTGCCTAAGTGATGAGCAGACCAGGTGACAAATGGATAACGTGGTCTCTGCTTGTCGAAAGCAGTGTTTCTCAATGACTGGTGTGTGGATTGGGGCCAGTCCTTGAGATCTCCCTGGCACAGTGCCCGAGCCCTGGTACCAAAAAGATGAGAAACTCTGGCCTAAAGTACCTTCCCCGTTTGTTCGATCAGTGAATTGAAACATTGCAGCTTTGCAAAAAAGATATATGCGGAAGTGAGCTACAGCATCAGTGTGCCCACCAGACCGGGCTGGCTTCTGGTTGGTTAACCAGAGCTCTTACTTTATGCTTTTCTTTATTAATTTAGTATAATGGATGTAAAGAAACTGGAAAAGGAGAATGTGACAGGATAATGGGTTTATGCTGCCCTGAGGCTAAATGTCGACCTCCATCTTGACATTTATTTTCTATAAACTTCTCAGCTTCTTGTTGACTTTTTTTATTGCAGCAGAAACCATTATCCTGTCACCGGAGTCTGTTGCACTGATATTATCTCATAAGCAAATTCTGTTATGGAAATTATTGTTGTTTGGGGTTTTCCAGAATTGCACCGCTAGAGACTGGAAGCCATGTTCTATTTTGGCCTAAGAGCAGGTGACCAGGAAATGTTGCAAGAAGAACTCATTGGACTCACATAGGCAATCAAGTCTGTGGGTGTTCCAGGGCTGGAGGACCCACAGGGAAAAATTAGTGGGCACGCAGCATCCACCAGCAGCAAAGATTTTCCCAGTCCTGCCCCAGCACCTCTCACTGTTTTGCAGCATTTAGGACCATAAAGGAAAAAGAGGGAGGAATGGGGATGCAGCATGCTCTGAGGAGGAGGCCAGGAAGAGTCACAGCAAGATCTTGGGGGAAGGCTTGGAGAGGGGGCAGGGCAAAGGCTGAACAGGGGCCGGCAGAGGTGGGGCAGGTGCTTGGGGGAAGGGATGGATTGGGGGCAGGGACAGGGTGCATGTGTGTGTGGAGGATGTTCAGTGCCTATGATTCATGCCATACCCAGCAGATGCAAATAACATTTGTATTACATTTGTGAGCAATATTAGGGAATACATTATTATTACATCCAGCTTGGAGTGTACACCTCAGGAAAGATGTGGAGAGAATTAAGAAAGTCCAGAGGAGAGCAACAAAAATGATTAAAGGTCTAGAAAACATGACCTATAAGTGAAGATTGAAAAAAAAAGGTTTGGTTAGTTGGGAGAAGAAAAGATAATTTTCAAATACATAAACAATTGTTATAAGGAGGAGAGAGGAAAAAAATGTTCTCCTTAACCTCTGAGGATAGGACAAGAAGCAATGGTCTTGAACTGCAGACAAGATAGGGACAATGGAAAAAATTCCCTCCCAGGGTAGTTAAGCACTGGAGCAAATTGTCCAGGGACCAGGTGGAATCTCCATCACTGTAGGATTTTAAGAACAGGCTAGACAAACCCTATCAGGAACGGTCTAGTCATTACTTAGTCCTGTTGTGAAGGGCAGGGGACTAGACTACATGACTGACTGAGATCCCTTCCAGTCCTACACCTCTATGATTCTGAGACAGCTCTATGAGTTAAACCTACTGCATAATAACCAGTAGCAAGATCCATGCTGGTAATTTTCATCATAGCTGTGTGCTCAATAATGCAGCACAAAAATCAGTGTTAATTTAGATGAACCAACTATACATATAGAGAAAGTGTTTACTATTAGCTAGGGAGCTAGAGAGGGTTACCAAATTTCTATTTCCGCAAAACCAAATGTCCCTGCTGTGCCCTTTCTCTGAGGGCCTGCACCCACTCTCTCCGTCCCCCTCCCTCTGTCACTCAGTCTTCCTCACCCTCGCACACTCACTTTCACTGGGCTAAGGAGGCTGGGGTGTAGGAGATGGCAAAGGCTCCGGCTGTGGTGCGGACTTTGAGGTTTAGGGTGCAGGAGGAGGTCTGGAGTGGTGTAGGGGGTTGAGGTGTGAGGTGGGGGGAGAACTCCAGCTGGGCATGCAGAGGGGGTCCAGAAAGGAGGGCTCTGGGCTTGGGCAAGAGGTTGGAGTGAGGGGTATGTATGAGAGAGACTGCTCAAGATAGTTAAGACTAAAGCAGACTGTGAAGAGTTTCAAAAGGATCTGACAAAACTAGGTTACTGGGCAACAAAATGGCAAATAAATTTTAATGTTGTTAAATGTAAATTAATGCATATTGGAAAACACAGTTCGAACTATACATAAAAAATGAGGGGGACAAAATTAGGGTATGTCTACACTACCACCCTAGTTCGAACTAGGGTGGTTAATGTAGGCAACCAGAGTTGCAAATGAAGCCCGGGAAATTCAAATCCCTGGCTTCATTTGCAAGTTCGTATGACTACATTAACCACCCTAGTTCGAACTAGGGTGGTAGTGTAGACATACCCATAGTTATTACCGCTCAAGAGAGAGATTTTGGAGTCATGGTGGCTAGTTCTCTGAAAACATCTACTCAGTGTGCAACAGCAGTAAAAAAGCAAATAGAATGTTAGAAATCATTAAAAAAGGGATAAAGAATAAGACAGAGAATACCTAATTGCCTCTGCATAAATCCAGGGAATGCCTACATCTTGAATACTACATAACGTTGTGGTCACCTCATCTCAAAAAAAATTTGTTCTTAGCAATGGAATAGGTTCAGTAAAGGGCAACAAAAATGATTAGAGGTTTGGAATGGCTGCCATATGAAGAGATTAAAAAGACAAAGATTTTTCAGCTTAGAAGAGAGGAGACTAAGGGGGGGAATATAACAGAGGCCTATAAAATCATGACAGGTGTGGAGAAAGTGAATAAGGAAAAGTTATGTACTTGTTCCCATAAGATAAGAATTGGGGGTCACCAAATGATAAAGAGGTAGCAGATTTTAAACAAACAAAAGGAAGTTTTTCTTCATGCAATGCACAGTCAACCTGTGGAACTCCTTGCCAGAGTATGTTGTGAAGACCAGGACTTTAACACGGTTCAAAAAAGAAATAGATAAATTCATGGAGGTTAGGTCCATCAATGTCCATTAGCCAGGATGGGCAGGAATGGTGTCCCCAGACTCTATTTGGAAAGCTAAGTGATGCTTCCACTGCCACTATCTCTGCTACTGTGACTATACTACCACTATATATGCTTGAACTTACTCAATGAGAACGCAAGAATGTGCACATATAGAAGCAGGGAAATCACACTTCTAGCTTGTTATGTAGACTTAATCCTAAATGCATGGATAGCACCTCTACACACTGGACAGGAGCCATCTGTCAACCCTTTGCATCTCATTGTTCTCCCTGGTGATCTTCCAGCTGACCTGTACTAAAGAGCAATAGAACATATTGGCAAGCAACTATAATCAGTAATATATGCAACCAGTCAATAAAACACATGAACTAGGTCATCTTAGATAGGGTCCTGAGTATAAGATCTGAACCCTCTGACATTTAAAAATTAAAGGCCAGAAGGAATCAGGGACTGGAAACAGGGAGTTTTGAGAGGGAGTTCTCCAGGTGAAGGAGGAAGCTAATACAGGACCCTTCAGGGGAGTGGCTGTCTTTAGTGTGTGTATGTGTTTGGGGGTTTCTTGCTGTGTGCTGAGCTTGTGTTTGGCTGTTTGGGTTTTCAGTATTCCAGCTGTGGGCATACCAGGGATTTATATAAGGGCAATAAGATATTCTCTGTCTTATTCTCTATCCCTTTTTTAATGATTCCTAACATCCTGTTTGCCTTTTTGACTGACACTGCACACTGCATGGACGTCTTCAGAGAACTATCCACGATAACTCCAAGATCTCTTTCCTGACTAGTTGTAGCTAAATTAGCCCCCATCATATTAAATGTAGAGTTGGGGTTATTTTCCCCAGTGTGCATTACTTTACATTTATCCACATTAAATTTAATTTGCCATTTTGTTCCCGTTACTTAGTTTGGCAAGATCTTTTTGAAGTTCTTCATAGTCTGTTTTGGTCTTAACTATCGTGAGCAGTTTAGTATCATCTGCAAACTTTGCCACCTCACTGTTTACCAGATCATTTATGAATACGTTGAATAGGATTGGTCCCAGGACTGACCCTTGGGGAACACCACTCCATTCCGAAAATTTACCATTTATTCCTACCCTTTGTTTCGCATCTTTTAATCAGTTGTCAGTCCATGAAAGGATCTTCCCTCTTATGCCATGGCAACTTAATTTATGTAAGAGCCTTTGGTGAGGGACCTTGTCAAAGGCTTTCTGGAAATCTAAGTACACTATGTCTACTGGATTCCCGCTTGTCCACATGTTTGTTGACCTCTTCAAAGAACTCTAATAGATTAGTAAGACATGATTTCCCTTTACAGAAACCATGTTGACTTTTGCTCAACAAATTATGTTCTTCTTTGTGTCTGAAAATTTTATTCTTTACTATTGTTTCAACTAATTTGCCCGGTACTGACGTTAGACTTACTGGTCTGTAATTGCCGGGATCACCTCTAGAGCCCTTTTTAAATATTGGCATTACATTAGCAATCTTCCAGTCAGTAGGTACGGAAGCCGATTTAAAGGATAGGTATCAAACCATAGTTAATAGTTCCACAATTTCACATTTGATTTCTTTCAGAACTCTTGGGTGAATGCCATCCGGTCCCGGTGACTTGTTACTGTTAAGTTTATCAATTCATTCCAAAACCTCCTCTAATGACACTTCAATCTGGGACAGTTCCTCAGATTTGTCACCTCTAAAGGACAGGTCAGGTTTGGGAATCTCCCTAACATCGTCAGCCGTGAAGACTGAAACAAAGAATTAATTTAGTTTCTCCACAATGACTTTATTGTGTTTAAGTGCTCCTTTCGTATCTCGATCATCCAGGGGCCCTACTAGTTGCTTAGCAGGCTTCCTGCTTCTGATGTACTTAAAAAACATTTTGTTATTAACTTTGGAGTTTTTGGCTAGCTGTTTTTCAAACTCCTTTTGATCTTTTCTTATTACGTTTTTACACTTAATTTGACACTATTTACCTCACTAGGATTTGACTTCCACTTTTTAAAGGATGTCTTTTTAGCGCTCACTGCTTCTTTTACATGGTGGTTACGCCACGGTGGCTCTTTTTTAGTTCTTCTATGTTTTTAAATTTGGGGGTATACATTTAAGTTGGGCCTCTATTACGGTGTCTTTGGAAAGTGTCCATGCAGTTTGCAGGTATTTTACTTTAGTCACTGTACCTTTTAATTTCTGTTTAACTAACCTCCTCATTTTTGCATAGTTCCCCTTTTTGAAATTAAATGCCACAGTGTTGGGCTGTTGAGGTGTTCTTCCCACCACATGAATGTTAAATGTTATTATATTATGGTCACTATTTCCAAGCAGTCCTATTATAGTTACCTCTTGGACCAGATCCTGCGTGCCACTCAGGACTAAATCAAGAATTGCCTCTCCTCTTGTGGGTTCCTGTACCAACTGCTCCAAGAAGCAGCCATTTATGGTATCAAGAAATTTTGTCTCTGCAGCTCGTCCTGAGGTGACATGTACCCAGTCAATATGGGGATAGTTGAAATCCCCCGCTATTATTGAGTTCTTTATTTTGATAGCCTCTATAATCTCCCTTATCATTTCATAGTCACTATTACTGTCCTGGTCAGGTGGTCGATAATAGATCCCTACTGTTATATTCTTATTAGAGCAGGGAATTACTATCCATAGCAATTCTATAGAACATGTTGATTCATTTAAGATTTTTACTTCCTTTGATACTAAATTTTCTTTCACATATAGCGCCACTCTACCACCCACACAACCTGTTCTGTCCTTACGATATATTTTGTACCCTGGAATGATTGTGTCCCATTGATTGTCCTCACTCCACCAGGTTTCTGTGATGCCTATTATGTCAATCTCCTCCTTTAGCACAAGGCACTCTAGTTCACCCATCTTATTTTTTAGACTTCTAGCATTTGTGTACAAACACTTAAAAAATTGTCACTATTTAGTTGTCTTCCCTTTTCTGATGTGTCAGATTCTTTTTTATGTGAATGTTTTTCATCTGATCTGTCCTATACTTTATGCTCTTCCATCCTCTCCTCCTGACTAAAACCCAGAGAATGTCTATCAATAGACTCTCCTCTAAGAGATGTCTCTGTCTGATCTATGTGCTCCTTCACATCAATTGGCTTTCTCCTATCTCTTAGTTTAATAACTGCTCTGCGACCTTTTTAATGTTAAGTGCCAGCAGTCTGGATCCACTATGGTTTAGGTGGAGCCCATCCTTCCCATATAGGCTCCCCCTATCCTAAAAGTTTCTCCAGTTCCTTATAAAGCTAAACCTCTCCTCCCTACACCTTCGTCTCATCCATGCATTGAGACTATGAAGCTCTGCCTGCCTACCTGGCCCTGTGCATGGAACTGGAAGCATTTCTGAGAATGGCACCATAGAGGTCCTGGATTTCAGTCTCTGTCCTAGCAGCCTAAATTTGGCCTCCAGGACATCTCTGCTACCCTTCCCTATGTCATTGGTACCTACCTGTACCACGACAACTGGCTCCTCCCCAACACTACACATAAGTCTATCTAGATGCCTCGAGAGATCCGCAACCTGCACACCAGGCAGGCAAGTCACCATACTGTTCTCCTGGTCATCACAAACCCAGCTATCTACATTTCTAATGATCAAATCTCCCATTACTAACACCTGCCTTTTCCTAGTGACTGGAGTTCTCTCCTCTGGAGAGGTAATCTCAGCGCAAGAGGATAACCCATCATCTGGAAGGAGGGTCCCGACTATGGGAAGGTTTCCCTCTGCTTCCATTGACTGCTCTCCTTTGCTGAGCCTTTCATCCTCCTTAACAGTGCAGGGGCTGTCTGACCGGAGGTCGGACAATTCTACAGTGTCCCGGAAAGCCTCATCTAAGTACCTCTCTGCCTCCCTCAGCTCCTCCAGTTCAGCCACCCTGGCCTCCAAAGCCCTTATGCGGTCTCTGAGGGCCAGGAGCTCCTTGCACCAAATGCACTCATATGCTACCCGCTCACAGGGCAGGCAATCATACTTGCTACACTGAGTGCAATAAACAGGATAGTCCCCACTCTGCGGCTGGGCTTCTGCCTGCATTTTCTCCTACAGTTACCTAGTTTATTGATAGGGTTTCTAGTTAATCAAAACTTCCTGATTTAAAACCTTTAAACTAAGCTATAAAGAATGGCAAGTGTACGTTGGCCGCTTCCGGCTCCCCTTCCTAACTCCCTCTTAAAACTCTGTTTGTTGCTCCTGTTCGCAAAGCTCCCTGGTCACTGTCTCACTGCTTTATAAAGCCCTGACCTGCCTGATTAGCCCCACCCCCTGACTAAGGCTCAGCCAATTAACAGAAGCTTCTAGATTTCAAACCTTTAGAAGCTCACAGCTTCCATCTGCTGGCCACAGCACGCACTCCTTCAAACAAACAAACAAACAAACAAACAAACAAACAAACAAACAAACAAAAATTACGTCCATTTTCAGAACAGATCCTTCTGCAATGGCTTGTTCCTCTTCCAATAGATCTGTCTCACCCGAATCTATGTATGCTGCTCCTGGTATCTTTCATTATCCATGCTTGGTGGGTATATAATACTTTGACCAGGGCATGACCTCTGCTATTAGCATTCTGGATCAAGAAACTTAGCCAGTATCCTCCTTGGTTTTACTTAATATCTTCTATCCCTCCAGTAAGACTGATCCTCTGTTATGATGAATGACCTTGGATAGGCTGTGACAGCTGTTCACTTGGCAGCTGGCCAGGCTCCTTTTCTTTAGAACTCAATATTCTGTCTTGCACCAAGGGTAAGCCTGGCATTCTTGCCTTAGTACTTTGCTTCAGTTTCCCACCTCTTATATAACTACTGCAGGATTAATTATCTTTGACTCAAACCCCTTTGTGCTGGATGCTGGCACTAAGGTTTTTTGTAATTCTGCCCATGCATGTAATGGGCCATCATCTATTAGTAACCCACCTGAAATCCCATGGTAAGCCAATCATGATTTACAATATTTTATTACATTGCTACTAGACATTGCGCAACAGCTCAGCTTCAAACAGATGTGTGTGGTAGTCCACTAAAAAGAGACATTCCTCCCCATTTACCTTAAATAATATGTACCTGTGATGAATAGGAAGAATGCTGGCCTGCACTCATTAACTAAAGGGTTAAACTTGGGTAGCTAGCAAGGGTGTTGGCAGAGGGCCAGAAGAACCAATGGGATACAGTGCTGAAATTTGAATTAGATATAGGTACCCAGTCTGCTCTTCCTTTTTGTGAGTTCTAAGTTAAGGGCTAGAGGGAACAGATGCAGTAATCAGAATTACCATGCCTACAAGGACTATTGGGCATGGGAGTGAACTGGGCCTTGGGAGTAGAGGGAAAAGGTGTATTTAGACGTGATCAGGATATTTTTCTTTGTTTTGGTTGTTTGGTTAAACTTCTATGTGTGAATCTATGCCTTCCCTCCCTTCACGAGGCATACCGGAGCAGTCGACAAAGACTTCCCTTGTTGACCATGCCACATCTAGACTGCCGCACTGTGCCGGATCAACTTCTTTGACTATGCCGAATAAACTATTTTACATGTCTCCGTCGATGGAGACATGTAGTCTAGACGTACCCTTGGATATGGTATCTTTGATAACATGTTTATGCCCGGTCAATATAAGCTATCTTAAGCTCTCTTCTTACACTACTCAGTAACCAGAAAGGCATTGTCCAGTCTGTTTAGCATTTCTGACCTCAGACTGTAGCTTTTGCATGTCCTTTGTATAGAGTATCATGACATGAAGCAATTTCATCTCTCTCTCTCTCTCTTTAGAGATGTTGGGCTTTTTCTCTTGGCTGTCCATTAAAATAATTTATCTTTAAAGTGCTTGTAAACTTACATTATTTTGTGAGCTCACCCGACCTTGTCAGTTTTCCAAATGTTTAGTATCTGAGTCATATTTACATCAAATTACTTTTGACTCAGGGTCCCTGCTTTCACTCTTAATAGGCACTCCTGAAATATGGCTAAAATAAGAAGCAATTTATCAGTCTTGTATTCACATTTAGTATGTCCTTTTGCAATTTCATGGTCATTTTCTGAAGTCTAGGAAGTGCTTTGCCCCAGTAGCTTCTGTAATATGGCTTCCAATTTGTACGAGGTTTTCATGAAGCAGCTCACAACTAAAAAAAATAACCAACATTGAGCATAGTTTTTATGCTTCTATCAATGCTCCGGAAGCATAGAACACTAAGCCCTGGTCTCCAGTAGGGCTTTATTTTGGAATAACCCCCGTTAGGTTGTATTAGTAAGCGGAGTATCCACACTACCAAGCCCATTATTTTGAAATAACAGGCCACTTATTTAAAAATCTGTACTATTGCTTTCCTCAAGAAATAATTCTAAGGAATGAATTAGCTAGGGAGGCTGTGGAATCTCCATCACTGGAGATATTTAAGAGCAGGTTAGACAGACATCTATCTATACATTCTAGATGGTGCTTGGTCCTGTCATGACTGAAGGGGACAGGAAGTGATGATCTCTCGAGGTCCCTTCCAGATATAGTATTCTATGATTGTGTGATTTCGAAATAGTTATTTCAAAAGAGTGATCTTGTGGATGCGGCAGTGCCACTATTTCAAAATAACTATTCTCCAGAGTAATTCAAACTAATTGCTTCCCAGTGTTTCCTGGGGCCCTAAGTCAAGGTAGCATGTCCACATTAACAGAGCTTGCCTCAGACTAATTTTGAGGCATTCCTGTAGTGAAGACATGCTAGTCTGATTTTGTTATTTTGGGAGTTATTACATTGATTTTAGTTATTTTGAAAGGTTCCTAGTGTAGACATGCTCATCTTGCAGAAGACAGCTCACAAGCCATCTGAGCTTTCATCAGTTGAGATTTCAGGTTTTCTGCTGATTTCAGAATATTTCAATACCAGTACTGTAGTGACAATCCTTTTAATTCAGAAGTTTCTGTCATATCAGTTTTTTGAATTATCCCAACGCCATTCTGTACTTTCAAGCTGCATTCTTAGTGGACTACTTAATCAGTGATAAATTAGGATTTGATTGGATATGATAACATGCTATTGAATCCTTATAAGGTTTTTATGTTTTGGGGCCTTTAGATTTTGTATGGTTATTTCTACTTTTCTTCTGTCTGGTTGATTTTCTTTGACACTGATTTCATATCCTGAATAACTAATGGAATATTTGTTTTTAGTGTAAGATTATTTTCTTTAGCAAGCTGCAGAATGCTAAACACTCTCTCATTGTGATATTTCTGACTAAATCAGTAGGTCACCAATACTTTTTTCCACTCCACCCAGTCTTCAAAATCTGTCTACCAATGGTGAACTCCTGGCTTTCTTGAATACAAGGGGAATTTTGCCACTAAGCCAAGATTCTATCCCCAATATCTTGGTAGACTATAGTTGCTGAACTAAACCCCAAAAGGATGGTGTTTAAAATATATTCATGAAAAAGCAGGTGAAAATGTAGTTTATTCCTTTGTTGATTCAGACATGGCAAAGAACTTTGGGTTGCATCCAAAATTGAAATCACTCATCTTTTTTTCTTCTTTCCCATGACATTAAAGATTATGTGTGTTTTAAAAAAACTAACTAGTGCAAAGTACTGCAGTGGTTGAAAGGAAAAAATGACTTTGCTTCAAACTGCCTATCACTACTTTCTTATGAAGCACTCTGGGATCACAGTGTGGAGTCCAGCATAAATAATATCAGCGACATATAAATGTCAAAATATCCGATGCAAAAATCTTAGGGAATATTTTCAGCAAAACTATAAAATAAGTCCCAGTGACACATTCATGCATTAGTAATGGGAATGACTGCATTTGCCTTACAGTGGTAATCCAGGAGCGGGGAGGGGAGTTTAGTAAGGAATATTCACTGTATTAAATGTCTATTGAATGTGTTCCTTGATTCTCCTCTAAACAAATAGGTTTATAAGAAGCTAATCTTATAAATTACAAGTAGCGAGGTGCTTTTCATAGGTACTAAAGTTCATGGATAGTTTAATGTTTTGGTATGTCTTGAGGTAATGTATACCATTCCCAGGTGAATAATATTTGAATGGAGAAGAGAATGAACAATTTAATCTGAATAGCAACCAGAAAATTGAAAAAGAAAAAATATTTTTGTAGATCAATAGTAGAGCTGGTCAAAATTTTTGACTGAAATTGTCCTATCAGAACACGTGATTTTATAAAAATGAACACACAATGAAATTAAATCAGTGTTTGGCTATAGCTCCGAGGGTGTGCATTTCAGCAAGGAATAGCATTCTTTACTGACCATTTTATTCTCCTGCAGGGCTTAGTTTCTAAGCTCTTGATGAAGAGGGTCCCTCTCACTTCTCATCTCTGTAGGAGAAAGCTTTTTTCCACAGATCATCATCCCTATAGGTTCCTTCTTTTTCTTTTTGGAAGAGTTCATATTACAATCCTGCCTTATTATTTCTATACGTAATAGCTACGTGAACAAACGGTGAGGTTGATTCATGTCATGAGGGAGGAAGTTGGCACACACTGTTCTGCCAGCCCACTGCATATGAAAGTTAAAAATGGACACGTTATATTGTTTTAGCTCTTGCAGAAAGGATTTCAGCATTTGTGGTGCTTAACACTAGCAAAGCTGGCAGAGTCAGTAAACACACCTCCAACATGTAAGGAGTGTGTAAGCATCTCAAGTATTGTTCCTACTGAAACAAAACCCAGGGACATTACACTATTACATTTTACTATATAATATCAATTAAACTAACTTAAATATTTAAAAGCAGGAAATGAACAAGCTAAAGTTCTAAACTCTTAACATTTTCCCCAAACGCTAACTTACCAATACAAATGAATGTCTCTCCATCATAAACCAGTGCAAATGTTACTGTTTTGTGCAACAGCATTAAAACGGTCATAGTGCTGAAAGCTCCACTCTAAGACCTTTCTGCAAGAGCTAAAAACATTTTAATGTACGCACTTTTAACCTTCATATGCAGTAGTCTGCCAGAATGCTGTGAGTCAGCTTCCTCCTTCATGATTTGAATCAACCCCACTTTTTAATCACATAGACTGTGTCTACACTACAGAGTTTTGCAGAAAAAGAGTCGTTTTTCTGCAAAAACTCATGGAGTGTCCATGCCTCAAATACATTTTTGAGCAAGTAAACCAAAAGATCAGAGAGGTTTTTGTGCAATTGGTAATCCTCAATCTACAAGGAAGAATGCCTTTTCACGCAAGAGGTCTTGCGCAAAAAGGCATGTGTGGACGGGGAACAGGGTTTTTTTGTGCAAAAAGAGGGAAGAGGAAAAAGCACAGGTGTCCTGGAGGCCGTTCTGTCCATAGCAAGCACTGCTTACTTGCAAAAGAGCATCCAGGCAATCTGGATGCTCTCTTTCACAAAAGTGCATCGATTGTTTGATGTGCTTTTGCGGAAGATCTCTAGACGTAACCATAGCTATTATGTATAGAGATAATAAAGTAGGATTGTAAGAGACACATGCATCAGAAATACAGATGAATGGATTTTCTAAGAGTACAGGCTATGCCCCTATTTGAGCACAGCACTAGAAATCAAGAGCTCTTGAGTACTAAGTGCATCTGGCTCAGTCCCTCACTGTATTTTAAGCAAATCCTTTTAACCCAGATGGCTCATTTTACCTTTCTGTGAGGCAGGGTCCTCATTTTCATATGTGTTTGTACAATAGCTAGTACAATGGGAGCTGGATCTTCATTGGGACTGTGATTAGAGGTGGATGGAAAATCAGAAATTCCATCCCTAGGAGCTGGCAGTCTAGTTAAAGCAATATGCAACAAACAGGTCTAGCAAACAACCAGAAGGAACAGTGAAAAAGAACAATGAAAACAGTAATAATGTAATACTTGAAATTATTGCACAGGAACTTTTTCAAGGCAAAATGCCACATTTACTGACAATGTAACATTATTCTGTCATATGCAAATTCACACACACACACACACACACACACTGTGTCTAGACTGGCCAGTTTTTCCAAAAATCAGCCGCTTTTCTCGAAAAACTTGCCAGCTGTCTACACTGGCCGCTTGAATTTCCGGAAAAGCACTGACTTCCTACTGTAAGAAATCAGTGCTTCTTGAGGAAATACTATTCTGCTACCGTTCAGGCAAAAGTCCCTTTTGCGCAAAGTTTTTGTGCAAAAGGGCCAGTGTAGACAGCTCAGATTTGTTTTCCACAAAAAAGCCCCGATCGTGAAAATGGCGATTGGGGCTTTTTTGCGGAAAAGCACGTCTAGATTGGCACGGATGCTTTTTCGCAAAACGTGCTTTTGCGGAATAGTGTCTGTACCAATCTAGACGCTCTGTTCCGAAAATGCTTTTAACGGAAAACTTTTCCATTAAAAGCATTTCTGGAAAATCATGCCAATCTAGACGGGGGGGGGGGGGGGGGGGGGGGGAGGAGAGAGAGAGAGAGAGAGAGAGAGAGACTTGTCCTTGCTTAAAGTTACCAATTTGTTGCTTACATTAACTCACTGTCAAGGCAAGTTAAATGCGAGGGGGAGAAGTGAGAGCTTCTCTTGGTATGGACTGATGCTCCGATTTTGACAAGATGAGACCCGGAGATTCAGGCAAGACACCCTATCTTTTTATTGGACTTTTCTCCCATTCAGGTCTCTACATTTTGCTGTGTCAGCTCTTAATCACTCACTATAAGTTCTGTTTAACAACTGTTTATCTGAAAATCATTTTTCTTTGTCATCTGACATCACTATGTGAGTGCCTCCTTTCTAGTGTTTATCTATATATGTGATTGCTCTTAACTCCATGGCTGTCTATATGTCCTGCACTGTGTCTGTGTTATATTGGGCCCATTTCATGGTACCTTGGCGCCCTGAGTCTTTCAGCTTTTTCTCCCTCTTCTTTGACTATCTGGACTCTGAAACAGGGAATAATGGGAAGAGTAAACAGCAATTTGAATCAGTTTTGTAGAGCATGAATTATGCAGCAAGACAGACACATAATAAGGGAGCAAATCAGTTCTATAGGAAGTGAACTAGTGAATCAGTTCTTAGAAGAAACTCCACTGTGGAAAGACTTAAGAGAGACTCGGATATGAGGAGGGCAGGTAGGAGAGGGTGGGCAATGTGTAGCCAATGGGACAGCTCAAAGTACCAGGTCTGCATGAGTCAGAGTGGTGTCATCTGAGAGTCCCTGCTTTCCCTGAGCTTCCTTGCCACGGGTAAGCAAGAGATGAGGTGATGGTGTGAGATTGGAGCAGGGCCGGATTAAGGCATTGGCTAGCCAGGCAGCTGCCAGGGCACCAACCTATGGTGGGCATCTGGCTCCCGGATTGCGGGCTGCAGCAGCTCTCAGAGGCCACCCTGCAGCGGCTGCCCGGGGCGGGAGCCACGTTAACCCCCGCAGTGCCAGCCAGCAGCGCCCTTCCCTCCGCGGCCACGGGGCCCGGCATGGCAAGGCTCAGCCTGCCCCGGGCGGCCCCGGGCTGCGCACCAGCGGCAGTAGCTAGGCTGCGCACACACGTCCTGCCACCGCCAGTTCCGCGCACCCTCTCCCATGTGCCAGCGCGGGGGCGGGGCCGAGCATGCACTCTCTCGCAACCCGGGGCGCAATTAACCTGTCTGCCCAGGGCGCTGGAATGGCTCGGTCCAGCCCTGGCTTGGAGGGGAGAGGAAGAAGACCAAGGCCTAGATTCTCAAACATCCTTGGTTTCATTGGAAGTTAGGAGCCAAACTTCCTGTGAGAATGTGGGCCTAAGCACTGACAATCCCCACCGGTGCTAGTAAGTGATGTTATCCAAGCCACACTTAAATCAAGCAGTAGAGCAAGTGCCAATAGATGTTACATGGCCAGACACCATTGCTTTGCTTATTCAGGTATGTAAACTCCACATACATGTGTGGCCAAACTTGTCTACATGGCATAGCATCCTACTTCCACACAAATTGTTACAGGAAAATTTTAACTCCATTCTGAAAAACAATCAAGGTAGAAAAAGCAGCGAATGATAAATCCAATAAAGACTAAAGGGGAGGGAATCTTAGCACTTAAAACATATTCAATTTAATCTTTTCCATGAAAACCAATCCCCATGTCTTTAGCTTTATTTTGATTGAATGGGCAGTCAGTGAACCATCTTTACTAAAAGATATAGAATTGCTCTCAGGACATGACTCTGAAAGTTAGCTGCTTGGGCTTTCTCAACAGGCATCACTTTTCAAAAAGCTGTTAATTCTCTGGGTACAACTTGAATAACAGGGCTTAGAGCTTGAGAAATTAGACTATGGTTCATCTATAGAACAGCTTCTCCCTTTTTCACTCCTCTGAACAGATCTGTTTCCATCCCAAAAGACTCCAGAATTCAGCCTTCATTTCAAGAACAACCTCTGATTTGGGGTGCTCAACTTAAAAAAGCTGAGGCTTGATGTCTAGATACTGAACAGTTGCATGTCTCATCAGCAGGTGCCTCCACGAGGAGTAACGGTAGTTCGGACTAGGAAGCCTAGTCTGAACTACCTAGTTCCTGCCACGTGTAGCCGCGCGGCACGGGGTTCGAACCAGCTGGGATTTAAAAATGGCGGCGCCCGGCTTATGCAAATGAAGCCCAGGAAATTCAAATCCCGGGCTTCATTTGCAAGTGCGGTATGCCTACATTACCCCGCTAGTTTGAACTAGCGGGGTAGTGTAGACATACCCTCTGTCAGGCAGCCTTTCCTCTGAGTTTATACGACTAACCTGTACCATGCTCTATAAAGGGGAATGACTCATGCTCCGTGTTACTCTTATTGGATCATCCTTCCAGAGAGCAGTGTCAGCACCTACTGGAAGTATGGTTTCAATTTTCTCTTTAAAATATGGATCCAGCAATGCTGCCAACAGACATTTATCTCTGTCAATGGCACCTGTATAGGCAGTTTAACAGTGATTTCTCCTCACGGGTACTGCAGACTGGTTTCCTTCACTTGCATGTAGGATTTCTCATTGATGCAGTAAATAGAATGTATGGGTCTAGTTATTGGGCTATGTGACAGGGGCAAGAACTGAGGAGAGTGGTGAGAAATTCTGCTTTTTTATTCAGTCAGGTTCAGTTTTCTCATATGCTAAGTCAGAATAAATCACTTGAAAACACAGCCAGCAGAGATCCAACCAGCTGAAATCACCTCTTTTAGCTGATGCTTCATTGTGGTGTTTTTCTTCATTTCATCTCAGGCAATATTTTTCTAGACTTGGCAGAAAGATTAAATTGGCCACAATTGGGGGGGTGAGGAGGTGGACACTGGTAGCAAAGACTTCATACGCTATGGTATCCCAAGCTTAAAGAATATGTAAAGCATGGGAAGCTATGAGTCTGCTGATGATATCTGTCACAGCCTTGCACTCAGCAGCATGGGTGTTTTATACAGACCATGCTCAACCCTTTACACCTGAAGAGAACAGGGCGAACTTCCCTGGTGAATGGGGACTGGATGTTTGAGACAAAAAGCGCTGAAATAAATCAAGGCCACTTGTGCTACCTTTCTTATATAACGTGTGTTGGGCCATTCCCGTGAGCATTACAATTGCACGTGGACTTAATCCAACACATAGTCTCGTTGACTTCATGACTGTGCATGGAAGTAAGCATTAGGGGATGGGGCTCTTTAAAATAGGTTGGGCATTTGCCTCAAGATGAAAGAAGGCTGGCCCAGACTCCATCAAGATGAAATGGTCCGTGTTACTGGTGGCTTAGGGAACACATCTGGCAAATTCTCCTTTCACCAGGAATTTAAAAGTTGCCCAGTATTGCTGGTCCCGGGTTAAAGCTGGTGGTGCACTAATAAGATATGCATTTAACTGTATTTGATAAGGATAAAGATTCAACCCCCCCTTCCAATCTACTAAGGCAGGGGTAGGTCAACCCATTCTGGGCAAAGAGCCAACATAGCAGTGGATCCAGTGCGAAGAGCCGGGGCAAAGTTTAAAAGGAGCCCCCGGTCACATTTGATCGAGGAAAAAAAAACCCCCAAAAGCTCTGCCCCTTTAAGAAAACACATTTAAATGCGTTTTGAGGCTTTGGGGCTGCTGCCATCTTTAATTTTCATCTTTCATGGCCATGCTGGATGGCTCCCCTGCCCAGGTCAGCAGAGGGAACTGGGAGGAGAGGGCTGTTTTGGGGGGCATGGGGGCGGCTTACGAGCCACAGGGGTTGAGGGGGGGGCGCTTTGTGAGCTGAATGCAGCTCGTGAGCCTCGGGTTGGCCACAGCTGTACTAAGGAGTCAGAGCTAATAATACACATCCTCAGAGACCTGCAAAAAAATCATCCAGCCAAACCAGGAAAGGCCACTGTTGACATTCCTTATACAGCCAAATTAGAACAAGTGCCAGGAAAAAAAGCCTCAACACCTGTAACAAAATAAAGTCCCTATACATCATAAATCAATAAGAAAAGGAAAGAAAGAAAGAAAAAGGCACAAGCCAATGACAAAAATATCCTGTGTAGGTCATCTTTTCAAATTGGAACATGTCAGGGTCTACAAAGAGAATTTACCAAGAGAAGAAAAGAATCAATAGGTTAGAGACATACTGGGAAAAAAAGCAATATGTAGAAGAATAGAAAAGGAGAACAGAATTAAAATGACAGGAGCATGGTAATTGCATTGCTTGAGCTCCCAGCATTTAGGCTGTGTCTGCATTGGTGCGATCTTGCGCAAAAGCAACTGCTTTTGCGCCAAAACTTGCTGGCTGTCTACATTGGCCGCGAGTTTTTGCGCAAGAACACTGACGTTCTAATGTGTGAAATCAGTGCTTCTTGCAGAAGAACTATGATGCTTCCACTCAGGAAAAAGCCCTTTTGCACAACTGTCCTTGCACAAGAAGTCAGTGTAGACAGGCAACATGAATTTCTTGTGCAAGAAAGCCCTATGGTTAAAATGGCCATTAGAGCTTTCTTGTGCAAAAGAGCATCTACTGGCACGGATGCTCTTGCGCAAAAGCACATCTCTTGCACAAAGGCACATGCAAGTGTAGATGCTCTCTTCTGGAAGAGTTTTTGCACAAGAACTCTTCCGCAAAAGAGTTCTCACGCAAAATCATGCCAGTGTAGCCGTAGCCCTGGGCTGTGTCTAGACTGGCAAGTTTTTCCATAAAAGCAGCTGCTTTTGCGGAAAAACTTGCCAGCTGTCTACACTGGCCGCTTGAATTTGCGCAAAAGCACTGACATTCTACTGTGCAAAATCAGTGCTTCTTGTGCAAATGCTTTGACGTTCCCGTTCGGGCAAAAGCCTTTTTCCGGAAATGTTTTTGCGCAAAAGGACCAATGTAGACAGCTCAGGATTGTTTTGCACAAAAAAGCGCTGATTGCGAAAATGGCGATCGGGGCTTTCTTGTGCAAAACTGCGTCTAGATTGGCACGGACACTTTTCCGCAAAAAGTGCTTTTGCACAAAAGCGTCCGTGCCAATCTAGACGTTCTTTTCCGCAAATGCTTTTAACGGAAAAACTTTTCCATTAAAAGCATTTGCGGAAAATCATGCCAGTCTAGACGTAGCCCTTATGTTTTTGAGGACAGGGCCTAGGAATGGCAGAGGTGCATAAGCAGTTTGAGCGATCTGTTGGATGCATGTGAGGATGGCAATCTAAAATGACAAGTCACATCTTCTGCTGCCCCACATGGGCGAGAAGGTACAGGACATCACAGGGTGCAGATGAGGGTCCTCTGAAAGAAACCCTATTGCTTTCCGATGGGCCACTTCTCTCAGAAAAAAAGTGTTGAGCAATTATGACACAAAGCCAGTGAGCTCCTGATCAGTGTCTATGACAGATTCCAGCCACTAAAACCTCCACACAAATTTGGACATCAAGACGCAAGTGACAAAACATTATTCAACAACCAAACTCCAAAGAGAAGTTCTTAATGGCACAGAGCTGACATTGGACAGCTTCTCTGGTTGCACAAAATCACACAGAATTGATGATAAAATGCCTCAGGATACGTCTACATTGCATAGTTATTTCGGAATACGCTATTCTGGAATAGTTATTTTGAAATAGCACGTCCGCACTGCAGGGAAGCCTCAAAATTAGTCCGAGCACGCTTCCCTAATATAGACATGCTATCTCGATTTAGAGCCCCAGGAAGCACTGGAGAGGAATAACTTAGAATAGCCCGGGTAAGGAGCTATTTGGAAATAGCTGCAGTGGAGCGTCTCTACATGCCTTCTTTCAAAATAGCTATTTTGGAATAAGCGTTATTCCTCATAGAATGAGGTTTACAGATTTCAGACTAAGCCATCTATTATTTAAAAAATATTTCAAAATAACAGAATGACCATGTAGACACGCGCATTGTTATTTCAAAATAACGGTGCAGTGTAGACACAGCCTCAGAGTCATAGCATCTCTAAGCTCATTATACCACCGTGGATAAAAATGGGCAAGGAGGCTACAGAATCCATCCACAGTACGGTGTCCATACTTTTTCTGAACAACATTACAGATGTTTGTGACAGGATGCAGTCACAGCAGACCCCTTCGGGGTGCCTCTCAGAGTGCTGACAAGGCCACTGCCACTTGCCTTCCTACTCTCTGGGGAGCTCCTCACTGCCCTGGCCTGGTGGGCCAGCTCCCTGGTCTCCCCCAGCCAAGATACTGAGCTGAGATCACTGCCCGCTCTCCCCCCGAGAAGCAGTTCAGACACTGAACCTCTTCAGGTCCAAAGAAAGAACAGTTTAGGGACCAGCTTCCTGGGATACCATTCCCCAAATGGGATACCGCTCCCCAATGGGATCAGAACCCCAAAGGAATTCTTTAGGTAAGTCTCCTTTAGCAATGAAAGGGGGAATGTACACACTGGTTGCTCCCCCAGGTCACAATTATGTACACTGGGCTTGATAGAAAATAAAAGTGATTTTAATAAGTATAAGCAGTAGAACCCTGTTCCTCACCCTGGAGTGTTTGGTTCCTTCCCTTGGGTGTGCCAGCCAAAAACCAAACACCCCAACTTCCCTATTGTTTTTAAAGATTCCCTTTTTGCATGGAATGTCACCTGGCCAGTCCCAACCAACCACTGCTAAGACTTCAGGACAAAAGGCTATTTGCATATGATTGCCCAGACATTGAGGCTTCCTAGTAGTGGAATCACCCTTGATGGCTTTCCATTTACACATTTAAACCCATATACCATTCCATACTCCATATATCTAATTTTACACACAAGAATGATACATACACCAAAAGAAGATAAACAGATCCAGCAAATTAAGATATTAAGATTGATAACATGAGTCAATTTGTCCACACCCTCTTTGAGTTATGCATATTGGTGTTCATAAGTCATAAAGTATGGGGGTGGGGAGATCTGTCACAATGTTTTTGTTTGATAGCTTGTCGTGCATTTGTGATGCACTGATGGGGTATAGTGGTATATCCACTGAAGGCCACCATATTGCTGTAACATAAAAACCTAAGTGCTATCAGTTGAGTGCAAGAGGTGATTGATTGTGTAGCAGGTTGGTGGAACTCTACTTAACAACTATTATAAAATTCCATGTGTGCTTGGATTCAGCTTTTATTAGTCACTAAGACTTCCTCTAGGGGAGACAAGGCAGAACAGGGATGCAAAATCAAATCATTATCTTAGTTGTCTGTCTACAAATGCAAGAAGGATGGGGAATAAGAAAGAAAACCTAGAAATATGAGTAAATAAACATAACTATGACATAGTTGGTATCACAGAAACTTAGTGGGATAATACATATGATTGGAATATTGGTATGAAAAGGTACAGCTTGCTTAGGAAGGATAGGCAGAGGAAAAGGGAGGAGGTGTTGTCTTAGATATTAAAAATGTATACACTTGGAATGAGGTTCAGATGGACATAGGAGACAGGCTTTTTGAGAGTCTCTGAGTAAGGTTTAAAGGGGTAAAAACCAAGGGTGATGTCATTGTAGAGGTCTGTTACAGACCACCTACTCAGGGAGAAGAGGTGGATGAGGTATTTTTTAAACAACTAACAAAATCATCCAAAGAACAGGATTTGGTGGTGATGGGGGACTTCAACTATCTGGATGTCTTTTGGGATAATAACATAGCAGGGCACAGATTATCAACAAGTTCTTGGAATGTATTGGAGACATTTTTTTATTTCAGAAGATGAAGAAAGCTTCTGAATTTGATTTTAATAAACAGGGAGGAACTGATTGAGAATGGGAGCATGGGTAAAAGTGATCATGAAATGATAGCGTTCATGATTCTAAGTAACGGTAGATCGCGGAACAGCCAAATAAAAACAATGGATTTCAATAAAGCAGACTTTAGTAAACTCAGGGAGCTAGTAGGTAAAGTCCAATGGGAAGCAAGAATAAGAGGAAAAAACAATTGAAGACAATTGGCTGTTTTTCAACGGGACATTAATAGGGGCACAAGAACACACCATTCTACTGTATAGAAAAGATAGGAGGTAGGGCAAGAGAACACAGGTATGTAGGAGCAAAATTAGAAAGCCTAAGGCAAAAAAAATGAGATTAATCTAGCTAAAGACATAAAGCATTCTATGGATATATTAGAAGCAAGAAGAAGATCAAGGAAGAGGAAAGAGGGAACAGAAGAACATAAGAATGGCCATACTGGGTCCATCTAGCCCAGTGTCCTGTCTGCCAACAGTGGCCAATACCAGATGCCCCAGAGTGAGGGAACACAACAGGTAATCCTCATGTGATCCCTCACCTGTCACCCATTTCCAGACAGAGGCTAGGGACACCTTTTCTAGGGAAAAATAATAATAGAAAATGTGGAAATGGCTGAGGTGCTTTAGCAACTTCTTTGTGTCGGTTTTCTATGATTCTTTGATTACAGCATCCTCTCTCCTGTTGTGTTTATTTGTGATAGAAGCTTGACCTAACTTCGCTGTGCAGGACAGATTGGCTCTGGGGGCCACATTTTTGTAGCACTCATAGTTGATCCCAAAAGTCCTCTACCAGCACTGAGTGCCCATAGTAACATGCATGCAAGTAAACAAGGGCCTGAGTATGCTCCTTTAGGGCCATTGAGTGCCACTAGAGCCCCACTTTACTCAAAAGGCATATCATGATCTGCTCTGTCATAGGTATGAAACACAAGATGGGGTTCTTTGCTGATAGAAAGGAAAAGCCATGGCAGCCTAGACACAATGGAGTAGCCATCTAAGGCTACATCTATACTGCAGGCTTCTTTCAGAAGAAGTTTTTCTGGAAGATATCTTCCAAAAAAAACTTCTTTTGAAAGAGAACGTCTACACAGCAAAAACACAATGAAAAAGTGATGTAGTTTTTTGAAAGATAGTGTCCGTCCACATTGAGTGGACCCTATCTCGCATTTCAGTTGTGATTACTATGGATGGAGTGGCCACCAGGACACCTGTGTTTTTCCTGGCGGCCTCTTCTTTTGAAAAAACATTCTCTTCTGCATTCCCTCATGCCTTTTTTTGAAAAAACCTTTTTAGAAAAAGGCTTTTTCCTTGTAGAATGAGGTTTACTGCCATCGGAAAAACCCCTCAGTTCTTTTGACTTTCTGTCGAAAGAATGCAACAGCAGTGTGGACATAAGTATTGTTTTTTCAGAAAAACCGCCATTTATCTGGAAAAACTCTGCAGTATAGACAGAACCTAAGAGTTAAAGCTGTCTGAGAGTCTAATAAGTACACCAGCTTTTAGCTAATATCACCTCAGTATGTGAAATGGGATCATCATTCTACGTCAATGTATTGTTTGCTCTTATATTAATACTCAAACATATTTTAGGGGATTAATATGGAGCTGTATCAGTAATTAAGATTAGGGCACTCTACTGATGAATTAACTTGTTTCTGTTTAGCTCTGAATTCAGAGTTTTGCTTCATAATTGGGACAGAGTTTTTTCTATGATTTATTGAAAACCTTATTATGATTAATAGAACTATCTATATTTTTGTGTCCAAGGGAATGATTGCTGGATGCCTATTCTAGATCAAATCATTTCTTCTTGAACATGTTTCAGCCCATATTGCCTGGTTTCAAACTTCGGTAGAAAAGTTTCACACAGCTTTAATTCTCACGAAAGGTTGAGTAGCTGACAAGTCTTTTTGTCCCTATTTTCCAGATGCCTTTCCATATTCTTCACAGATGTGCTTGGCGCCAAGAACCTCAGCTGGTTTAATCAATATTGATTGCCTAAAAACTGCACTTTCTTGATACACTAAAATTTTAGCAGCATCTTGATCTGTCAGTGGAGTAACACCAGTTTACACCAACTCACAAATCTGGCCCTTAGAATATGTATACATTGCAAACAGCAGCAGTGAGTCTCAGAGCCCATATCAGCTGATTAAGGCTTGGGAGACTTGTGCTCTGGGGTACAATGTATACATTCCTGCTTGGGCTCTGAGACCCTGGATCTCAGACTCAGGTTCTAGTCCAAGTGCAAGTGTAATTAGGTTGTACTTTAACTAAGTTTTCTTCTTCTGAACAGACTGACTAGATAACCATCAAAAGAAATGTTAATGGAAAAATATAATGATTCTACCCTGAACGGGAACATTTGCATTGCTTTCTTTAGCCCCATGGCACAATCCTGAGTCATTTGGCCTGGGTTCTGAGACTCATTGATCTGGCTTTCAGTTTGTTTTTGGATTTTTTTTTTGCAGTGTAAACATACCCTAAGCCTGCGTTTAACTGCGTGGATTCAGAATCACAGCAGCTGCATAAGCACATGGTTTGGTAGAATGGATTCTTGCATTCAAAATTTCCATTCAAATTTCTTTTGATGGTTATTTACTGAGACAAGGTGAGGGAGGGAATACCTTTAATTGCATCAACTTCTTGTGGTGAAAGAGACAAGCATCATGATAGAGCAATCCCCTTACTGGTGTGAAAAAGTCTCAGAGGGGTAGCTGTGTTAGTCTGTAATTTTAAAAACAAGGAGTAGTCCTGTGGCACCCAAGAGACTAACACAAATATATAGAATGATGAGCTTTTGTGGTTACACAATATCTGATGTGATTCCCTTTATCTGTTATTGGCATGTTTAAATGTCCTAATTAAAATAAAAAAAATAGAGTAGTTTGAAGGGGATCTTATGTCCATACTTATTTTGTTCCTTGAGCTTGTCATTTCCTATGTCACATTTATGGCACTAGTAAATGCTCTTAATTTTATAGTTAGCTTCCAAAGAGTTCATGCAGCTTTGGATTGTATATGAAAAGGCATCAGATAACAGTGTAGGTAAGTGAAAGTTCCCCTCTGATTCTGTACCATTGTAGTGGATGGGAATTTTGTTTAAGACATCACAGGGAGCAGAAGGAAGGTTCAAAAACAGCAGAGAGAGCTACAAGATCAGACTCACATAACGGGTGAGAGAACTTGGAATACTGCATTCATTTTAATGTGGTGTGGTACCAAAAGGCTGTAGAGTAAATGGAAGGAACAGCCAGAAGGACCAGAAAATTACAAATAAGCTGGATGGACTAATTTATTCAATGACTAATGGGGCTGGGAGACACAAGCACTGCTTACAAATATCTGAAGGGTGTAAACATCAAGGATGGAAAGTAATTATTCAAGGTCAGAGACAGGCATTGGATTTAGGCCTCTGATTTTGAGGACTCTGTAAAATTTAAGTGCCAATTGGAGTTTCAGTTATATAAAAGAAAGTCTCTAGCCATTTTAATTGCAGAGATAATCCTAAAAGCACCAACTGCAGTTGAGAGTTTGCACTGATCATTTTTCAGATCATTTTATACCTCCTGGAAAGAAGACGTAAAACTAGACATTTTAAATCCCAGTATTAAATCACTAGAGAATCTGGATTCTTTTGTTTAATAACTAGACGTGAAGTGCAAAGAAACCTTAAAATGGACTATAATGCATGGAAAAGCTTCAGAAGCATGGGAGCCTGGTGCGGTCTTGACTCCTGAACAGACCTGTCCATTTGAAAAAAAAAATTCCAGAAACTTATGGGCAAAAGGGGTAGTCTGAAACAGCTCGAATATTCATAGATTCCAAGATCAGAATAGATCTTTGTTATAATCTAGTCTGACTCCTGTATCAAACACAGCATAAAACTTTCCCAAAAGAATTCTTAGAGCAGATCTTTTAGGGTATGTCTACACAGCAGGGCTATTTCAGGATACCGGAAGTATCCCAAAATAGCTACCTTGCGTCTTTTGAACGTGCCCGCTATTTTGAGAGAGGTCTCAAAATAGCAGACATGCTATTTCAGCATCCCCGTAACCCTCGTTCCATGAGGGTTAAGGCATGTCTTGAAATAGCACGTTATTTTGAAATTTGACACTGTATAGATGCACCAAATCTCAAAATACGCTTTTTTGAAATTCAATCGAAATAAGATATGCAGTGCAAGTGTAGTGCAAGTTTGCATCTTATTTAGAGTTTAGGGTGCTGAGCAGATGCACTCTTAGAAAAACTACCAATTTTGATTTTCATATTGACGGTGATCCACTGCAAGCCTTGGGAAATTCTGCCAATGGTTAATTATGTTAATGATAAAAAATGTACACCTTCTTTCCAGTCTGAATTTGTGTAGCCTCAACTGCCAGCTGTTGGATTGTGTTATACCTTTCTCTGTTAGTCTGAAGAGATTACAGGTTAAACTCTAGTCTGGCATCCTTGGGACCTGATTGGTGGTGAACCAGTGAATTTGCCAGATCATGGGAGGTCAATATTGTCTAGCAGCATTGCCAACACTTCCACTGCTTACTGGGCTATTAGAAGCCATTTAGAGGTAAATTAGAGCTCAATAACAGCACAGAACACTGAGAGCCAGGGCTGGTGGCTGTAAAGAAACTTTATGGGACTGTGGGAAACCTGGCCACACCCATGATAAGTGGACATCCAGCTAAGTAAAATCATGCCAGACCACAGACATTGATGGACCAGAGAGTTTTGGACTACAGAGGTTCAACCTGTATTACTGAGTATTTGTTCCCTAGGTTGGTACTTGCAGACTAATCAAAACAACCTTCTTTAATCTATTCTTTGTGAAACTAAATAGATTGAGCTCATAGAGATGTAAAAAAGAATCCTCCTTTCCTACAAAGGAGGTAGGAAATTGTCATCTGTTTAGAAATTCCAAGGATATGTTAGTTCTGGCAATATGCTGACCTCCAGCATATGTCACTTGAGTGCTGCGTGATCACACATTTTTTTCTTCTTCCTTACACATTGTAGATAGGTGCATAAAGAGGCAGTGAACCTATTCCCCAGTGTGATTGGGCGGTACTAACTGGAGTGTGCTACAGACCCCATCTTGTACTTTATTGGTTAGAACACTGATCCATAGGCATTGAAGGCCATTTTCTTCCAAATTATCACTGACCAGAAAACAGTGAATGCCCCTTTTGACAGTGCCACTCCTTGTCCCCTTTTGCCATTCAGTCCTTCCTAAATAGGTTATTACCAGACCTGCCAATAGGGAAGGGGAAAAGGGCGTAGCTGCCCCAGATCCTGGCAATCTAAATGTGCCTGAGGCTCCTGGCCACTGCTGCTACTGCAGTAGCCATGGCACCCAGAGCCCCAAGCCCATGTGGCACACTGTGGGTGGTGCTGAAGGGCTGGTTGGCGGAGTTAGGCTCCACCCTGTCTCTTCCATCCAAGGCCCCGCCCCTTGTGAGGGTGCTGAGCTGCCGCCGCCTCCATGTTGTCCAGACATCTAGCAAGTCTATAGGCCTCCCTGGTTGTCACCATTGAATTTTAACATGCCAGTTGTTTGAATCACCACACCTGGTTTCAATAATCCCATCTAGAACAAATTTATAATCATCCATGAGCAATTTCAATTCCTTGTATGTGTCACCCAGACTTCTAGCTTTGGTCTATACAGACAACTCAAGAATTCCCTCTCTTCACGTGCTTTGGTTCCTCGATGAATTTTGTTTTTGAACATGTCCGTTTTGGCTAATTTATCATATTTTCCCTCTTTTACCCTCCTCTTTTGTTATTATTTTATGTTCCTCCTGCTTAGTCTAGCCAGCCTATCCCTGAGGAGACTGCTCTCCTTTCTTGTTGAGGTGGAAGCCATCCAAACTATTCAGCTGATGTTCCCCAAAAAAGGGAGTCCAATGTTCCACAAAACCAAAACCTTCCACCCTCCACCATTCACCTAACCAATTCACTTCCTGAGTGTTTGGCCCTCTGTCTTCCTTAGCTTGTAGATCAACAACTCTTGGTGTGAAACTAGAGTTAGACCCTGTAGCTGTGATTATTTGTACAACTGGCTTTATAAAAATCAGACTTGGGCTGACAAGGATTCCCACTGGCAGACAGATACTCCATTATACAACATTTATATATAGAAAGAGAACTAATGGCTTAATGGATTCCCCTCACTTCCTGGGTGACTGAATTCAACATCATGCCTCATAGCACACCTGAAGGATGAATATACCAGATGCTGTACAGACATTTTATTAGCATGTGACTGCTTCTGAAATGTACTAACCAGTTACAAACAGGGCAGCAGTTTGAGTATATAGATGTCTATATACAAATACGAGAAGTATGGGTAATAATCAGGAAGAACTGGAAGTGCTAATAAATAAGTACAATTATGACATTGTTGGCATAACAGAAACTTGGTGGGATACTACACATGACTGGAATGTTTGTATAGAAGGGTACAGTTTTCTCAGGAAGGATAGACAGGGAAAAAAGGGAGGAGGTGTTGCCTTAAATATTTAAAATGAACACACTTGGGGTACGTCTAGACTACAGGCTTCTGTTGACAGAAGTTTTGTCGACAGATACTGTCGACAAAACTTCTGTCGACAAAGCACGTCCAGACTACATTGAGTTCTGTCGACAAAGCAAGCTGCTTTTGTCAACATGGTAGTCTGGACGCAAAGGACAGTTTCCATTCAATAACACCTTCTGTCGACAGAAACTCTGTCGACAGAAGGTGTTATTCCTCGTAAAATGAGGTTTACATACGTCGACAAAACTGCTGAGTTCTGTCGACGTTATGTCGACAGAACTCAGCGGTACTGTGGACGCAGGTATAGTTTTGTCGACAAAAGTCCACTTTTGTCGACAAAACTCTGTAGTCTAGACACACCCTTGGAGTGAGGTGGAGATGGACATAGGAGACAGAAGTGTTGAGAGTCTCTGGGTTAGGCAAAAAGGGATTAAAAACAAGGGTGATGTCATGCTAGGAGTCTATTACAGGCCACCTACCCAGGTGGAAGAAGTGGATGAGGCTTTTTTTAAACAACTAACAATATCATACAAAGCCCAAGATTTGGTGATGATGGGGGACATCAACTATTGATATATGTTGGGAAAATAACACTGAGGGGCACAGAATATCCAATAAGTTCTTGGACTGCATTGGAGACAACTTTTTATTTCAGAAGGTTCAAAAAGCTACCAGGGGGAAGCTGTTCTAGATTTGATCCTAACAAATAGGGAGGAACTGCTTGAGAATTTGAAAGTGGAAGGCAGCTTGGGTGAAAGCAATCATGAAATCACAGAGTTCACAATTCTAAGGAAACCTCTTTCAGCTGCACCAAATGAAACAGGAGGTGCACATTCCACCTCCTTGCTTTCAGGAGTGAACCAGGCCCATGGTTTGCAGAGGTTTGGAATGTGTGGGCATCTCTCTATGCTCTTTTTGCATCAGTTCCCACCCCAGTCCTCAGGTGGTGGTAAAAGCAGGTGACACTGGCAATGTAGCTCCAGTAGGGAGCCACAGAGCTGGGCTGCAGGGGCAAGGGGCCTTTGCAAATATGACCTTTGTCTTCTGTCAGTTCCCAGAGATATACAGAGATCTCCAGGCATGTTCAGGTTTAAGACATTTATCCTATAGACCTCTTTGGGGCAGGGTGTGGGGAAATCCCATTCCCTGTGTGCAGGAATGACCCAAAGAATCTCCCAAATGAAACATCCCAGAAAAGACCAGGAGAAATGGATGGTAGAGAAGTTTGAAGCAGAAGATAATCTCCCATATCCTACAACAGGATAACCCCTTCTGGACTTATTCAGAATTATTCTAAGGATGCACTGTTTAGGGAACAGCTGCGGCTGCTGCTATCGTTGTAACATTTCCTCAAGAAGATAAGAGACGTTCTGTTACTGCTCCCTTGCTGATCCTTGCATGCAGAAAGAAACCAGTAAACAAATTAGCTTAATATTTCATTCTTTCTTGCCCTTATTGCTCCTGTTCTCTTCATCTTCCTCCCTTTTTATCCTGTCATCTGCATAAACAGTGAGTACTAGTGGGTAAGTTGTGTAAAAAACATTTAAATAATTCATGTCCAGAATTTCAAAGTGGCAAACAACAGGGAAATACCCTGCATTACATGTGGGAAAGTGAAGAGGGACACTGAAATTAATGTGCTATGAGATCATGCAATGTACCATGTGATACCACCAATTGCTTAGACCTTGGAACTTTAGAACAGTTATTTCCAGTTTTTCCATCTGATACTTTTTAATTATATGGAAGTTTCACAATAAAGTAAACATAGGAATTCTTAGGCATTTTAGGGTCTTTTTTAATTCTGCAGCTGTCAGTGGGTCTACTCACTCAAATAAAGACTGCAGGATCAGGCCCCTCAACTTTCTGACATTAAACAAAAAACAACCAACCAACACACACCAATATTTCCAAGACAATTTTCTAGGGTTTCTCCGTTAAAACCTTGTTGCTTTAGGACTTGACTCGGTCTTTAACTATGCATAAATCTGAAGTCACTGAACAGATTTTCTTCAAACATAACTTTACTTTTAAATTATTTTCTTATATTCCCAGGCAGAAGATTGACAGAAAAAAGTTGTGAATTAGGCAGGAGACCAGAAAGCAGGAACTAATGATCTCTAATTTCAAAAACAGACTCTCTCCTGCTCTTGAGTAGTCTATTTATCTCTCTGCCTCAGCTTGCCCATTGTTAAAATTGGAGTATTGCTCCTTAATAATCTACCTCTTGCAGGTGTTCTGAGGAATTAGATGCTTTTTGTAAAGCATTATGTAAGCCACAGGTATCAACTACAAAATAAGCCAGTATGAATTTTCAGTGTTTGAATTAGTCTAAGTGGCCACTTCTGTTCCATTGGTGTGAGAGTTTAAAGCAGATGAAGCCCCTTAACCACCTATGCAGTTTAAACTACATAAATGGTCCTGAGAACTTCATCATTTTATACCACTTTAAGGGTTTAAAGTTTGTAAATAATTTATTTGCCTGGCTTAACTGCACCATAATGAAGTTATATAAAGAAGGTCTCCTCTGAGCACAGCTGTGCTAAAGAAGAGTGATGGAAAATAGCTCTTTGTTTTAATTCCCAGAGGCAAGTTCCACAAGTCTAATAGCTTTGGATGAGGAAACTTACAATTTCTACTGGTGAAGCATGTAAGACTGGTAAACACTGGGAGCCAAGTAGCTCCTGTTCCTAAAATGTAGACACCCACTACAACAAAGTTGCCCATGTTGTTTTTAAGGTCAGCAGCTGCAGCTGCCCATTTTATTAATGTCACAGTTGTTGCCATGCAAGCTAGAAGGACTGAGGATGGTGCCTAGGGTGCTCACAAAGTCAAAAGGTTCAGCCCATTTTTAACCAGGTCAGGAGACACATTTTGTGAAACTCTGTGATGCATAAGCCCGAATTTGCAGTGTCTGCTTGTCATATTTCTTACAAGCCTGGGGCTATTTGTAAGCTCCAGAGAGCACACCTCTGAAGTCAGCTGCATGATTTCATGAGGCTCTCATTTCAGGATGAATCAAATAAATACAAATACTTGTTCTTAAAGTGGCATCCTTATGTTTTGAATTGATCAGCTGTTTATTTCCCACTCTATCTTAACCAAAGTTTTTTGTCCACATTATTAATCTACTCCATTTAACATGCAGAAAGGTGTAACATGGCCAAGTCAGTAATATGGGAGAAAGCTTAAATTCTGGAAGTCCCTGGTGACTGAGAGGAAGGTTCAGAGACCCCTTAGCATGCTTCTGCTCATTTTCAGGAGCGGGTTTCACTACAGTAGAATTAAAGAGCTCAAACACGATCATTGCCCCTTACACTAGACACTATGCAAACACACATCATGGGAACAAGTTCTAATGTGGACAGTTCACGGTCTAGGATTCAGGCATTGCACAAGAGGTGAAAACACAGATGGAGTGAAGGGCAGGAGGACAAAGTAGCAGTAGACACAGAAGTATTTGCATGAGGTCCCAGTTCTGCAATGATAACACATAGGTGGAATGCTGTGCCTGCGTAGACTTTATTGAAGTCAGTAGGGTCCTGGGTGGGTTGCTCCATGGTATTCAATCTATATGCTATCAGTTGCAAGAGCAGGGCCAAGGTCAACAGTCCATAGTGGTTTCTGTAGCTAAAGATGATTGTCAGCCCTAGGATGAGTGATTAGCCCCTTATGACAGCTAATCTCAGGATCTTTAACCATTTGGGCATCTCACAGTATCTGTGACTACAGGCTAAATGCTATTTCTGCACTCAGGACACCTAACAAACCACCCAAACTGCAAATTAGGATTGTTTTATTAGGATAAATAATGCTTTTCTACCATTTATTAACCAGTTTTCCGTGATGTATAACAATCCTGGCAATGCTCTGGAACACAAACTGATACAGTTTAGAAAAGAGGAGACTGAGGGAGGATATGATATAGGTCTATAAAATCATGAGTGGTGTGGAGAGGGTGAATAAAGAAAAGTTATTTATTAGTTCCCATAGTAGAAGAACTAGAGGATGCCAAATGAAGTTAATGGATAGCAGGTTTAAAACTAATAAAAGAAAGTTCTTCTTCACACAGAGTGTAGTCAACCTGTGGAACTCCTTGCCAGAGGAGGCTGTGAAGGCTAGGACTATAATAGAGTTTAAAGAGAAGCTAGATAATTTCATGGAGGTTAGATCCATAAAAAGCTATTAGCCAGTGGATAGAAATGGTGTCCCTGGCCTCTGTTTGTTAGAGGCTGGAGAAGGATGGCAGGAGACAAATCACTTGATCATTGTCTTCAGTCCACCCTCTCTGGGGTACCTGGCATTGGCCACTGTCGGCAGACAGGCTACTGGGCTAGATGGACCCTTGGTCTGATCCAGTACGGCCGTTCTTATGTTCTTATGTAGTGCTTTGGATTTTATCTGCACAAAGGGAGCCATACAAAACACAGGCCTGTTGCACTGTTGGGTCTGAACTGTAAGGAAGCTGTTATGAAAGCTGTGAATTTCCTCACTCCTTTAATGTAGTTTTTGCCCGAGTGATTATTGTCTAGGGGCTGAAGTAAGACATAATTTGTCTGCTTGCAGAAAGCTGTTTCTCTCCCCTTGGGTTTTTCTACTAACTGATGTGCAGGGACTCAAGAAAAATGTTGTTGACTGGAGCCTCAGTTGAGAGATTTGCCAAGTATGAACGGAAACTTTCATTATATGATGGTCGAGAGGGGACAGCCATCTGAGTGTACAAGCGGAAGTTACATATGTCAGCATTTTACATGGTATAGTCTGGCTGATATAGAAGGACCTAGAAGAAAAATAATTCCCAAAATGCAATTATCTATTGATTGAAAATAAGGAAAATCTCACTAAAATTAGCCTTTGAGGATCAGTTTGGTCAGGCTTGTTTGTTTTGTTTTTCCATATGGCTATGTTCATTATAAAGGTAATGCACATGAATGATTAGTGGTAAGGTAGTATCAAGATCACAATTATTATCCAGTGTAAGCAAAACTGAATGGATTTGTTTTGTCTCTGTAATGGAAGAGAGAGACAAGATCTAAGTGTTATAAACACAAAGAGGAGTTTGTAGGTAAGGTGAACACAAATAGGTTGTGTAGTTGCCTGGTTTTCTAGCTTGCATGGTTAGAAAGACAATGTAGAATTATCTTGCAGATTCTGCTCAAACCCTGGCCTGGAACAAGCAATCGTGGAATAGATTGTCAGTGACATTACAATCAGAGCTGAAACATCGTGTCAGACCCTCAGCTACTGTAAATGAGTGATACATAAATAAATAGGTGCATAATTTTTTTTCAGTTCAGAAACTTAAGAATATCCATGTACAAAGACTCGTCAGCCTACTCTTCTTCCTATTTACCTTACCTTTAAAAAAAACCCTGAATTTGTCAGAGTTCCAGTTTAGCAGCAGTTGAACTTACCAGAAATTGAAATTCAGTCTTGACACCCAAGGTTTAAAAAATTATGACTTTTAAAAGACAACTTTTTTTTGGTGGGGAGTATTTGGCTTATGCGGTTGTAGCCTTTTTATTTAGACTTTTTTTTAGACTTTTCTTCCCAGCAAAGAGAGCGAGCAAGTTAGCTTTTAGTTACGTATGTGTCAAAGTGAGATTTTTCACATAATCCCGTAAATACAAAAATATTTGCAAGAAAAGCTCCAAATATGAGATTCTTGATAAACCAAGAGCTGAAGTCAATGTGGTATTTATATTACAGGATTTTGTCATGAAGTAGGGGGTGTGCGGGAAACCATTGATATTATGTATGGAACAGAAATTCTGGAACATTTTGGTTGCACAAATGAAGGATCATACTTGGTCCATACCAAGGGATGGTACTTGGTCCTGCCGTGAGGGCAGGGGACTGGACTTGATGACCTCTCAAGGTCCCTTCCAGTTCTATGAGATAAGTATATCTCCATATTATATCAAATGTAAATCTATTCATGGGAACTAAGACAGAAACCCAAGGAACCTCACTATTTAAAAGACTGGTTTTACACACACACACACACACACACACACACTCACAGAGTACATGTTTGGGTGGGTAAAGTTGCTTATAGCAGGTTTTGCCCCACCCTCTCTTGGCTTTCCTGATGCAACAGACTTGTCACAAGCAAGATGACGCATGATCAAAACATGTGCCCCAGTGATCCTGGGTTGGCAGAACAGCTTCTAGGAGTCAGAGCTGAAGGTCAGAAGGAACCACCAGATTAGTTAATCCGACCTCCCATCAGCAACTGGTACCTGTGGGAAGAGGAGGCGGTGGGAGGGCCACGTGAAGAGGCATGAGGGGGAATCAATGCATTGATGAAGACTTTGGTGGGAACACAGGGGGACAGTGCACACCCCAAGTGCTACCACAACACACCTAGATGCCTCCTGTGTATCACAGTCCATCAATCACTGTGCACTACACTCAGCAACCCAAATTAGATCAAAGTATTACAGCCCACAGGAGACTGGGAATTTATAGACATCTATTAACAGGAGTATGTACACATTTCCTCAAAATAAATTTTAACCTTAATATTTTAGTACAAAGATCAGAGAAATGCAAAGAGATGCAGGGGAGAGTGTACTAACATAAGTAAATGAAGGGCCAAATGGACAAAAATTATATCTGGCCAATGTCTGAAAGATTCCCCCACCTGGGGAAAGTTTAGCATACCTTCCGGCTGTGTGAAAAGCTAGGGTATCAATAAACTGAACCAAAACATTTTGAAACTTGCAAACTGAAGTTTTCCAGAATTTTTGAACCACAAATAATTCATTATTTCATTGACAGAGTGCTCTCCCTTTTATTTGTCTCTCTTCTAAACTAAGGAAGTCCTGTACTTTTTTACTCTCTTCTCCTATGGAATGTGATTCATACATTTAATAATTTTTATTACCCTTCTCTCTGCTTTTTCCAATATTAGTGTATCTTTTTAGAGATGGGGTGACTAGAACTGTGTGCAAGTACCATAGCTTTATATAGTGCCAGTATGATATTTTGTCCTATTATCTGTAGTTTATTATTATAACTCTTTTATTTTGAATCTGTTTAACATTAAACCACATTATCCCTATAGTGGTGCATTGCTTTACGGGAGTTCTTGTTAGGAGCATTATGACACCATTGTCCTCTTCCTTATCGGTGAGTTTCTTGGCCAGACTACATCTCCCATAATGCAGCTATATTACGTTATGGGTGATGCAATCTCCGGGAAGTCCAGAGCATAGCAGAGATTGGGGACTCAGACTGCAAACTTCGATAAATGCAAATGCAAAGAGAAATGCAATTTAATGTTTTGTTAAGCTGATTAAAGCTGAAATAGTTTGGGTCATTTCAAGAAATTAAGTGTTCAGGTTTGGGTCGAACAGACCCAAAATAACATGTTACATTTAGATTTTCCCTATGGGGAAATATAGTTGGCAAAAATGGTGCAGAAAATGTCAGTTGCTGAAACTGCATTTTCTGCCAAAATAGCATTCCAATTAGAAACTCCCAGCCCTTTAATCATGAGTCTTGGCAACAATGAAAAGGGAAACCTGAAATTAATCTCGGATTACATTTTCTAAGAGGAAGATGGATTTACAGAATGCCATTCTCATGGATCAATATCACATATTTAAAATGCTGGCCAAACTATGAAAATGTACCCCTCCCCCCAGCTGTCTCATCCAAAGCTCAATCCAATGCATACTGAAATCAATGGGAGTCAATCGACAACAGTAGATTGTGGATTAAGCTATGGCAAAACAAAACAGTGCTCTCAGATCTGCAGATGGCTCTTCTGTCCAATTTTCTTCTCCGGGCACATTCACAGAAATCCTTGAAATGGGCTCTTAGAACAACCACTACAGGTGGGTCCTCCCTGGTCCAGCACTCTCAGGACCTGAGCAGTCCAGAATGACAGAGTTTTCCATACGGGGGAGATTGATGCTCCCCTCCTGGCTAATTGGCCCTGCTGCCCACCACAGGCTCACTGCTCCCAGCACTGATGAGGCTACGCTTCCTGCCTGGGAGTGGAGCTACACTCCCCCGTGTGCTGATTCTGACTAGGGTGTGCTCTCACTGCCAGCCTGGGCTGCGCTCCTAGGTACCGGCCCCACTGCCTCTGGACAGGGGGTGGGATAGTCCAATGCTCCCCACTATGCCCTTCTGGCTGGGACTATACTTTCAGCCTCCACCTGCTCTGCTGCCCCTGGTTGGGCAGGTAGGTTTAGAAGATAAAATAATACAAAAGAACAAGATAAACACTGCATAGAAAAGTTAGGTGTCTTCCAGTCACTAGTGCCTGATGAAATACATCCTAGAATACTCAAGGAGCTGATAGAGGAGGTATCTGAGCTTTTCGCTATCATCTTTGAAAAGTCATGGAAGTTGGGAGAGATTCCAGAAGATTGGAAAAGGGCAAATCTAGTGCCCATCTATAAACAGGGAAATAAGAACAACCCAGAAAACTACAGACCAGTCAGTTTAACTTCTGTGCCAGGAAACATACTGGAGCTGGTAATTAAGAAATTCATCTGCAAACATCTGGATGAAAATAAGGTGATAAGTAACAGCCAGCATGAATTTGTAAAGAAGAAATCAATCTGACGGTTTTTATTGATAGGATTACAAGTCTTATGGATAAGGGAGAAGTGGTGGACATGGTATACTTGGACTTTTGTAAGGCATTTGATATGGTCTTGCATGACCTTATCAATAAACTAGGCAAATACAACTTATATGGGGCTATTATAAGGTAGGTGCATAACTGTTGGATAACCATTCTCAGAGAGTAGTTATTAACAGTTCACAGTCATGCTGAAAGGTCATAACAAGTGGGGTTCCGCAGGGGTCTGTTTTTGAATTGGTCTATTGGAACTGTTTTTGGAACTGTTACATTGGCGATGTAAATCATGGCAGAGAGTACGCTTATTAAGTTTGCAGATGACACCAAGGTGGAAGGGGTTGCAAGTGCTTTGGAGGATAGAGTCATAATTCAAAATTATCTGGACAAACTAGAGAAATGGTTGGAGGTAAATAGGATGAAGTTTAATAAGGACAAATGCAAAATACTCCACTTAGGAAGGATCCATCTCACACATATAGAATGGGAAGTGACTGTCTAGGAAAGAGTACTGCAGAAAAGGATCTAGCCGTCATAGTGGACCATAAGCTGAATATGAGTCAGCAGTGTGATGCTGTTGCAAAAAGAGCAAACATGATTCTGGGATGCATTAATAGGAGTGTTTTGAGCAAGACACAAGAAGTCATTCTTCTGCTCTACTCTGTGGTGATTAGGCCTCAATTGGAGTATTGTGTCCAGTTGTGGGCACCACATTTCAAGAAAGATGTGGAGAAACTGAAGAAGGTTCAGAGAAGAGACACAAAAATGATTAAAGGTCTAGTGAACATGAGCTATGAGACAAGGCTGAAGGAATTGGGATTGTTTATTTTGGAAAAGAGAAGACTGTCTCTATGTCTAAGACTGAGGCTATGTCTAGACTTCAGCACTTTTTCAGGATACTGAAAAAGCACTGCCACATCCAAGGAATGCATCCACTTTTCTGAAAAACATTTCAGAAAAGTGGATGCGTTCTTTCACCATCCCGGTAAACCTCGTTTCACAAGGAACAAGGGATGGCTCTAAACAGAAGGTTTTTCTGAAATCTGGTGCTGTGTAGACACGCCAGATTTCAGAAAAGCCTCTTTCGAAAGAAAAGCAGGAAAAGATACACAAACTGCAGTTCTCAATTTGCATATCTTTTTCTAACTTTTCTTTGTAGTGTAGATGTAGCCTGAGAGGGGACATGATAGTAGGTATCTAAAAGGGGGTCACAGGAAAGGGAGGGGAAATTGTTCTTGGCCTCTGATGATAGGACAAGAAGCAATGGGCTTAAACTGCAGCAAGGGAGGTTTAGGTTGGATATTAGGAAAAGCTTACTAATTGTCAGGGTGGTTAAACACTGGAATACATTGCCGAGGGAGGTTGTGGAATCTCCATCTCTGGAGATATTAAAGAGCAGGTTGGATAGACATCTATCAAGGGTGATCTAGACAGTGCTTGGTCCCGCTGTGAGGTCAGGGGACTAGACTTGATGATCTCTCGAGGTCCCTTCTAGTTCTAGTGTTCTATGATCCTATGATTCTATGACTGCCATCAGGGCTGTGCTCCCCACTGCCAGCCACAGTGTGGTCTGTGCTCCCCACCACACTGCCTTGCTACTGCCAGGGTTGCACTCCCCACCACCAGCCCAGCCCCTGAACCAAGCCAGCTGGGGCTCATGGATGTTGCTGGACCAGAGTCACGGATTTTAGAGGTGTAACCTGCACTTCCAGGAATTTGTTTTGCCTTACGTGCAACAATGTAGCTGTTGTATTTTCCCTGATGTAAGATAAATAACATTTTTGAAACAGTGAATGATGTTAGAAATTTTCATTTAGATAAGTTGCAAGAGAGGAAACAGGATTTGTTCCCAATAGTTTTTCTTCAAATGATGTTAAATGACCTATGAGATTGATTAAATTGAAAATTTAATGCACTGAATCTTTGAGTGCCTTATTTTTTATGATTTATATTTTTTCTTGTTTCTTCAGTATTTGATGTTTTCTCAGTCTGAAGACATGATGACCTTCAAAAGTCTTGAACTAGTTTTTTTTTTTAATATCTTGGTATATTTTTATGGACAAAAGCTCCACAGGGAGTTGACCCTTTTCCTAAATTTAAGGTTTTCAGAAACAATTTTCCCCATTCAAGATAAATCAAGACATTTGTTTATCCAGATTTCAGAAAAATAGTGTGCGCATTATTAATCAAACTAGTACTGTCCAGTGCTTTATTGAGCAGGCAGGCAATATCTCAGACCTTAGCAGGGAAACAAGTGTGAAGTTCAGTACCATCACTGATGTTGTCATCAACACCAGTGATTCTTCCTTTGTATCCCAAGATTCCCTTTTGAATAAGCAAGAGTTATTCTACAATTAGATGGAAGTCGCAGGTCACATGACACTAAAAATATAATTGGTGGTGGAAAGAGTGGCAACAGCACATTCCATCACTGAGGAAAATAATGGGATGGAAGCTAAAAACAGAGTGGGCACTTTGGATTGTCGGCATGTATGCAAGAAAGACCTGACAGAACTATATCAGCAGAAGTGCCTAGAAAGTTCTGATAGAATGGTATAAAGGTCAGTGTATCAGTGAGCAGCTGACTTGGAGGGCAGCTGAGGTGGAGAAAGATAGCGAACAGCAGCAGCAGTGACTGAAAACAGTGGAAGCAGAGTGAGTCTTGTCACTGGAATAAAGGTGAAAGAGATGCAGAGTGCACAGGAGAGACAGTGCAGTAAACTCAGCAGAGAGAGCAAATTTACCAGCTATAGCACAGTACAGTGTTTGTGTGTGTTAAGTGGGAAAGGAATGTATATTATGCAAGACCTAATGAATATTTAAAAACTGCTGTCGGCCACCTGTGAATGATTGAGCAGGACACTTCACTTGGGAACATTTCACTTGTATGTTGTTGTGTATTGGGTGTTTTGGATTAGATATCACTGCATCAGGGAATGTTTTTTGCACCAATAAAAAATTGGCTTGTTTTTGGAAAGAACATGGCTTGTGTCAGTCATTTATTCATCAGATGGCTGTATCTATTTCCTCAAAGTATCCTTAGCCACCCTGAAGACTCATAGGGTATGTCTACACTACCACCCTAGTTTGAACTAGGGTGGTAATGTAGGCAACCGGAGTTGCAAATGAAGCCCGGGATTTGAATTTCCTGGGCTTCATTTACATATTGCCGGGCGCCGCCATTTTTAAATGTCCACTAGTGCAGACTCTGTGCCCCACGGCTACACGCGGCACGGACTAGGTAGTTCGGATTAGGCTTCCTATTCCGAACTACCGTTACTCCTCGTTCCATCCGCAAACTTGCTGAGGGTGCAATCCATCCCCTCATCCAGGCCATTAATAAAGATATTGAACAAAACTAGTCCTAGAACCGAACCTTGGGGCACTCCACGAGAAACTAACCTCCATCCTGACATTGAGCCGTTGATCACTACCCTCTGGGCCCGGCCTTCTAGCCATCTTTCTATCCATCTTACCGTCCATTTATCTAATCCACATTCCCTTAACATGCTGGCAAGAGTATTGTGGGAGACCGTATCAAAAGCCTTGCTAAAGTCAAGGTATATCACATCCACTGACTTTCCCACATCCACAGAGCCAGTTACCTCATCATAGAAGCTAATCAGATTGCCCAGGAATGACTTTCCCTTTGTGAATCCATGCTGACTATTCCTAATCACTGTCCTCTCTTCCAAGTGCCTCAAAATGGATTCCTTAAAGATCGCTTCCATGATTTTTCCAGGAACTAAGGTAAGACTGACCAGCCTATAGTTCCCTGGATCGTCCTTCTTCCCTTTTTTGAAGATGGGCACTACATTTGCCTTTTTCCAATCATCCAGGATTTCTCCCAATCGCCACAATTTTTCAAAGATAATGGCCAAAGGCTCCTCAATTACATTTGCCAACTCCCTCAGTACCCTCGGATGCATTAAGTCTGGACCCATGGATTTGTGTACATTTAGCTTTACTAAATAGTTCCTAACCTGTTCTTTATCCACCAAGGGCTGTCCATCTTCATCCCATCTTGTGTCACTTAGACCATTAGTCCAGGAGCCCACCTTGTCCTTGAATAAAGAGGCAAAGAAAGCATTGAGTACTTCAGCTTTCCCCACATCATCTGTCACTAGGTTACCTCCTTCATCCAGTAGGGGCCTCACACCCTCTCTGCAGATTCAGACTAACATGGCTACCCCTCTGATACTTGACACCCTCTCTGATCCTTCTTCTTGTTAAATTGCCTGTAGAAACCTTTCTTGTTATCCTTCACATCCTTAGCCAGTCGCAATTCCATTTGTGCTTTCGTCTTCCTGATAACTCCCCGGCATTCTCAAGCAATACATTTAAACCCCTCCCTGGTCATTTGTCCAAGTTACCACTTTTTGTAAGCTTCCTTTTTGTGCTTAAGTTCACCAAGGATTTCCCCTGTAAGCCAATCCAGTCTCCTACCATGTTTGCCTCTCTTGCTACGCGTTGGGATGGTTTCTTTCTGTGCCTTCAATAAGGCTTCTTTAAAATACTGCCAGCTGTCCTGGACTCCTTTCCCCTTCATGTTAGCAACCCAAGGGATTCTGCCCATCAGGTCTCTGAGGGAATCAAAATCTGCTTTTTTGAAGTCCAAGGTATGTATTTTACTCCTCTCTTTTCTTCCTTTGTTCAGGATCCTGAAATCTACCATCTCATGATCACTGCTTCCCAGGTTGTCACCCACCTCTACTTCCCCTATTAGTTCCTCTCTGTGGCTGTGTCCAGACTCCATGCCTCCATCGACGGAGGCATGTAGATTAGCCAGATCGGAAGAGGGAAATGAAGCCGCGATTAAAATAATCGCGGCTTCATTTAAATTTAAATGGCTGCCCCGATCTGCCGATCAGCTGTTTGTCGGCAGATCGGGAGAGTCTGGACGCGATGCCCCGACAAAGAAGCCTTTCTTCATCGACACAGGTAAACCTGGTTTCACGAGGCTTACCTGTGTCGATGAAGAAAGGCTTCTTTGTCGGGGCATCGCGTCCAGACTCTCCCGATCTGCCGACAAACAGCTGATCGGCAGAGCGGGGCAGCCATTTAAATTTAAATGAAGCCGCGATTATTTTAATCGCGGCTTCATTTCCCTCTTCCGATCTGGCTAATCTACATGCCTCCGTCGACGGAGGCATGGAGTCTGGACACAGCCTGTTTGTGAGCAGAAGGTCAAGCTGCGCACAGCCCCTGGTCGGATCCTTCAGCACTTGTGTCAAAAAGTTATCCCCAACATTCTCCAAAAACTTCCTGGATTGCCAGTGTACTGCCGTATTGGTTTCCCAACATATGTCAGGGTGGTTAAAGTCCCCTCACAAGAACCAGGGCCTGTGATCTGGAAGCTTTTCTCAGTTGTCCGAAGAAAGCCTCATCTACCTCATCTACCTCATCTACCTGATTCGGTGGCCTGTAGCAAACACCAACCACAACATCACTGCTGTAGTTTGCTCCTTTAAACTTAACCCATAGACTCTCAACAGGTTTTTCTCCCTCTTTATACTGGAGTTCAGAGCAGTCATAGTGCTCTCTTACATATAGTGCAACTCCTCCTCCTTTTCTCCCCTGCCTGTTCTTCCTGAACAATCTATACCCTTCCATGACAGCGCTCCAATCACGTGAGTCATCCCACCAAGTCTCTGTTATCCCAATTAAATCATATTTCTTGGACTGGGCCAGGGCCTCCAGTTCTTCTTGTTTGTTGCTCAGGCTTCTCACATTAGTGTACAAACACCTCAGGTAATCAGTTGATTGCCCTATTTTCTCCATTCAAATCAGGGGTCCTCCTCTCTTGCTTGTTCCTCTCTGCATTTCTTCCCGGTATCCGACTTTCCCACTCCCCTCAGGGTTTTGGTCACCATCCCCCAACGGACCTAGTTTAAAGCCCTCCTCATTAGGTTTGCAAGCCTGCCCGCGAAGATGTAATTATTTACACTGTGTTTGATAGTAAGTAAAAGTGATTTTATCAGGTAGAAGCAGTGGGATTTAAGTGGTAATAAGTGAGAACAGGCAGAGAAAAGTAGATTACAAATCAAAAGTAACAAAAAAACTCTTAGTTAATTCTAACACTAAAATCCTCAGCACAAACTTCTTATAAACTCACTCTAAAACTGTTTGGTTATGTCTACACTGCCACCCTAGTTCGAACTAGGGTGTCATTTGCATTCGAAGTTGCAAATGAAGCCCGGGAGGTGTACTTGTATGAGATGTACTGGAACGAGGTGTACTGGAACGAGGTGTACTGGTAGTTCAAATTAGAGAGCCTAATTCTAACTACCTACTCCGTGCCGTGTGTAGCCGTGGGCACGGAGTCCGCACTGAGGGGGATTTAAAAATGGCAGTGCCCAGCAAGATGCAAATGAAGCCCGGGATATTTAAATCCCGGGCTTCATTTGCAACTTCGAATGCCTTCATTAGCCACCCTAGTTCGAACTAGGGTGGCAGTGTAGACATACCCTTTCTGTTCCAGCTACCTTCCAAACCAGGGTCAGCTTCCCTCCTCTGGGGTCACTGTTTCACCCTCCTTGCATGTGTCTAGCCAGCTATAGACCAGACTCAGACCTTTCTATTCTTTTTAAAGAATTCCCTTATTGTATGGAGTATCACCTGGCGGCTCCTGACCAACCACTGCTAAGACTTAAGGACAAAAGGCTATTTGCATATGATTGCCCAGACACTGAGGTCTCCTAGCAGTAGAATTACCCTTGATGACTTTCCATTTACACATTTAAAAATCATAAAGTATTCCCTACTCCACATGTCTAATTTTACACACAAGAGTGATACATCAAAATAAGCTAAACAGAACCAGTGGATTATGACATAAAGATTGATAGGTTACATGAAATAATATGCACAAAAAAGCACCTTTGAGTTATGTATATTTCCGTCCATAAGTCCATTTCATAAAGCATGATGGGGTCCGTCATAGGCCTAAATCTACTTTAGGGTAACTCCAACACCAAGCAGACCACTGGACTAACCCTTAACTGTCAAGGCAATGGCTCAGGCTTCGAAGCAAGACAATGAAAAGGCTTCCCAGAATATCAAGGCAAAAGCCTGAGAAAGAGATGTAAGAAGTCATTGAAGAACAACCTTTATGAATCTCATCTGACACCAAAGCAAAGGAGCAAAATGCAGGACAGTAGACTCCCTTGGTATCGGGATTGGTTACTGAAGGTACCCTACCAACATCGATGCCCACACTGAAGGGTACGTCTAAACTACATGCCTCCGTCGACGCATTTGTGTATTCGAAAAAGGGAAATGAAGGGAAAAAGGAATACGCATTTTGTGTATTCGAAAAAGGGAAATGAAGCCGCGATTAAAATAGTTGCGGCTTCATTTAAATATACATGGCTGCCGCGCTGAGCCGACAAACAGCTGATCAGCTGTTTGTCGGCTCAGCATGCTAGTCTGGACGCTCCCCTGCCGACATCAAAGCCCTTTGTCCGCAGCCCCGGTAAGCCTCATCCCATGAGGAATAACGGGGCTGCCGACAAAGGGCTTTGATGTCGGCAGGGGAGCATCCAGACTAGCGCGCTGAGCCGACAAACAGCTGATCAGCTGTTTGTCGGCTCAGCGCGGCAGCCATGTAAATTTAAATGAAGCGGCGATTATTTAAATCGCTGCTTCATTTCCCTTTGCCTATCTGTCTAATCTACATGCCTCCATCGACGGAGGCATGTAGTCTAGACACAGCCGAAGAGAGCAGTCATGAACTACACAAGAACCATCCCCAGCACAGAGACTTCCACAGATACTGACACAGCTCTTAAAATCACTGCTACTCTAACAGTTGGTGCTATTCATGGAGCATACTCCTCATCACCATCATTGGGACGCACTTCTTGCCAGCATCCAACAGAGACTCATCATACATACAGTCCATGAGCAGTGCCTTTGAGAAACTCAAGGGGATCTTCAGAGCTCAACCTCCAGCCCACCAGGACTATTATTGGTTCTGTCAGCAACCCTCCAACCACCAATAGGTATATGGGATTTCACCCTTTGACCTTTGAAGGGAATCAGAATCTGCCGTTCTAGGCCGAGCTGGTCCCCTCCATTGAGGAAGAGGAAAAAAATCTCCCTTTGCCACTAGCAATTCTAGATTGATCACAAACATCGCACCAGCTCCCAAAGGCCTCTCCACCTTCTCATTTAACCAGATGATTTTAAGACATTTCAAAAGTTGCTGGTGTGTATCACTGACACACTGGCGATTGGGATTCTGCAGATACATCTGAATTCTCAAAAACTGTTTTTTATCAGCTATGGGATCTCCCAGATTTGTCCTCCCCATAAATAAGGGACTGTTACAATTAGTAAAAGCTCTGTGGCGAATGCTGGCACCTGTAGCATGATTATGAAAATGCACAGAAAAAAATTAAAGATACCATGTGTCACCTTTTGAGTTCAGATACATTTATTTTGACCCTGAAGCGAGATCTTTTGTGGTCTTCGCTTTCAAAGGGAAGCCTTGTTTGACCATGAACACAAAGAAAGAAGGGTCCCGAATGACTGGATGTATTTGGGAGAATGTCAGAATTTCATCATTGTTCCATTTCTAAGAGTGGCTAATGTCAGGCTCTCAGCCTAATATAACTTTATAACTCCCTTATGAGCACAGAGAGAAGCTCAAGGACATTGCTAAGCAGAGCCAAATGGAGGCAAAAAATGTCCTGAAAGTTAAAATGGCTAGGCCTATGACCATTGTTGTGACTCTGTAGAGAACATACTGCCTCCAGATTTCACACATTCCTCATGAGGCAGAAGTCATGGTCAAGAATCATCCATTTGAAAGATATGATCTATTTGTCAAGAAAATTAGACATACAGGAACACAAAGAGCCTCAATGTACATATGCAGCCCAAGGAACTCTGACAACAGCTAAAAGTATCCATCCTCCCATGTGTGAGCATCTACAGTATGACTACAACATCTTGAGGAACCACAGTTATTATGAGATAAGTAATTGCTTTCTCCCCACACTTCTTTGTGACACGTTTGTGTGGGGGAGTGTCAATATGGCTCCACAAGATGAAATTTTCAGTAATGACTTATGTGAGAAGAACATTAGGGCAATAATGTTACAAAATGAAGACATACATAAATCCGTGCCTATGCAACCTTGATGTAGCCCCATGCATGTATGCAGTATGTCTTTAATTACATGATCACATACTAATTTTTAACACAAGACCCCACCTCAATCAATGCATCATGTAAGCTGTGTTCACTGAATTGATAGCTATTCAATATTTGTTTCTAAGCACCTTGTTCAATGTATGGCCCAAGGCATTGTTTACTGTATTTTATTTGAACCCTACTCTGCAGACCAAATTATGAATTTACCATGAGTTTTCTCTAGTGCTTCTAACTATAGTGTTTTTGTAAAGCACTAATAATGAAGCTTTATAACACCCCGGTGACAAAGTGGTATTGTTTCCTCCAATTTCCAGATGGGAGGACCTAAGCATGGAGATGAAAGCTACAATTATCAGAAGTACCAACTTATTTGGGTGTCCAACTTGAGAATCCCAGAGTGTGATTTTTCTAAGTATAGATCATTGCATAGCCTTTTGGATGTTCTGATCACAGACCCTGTTGGCTTCAGTTGTGAGCACTCAGCACTTCTCTAAGGAGACTCTAGGGCTACATCTACACTACAAGTTTTTGCAGCAGAAAATATGCTATTGAGGGACTCAGTATCATAAGTCATGACATCATTATCATATTTTCTGCTGTTTCTTTTTGTGCAAGAGATTGCTGCGCAAAAAGAAGCAGTGTAGCCCTTTCCTTTTTGCGCAAAAAACCCATTTTGCACAAGATCCTAAAGCCTGCCCCAGAGAGGCATAAGGACCGTGTGCAAAATGGTGGTTTTGTGAAAAAAGGAAGCGGTGATCCTGTTTCTTTTTGTGCAAAAACCCATTGTGCGAAAAAGAAACAGCAGAAAATATGCTAATGATGTCACGACTTATGCTAATGAGACTCTCATTAGCATATTTTCTGTCGCAAAAACGGGTAGTGTAGATGTAGCCCTGGTGTCCCAGATCAGGCATACAGAAAATGAAGAACACAATGACCACGTGCGAAAGTTTTATTTATGTGGCTTGCCCGACATCACACGTGAATTCTGTGGCTGGCTGGGGTAAAAATGGAATCCAGTTCTCCTAAGCAGCATTCAATTATCTTAACCATGAGGCCACACTTTCTCTTCCTGTAGTTCTCTAGCTCATTCACTAGACAGAATCCAACTTCTGCAACAAATAAAGCAGCAGTCCAACAGAAAACAGCCTCCTTTACTGCTCATCCCTGATTCATTCCCAGCACAAATCCATCGTGCATACTGAATGAGGCAGGCAGGGATCCTGTCGGGGAAAAAAAACCCTTCTTTGTGATGAAGCAATTACAGATTACCTGTATTGCAATGCATGTGCACAAGGAGGCTAAATTAAACTTGCACAGACAACTTTAATTTAGATATTTCCTAACTTGAGTACTTGGCTTTTCAATCTTACATTTATTTTTAGAAATTGTAATATAGCTACAACAAAAGACGTTTGCCTCTCACAAGGAAGCTACCCAGGATGGACTTTAACTGTTGCCATAGCATAAATGGGGAATAATTGACTTCAAGCCTTAATTAGCTCCTTTTCAAAAATCAAACAGCAATCAGTACAAATTACAGACTAAGTGCCTTTGCTCCTCCCTACATAAGAATCCATCTGCAATCAGCAATATCTGCTTCTTTTTTAATCCCGCTCAAAAAACAAACTACACAATCAAGAATCAAAGTAAATCCTTATCTCTTAGAACAACATTCTCTCCGCTTTCACGTTTAGCTTCACTGGCCTCAGCCTACCTGACTTCAGCAGTGACTGATACCTCTTCACCAGTCTGTATGAAGCAAGTCAGTGACCTCCAACTAGATTCTAGTGGAAGGGTGTCCACACCAAATAAAATCCCAAGTTAGCACCCTTGATGAATCTTATTATCTACCTACACTCTTATATGCTCCCATCACTTTGGTATCTGAAAAGCCAGCATTATCCATCTGACCCTCTGCAGTGAAAAATTGAGGCACAAAACTAAGCTGATGCCATCATGTTTGCTCTGTGTTGCCTTTGTTTTACTGCTCCTGGGGAAGATTATTGATTTCCGGTGCTGTACATCCTGGATCTGTCATCAGTACACCATGTAGACCTATACTTGGTCCTGAAGGGGTGATTCCTAACTTGCACTAACTCTCAATGTGCAAGTGCTGTTTTGTCTACTGATATACTTTTTTTTAGTTCACTGTGATTCCTTGTGCAACTGTCTTCATGACAAATATAATCTGAGTTTGGAATAATCCCACTGGGAATGTACACATTAACTGAGAGCCACAATGCATTAATTGGTACAGCATGTACTACCTCAAAATGAGCAATAGCCTTAAGATAACTGTATGGTTTCCTGAAGCAAATAGGTTCTTGGTACTCAAACCCTTTCTTCTTGCTAAGAAGTAAACCATTCATTCTGGCTGCCAGCTATGCCACCTAAGATGTGATGTTGTTAATTTCCACAGGAAAAAGAGGTTTAGGTCTGCACTGTTTGGTGGTCTAATACTTTCAGTGCTTTAGTGTGACTCTGTAACGTACACGGCTGAACAAACATGTATTTCATTCCTGGCTTTTCCCCCCAGGAATGAGGAGGGCTAGTATCGGACTGGGATCGTGGCTGCATCTGAATGCATAAGGGGTTCTTCAGCTGGAGCAGTGAGACGTCAAATGGGAAAGTCAGGTAAAGAGGATTCCCCTGGGGAGATAGCCATATAGGTAGGTAGAGGTACATCACGGTACAAAGGTATGCAACGGACCAGGCTGGGGAGCTGAAACTGTTTGTAAGCAGGGCTACGTGGTGCTCATGAAGCTGCAGTTGTGCCAAGCAGCTGAGAAGGTTTCACTTTGGTATTGGCTGGAAAGTAAGATGAGAAGTTTGAAGAACTGGATCTATGATGTGGGGAAGGAGGAATAGGACTGGGGGCAGGAGGGATGCATAGCTGTTTAAGAAGAAGCATCTCTTTATAGGACTGGGGTTATAGTATGGGGGAAGTCCAGATTAACTTCACAGCACTTTTGGTGCTAAACTTATTAAATCAGAATTGATGGAAGAAACTGTCCCTTGGTTTTACAAATCCAAACTTGGGCTAATAAGGTTTTACAAATCCAAGATAATCCCTGATTTATCTTCCTCTATTTTCCATTCTAATTATGGGCTAAACCCAGAACCATTTATTTTACCACTCTCTCTGAAGAGCAGAATGAGAATCACCCCTTTACAGACTGTGATTGAAACCCCCCCCCCCGACAGTCTCAAAACAAACAAACAAACAAACAAACAAACAAACAAACACGTTGATCAGCTAATATGACAAATTAACTAATATACTTTGATACTTATATCTTGGTATGTGCAATAGCACTATCTTTTATTCAGTGTTCATACAGTGCCTACCACAACAGCATCCTAGGCACTATGGTAATACAATAAATAAATAACATCAATTCTGAGTGCTATTTGTAACTCATTGAATGTTTCACAGTAATCTGTTCAAAGAAGTTTGCCTCTGTTTGTGAATGGACTATGAACACATTGTCATCTTCCTCAAATTTAGCCATTATTTAAATTACTCACTAAATAATTTTCACAAGTTGTTTCTCATCTTCAAATTGGGTATTCAAAATTCAAGATCTCTTGACCAGATGTAGGTCTCATGTTTCTGTTAGAAGATGGGTCAGTGTATCTCTTAGAATCAGGATTCCACAGCAAATGCTAGCAATGATGAAGTTTTAAAAATGGCTTTTCATGAATATTCTGCAATAGTTCTTTTCAAACAATGTCGTTTTCATGTATATGCTCACCACCAAGACCAAACAAAAAAGGTGCATGAACACAATCATAGAGAATTTGTTAAATTTAAGAATATTTGTGACCATAAGCAGGAAAATGTAACCTATTCTCTCAGCTTTATTCCTATTGCTGTCCTTCTGAATCTATGTCTGTGAAAACTGACTTGCACAGCATGTGAGTTATGAAGCTGGAAAAATGCATGTTATTTTTGTGTATACTATCCTACTGAATTTGATGGCATGTTAATTGGTAAGGGCAACTTGAAGGTCTTAGCTCAAAAGGGTATATTCATGTTTATGTTTCAAGAAGGGGCACCATATTTCATGGCAGATATCTTCATATTTCTTCATATGCCTGAAGGGTAGTTTGTGCACTAATTCACATCATTTTCATTCCTCAGTACAATAATAAAACAGAGCAGAATTGGACCTTATTACATTTAAGGTCAGTTTTACCATGCAATCTATTGGTCTTACTTGCCAATGCCACTGGCTCCTTAAGTAGTTATGGATCAAGATATTTCTTCCTCTTTCTGCAGAAATGAAGAAAAAATCCAGCAATGTCTGGGCTCACATCAAGCTCAACAAATGCTTCTTGAATCAGTTTGGCTATGGTTAAAGGAACGTGCCACCTTTAATTCAAATACAGTACATGAGGATTCCATGATGCTGAAGAAGAGTGCTTGACTGGTCTCTAATAGTTTTGTCATTGTCATCAGTGGGAGCAGGATCAGGCCATAAATCTAAGAGCTGGTGATGGGCACATGAGCCATTCCACTGAAGTTCTGACCAAGTTATCCTTTAATGCAAATAAGGCACCCTAACTAATTCTTGTGTTCATAGGTCAGACATGCATCAAAAGTTAGGTTATTCTGTAATGACCCTATATGTGCATATAATACTCTCCCCTTGTAAAAGGAACCCTTGTCTGTCTCAGGTTTCAGTAATTCTGAAAAGGTCAACTTTGAAATTTATCCTATTAATCAAAATCTGGGTGAACTGTTGCAGGCTAAGTGGTAATTTCAATTTAGCCTCAACCTGAGAGCACATGCCTCATCTCGTCAGCTGGCTAAATTTATTGTTAATAGAAACATTAAAATAAATGATAAGTCATTGCAGGCAGGTTACACTGGTCTATAGTCCGGATCATGTATAATTCCAGGGAAGCGCTAAGGAGGGGCAATTTAAAGTGTATTTGTAAATAAATTAATTGGATGAGCTCCTCTAAGCACTGGTGAGGCCTCAGCTGGAGTACTAAGTCCAGTTCTGGGTGTCACACTTTAAGAAAGACTAGACCCAATGTTACATTATTGGATTGTGAGGGGAGCAACCGGGTCACTGCTGCACCCCTGGAGGGGGGTGTTCGCCCCAAAAGTAGTACAAAGGGGGCCATGTGAGGGGTCAAACAAAAGCTTACTTTCTTCTGATTCTGTATCTGCTCTTCATATATCTGTATAATGTCTGTGTGTGGAGTTAGGAATCTGTAATCTGTATGGAGACTAGAGGTCTCTCTGAATGTGCTTGAGTAATGGGCTAGGAATGTTTGCCTATGGACATGCTAATGAGCGAAGCTCCAGGGAACAATGGGCCTCTGAAGGCCAAAGACACACCTGGTCACTGGCCACCTGACTCCCTCCAGCTTGGAAGAAGCCAGGAGGGGGTATAAGTAGGCCATGTGGCCGACTCCATGTTGTACTCAGATCTGCTCCTGACCCCAGATGTGGATCACGGGATCACGAGCCGGGAAGAACTGTGGACCCATCCTAACCTAGGATGTGAACCAAGGACTTTTAAGCCAGCAGCTCTAACATCTCTGCTAGAGCCTGCATCGAGAACTGGGAGATTCAATGCATGTAATGTATGATACTTTAGCAACCTCACTCTCATGCTTTTCTTTATTGTAGTAATAAACCTTTAGATGGTAGATTCTAAAGGATTGGCTCAGCGTGATTTGTGGGTAAGGTCCAGAGGGTAAATTGACCAGGAATCTGTGGCTGGTTTCTTGGAACCCGACAAAACTTGTTCGGGGAAGGTGAGATTGGGTTCTAGACCCCTCACCTGTGTATGAGGCCTGGGGCACAGATATTGCTGGGGTGTCGGAGGGGTTTTGCTTGTGAGGCTTCAGGCAGGCAGCTGAAGTGCTCTGTGGGACTGGTTTGTGGACTGTTTGGGAAGGCCTCCACTCTGGGGCTGTAAGGAGCCCCGAATTTGAGCAATTTGCCCTGAGCGGATGCCCTCAGCGGTGCCCAGATCCGGCCTGGTCCATCACACCCAAATTGAAGAGCGGCCAGAGAAAAGCAACAAAAATAATAAAAGGGTTAGAAAACCTGACCCTTGAGGAAAGGTTAAATATAAAGGGTCTGGTTAGTCTTGAGAAAAGAAGACTGATGGGGAACCTGATAAGTCTTCAGGTATGTTAAGGAGTGCTCTTAGGAGGATAATGATCCATTGTTCTCCATGTTGGCTGAAGGTAGGTCAAGTAGTAATAGGCTTATTCTGAGGCAAGGGAGATTTAGGTTAGGTATGAGGGAAAAAATAATTCTAAAGCTACATAAGCTCTGGAAGAGGCTTCTGAGTGAGATGGTGGGATCCCCATCACAGGAGTTTGTTATGACCAGGGTGGACAAACACCTGTAAGGGAAGGTCTTGGTTTACTTGATCCTGCCTCAGCACAAAGAACTTGGCTAGATGGTCTCTCAAAGTCCCTTTCATTTCTGTGATTCTAGGATATAACCTTGTTGTAGTCAGGATGGGAAAAGTGGTTTGAATAAAATATTTTTGGGGACTTTGCTTGAAGTTCTAAACAAATCCCTTCCTCACATTCTACATGTGCACACAGTTTTCCATATTTTGAAACACTTCTGTAGTATGTATTGGACCTCCCTTGTCTGGCTCCCTGGGGACCTGTCTGCTCCCAAAGGAGGGGATTTGCTGAACCAGGGGAGGTCCCTCCCAACATGTCCTGTGCTGAACTGCTGCCCCTTGCTAGGGGTCCAGCCCGGCACCACTGCTGCCTGCCCAGCCATGGCACCCCAGACTGGAGCTCCCTAGCTGCTGCAGGGGGCAGAGCTTCACAGATGCTGTGGAGGCCGGAGCTCTGCAGCTGCTGCTGGAGCCCAAGGTCCGTGGCCGGGGCTGGAGCTCTGCAGCCCTGCTGGACTCCGAGCTCTGTGGCTGGGCCGGAGCTTCATGGCTGCTGCCAGACCCTGAACTCTGCAGCCACTGCCAACCCCTCTCACCTCCTGGCCACAGTGGCCAGGACTCTCCACTGGGTTGTCCACCCCTCCATATCCCCCCCCACATGGGGCTCCCAGCTGAGTCACTGGCTCCCCCACCACACTCCTGCCCAATGGCCCAACCTCCCTGTACTTGGGGTCTGTGGTCCAGGGATGTTGCCGTACCAGAGAGTCCCAGTTAAGGGAGGCACAACCTGTACTGGCTTCTAGCAAAGACTGCAGGCTAGGAAGGCTGAAATACACATAGTCTGAGACAGGGAACTCATAATATTTGTGTCCTAGACTGATGCACAAAGGGATATAACATAACAGGCTGTTATTGTAAATGTTCCAGCTCTCCTGAGATAAGAAGTTTGGTTTTGATTCTGAGAATCATGCAAACTGAACCATAGCTCAGCTCTTCCACCAGCAGGGGGTATTGCTGGAGTGCGGTTATGGTAAAAAGGCAGCTGGCTCCCCCTAACTACCTCCTGGCTTTAGCATCTGCCTGGCCATTGTTATCTTTTATTATCTAATATTTGCTGTTCTGGACAATTAGTTATAAGTTTCCTTTTAATGATACACTTATTATTTTATATAGTTGTTTGCATGCTACCGCCACTGCTCCCATTACTACAGTCTCTGAGCAATTCTCCATCACATTAATGAATCTAGCACTAGAACAGTACTGAGTGTTGGGGAATAGAACCCTTCCTTTTGACACATGAAGGGCAGAAATTTGGCAAGAGTAAGTGATTTTCCCAAGGTCACACAGAGTAACAAAACTGAGGAATGAACCCAGATGTCCACAATCTTAGGTCAGTGTCTGACCTAAACATTATCCTTCCTCTTCACTACTTATTAAATGCCAACACTATGTTGATAGGTGTAGTGTAGCTCCCTAGCTAGAACGCTCTATCAGAGGAGTGAAGGCCAGTGGCATGCGCAGGATGGGGAAAAACAGGTACACTCCCCAAACAGCAGGGCTGGGGCACAGAACTCCTCTGGGGCTGGGAAGAGTGAGGAAAAGCAAGCTTCACTGGCCAAAAGTTATGGGGTGAAAGTGGGAGAGGTCCTCTGACAATGAGGGGGCACAGAAAATACTCCTCCAAAAGCCTCCACATTTTTATCTCGACACACACCCATGTTCAGGGTCATGAAGTTCTTCAACAGTATAGGGATTTCATGTGTATGCAGAAATGCCTTAGAAAATGCTACCACTGTATGAAAAGAGTGGTGGGGCCCTTGAAGATACGGGGAAACAATGTCGTACCAAATTTTCAAAGAGTTACGCTAACTTTGTGGACCTCAGTTTTTGGAGGCCCAAATGGACAACCAAGCATTTAGTCTGCAGAAGCGAAGAGTGAGGGGGGATTTGATAGCAGCCTTCAACTTCCTAAAGGGAGGTTCCAAAGAGGATGGAGAGAGGCTGTTCTCAGTAGTGACAGATGGCAGAACAAGGAACAATGGTCTTAAGTTGTGGTGGGAGAGGTCCAGGTTGGATATTAAGAAAAACTATTTCACTGGGAGGGTAGTGAAGCACTGGAATAGGTTACCTAGGGAAGAAGTGGAGTCTCCATCCCTAGAGGTGTTTAAGTCTCGGCTTGACAAATCTGGCCGGGTTCATTTAGCTGGGATTGGTCCTGCCTAGAGCAGGGGGCTGGACTTGATGACCTTCTGAGGTCTCTTCCAGTTCTGTGATTCTATGATTTAAAGCTGATCCCAAAAGTTGAGACACCCAGAATTTAAGAAGGTGGATTTTAATAATAATAATAATAATTAATAATAATAAAAACAGCAGGATCTAAGATTCTATCTCCCTGCCAATGTAGGATTAGTCTTCATAGAATCCTCTTCACTTCTTTGTTCAGTCCAACAACTCAAGTCAGGAATGGGGCTGTCAACACTTCTCAATTTCATGTTCCAGCAGATCTCTTGATTACACTATGGTGGCAAGTGTAAAGCAAGTTTGGTAGTCTCAGTCCTGTTTCTAGTGGACATGGGACTAGCATGGACCCTCACTCGGCATTAGCTAACAAACTCATGTGCAGACTCAGCAAGGAGTCCAAGTAGTAAGAGCATTCAAAGAATTGATCTCTCTTCTAGATGTGGACATTACAGATTAGGTTTGAGGCACAATAGGGGGTAGCTGGATTATTTTACACAGCAGCTACTTGGACTATATCTTATATGTTGATAAAAAATAAAAAAGCTTCTCCTATAAATACAGCATAACTTACACTTTTCATGAATGGTAGTTTCCCTAGTTTTCCTTTTACTTTGTCACAGAATTGCCAATAATGGTCTCTAGCATTAAGACTTATGATCTTACACTGGTGAATCAGGCTTTTTGCCACACATAACTGTTTTCTAACAGGTGGCAAGAAGATAAATGGCCAAGAGGCTTTAACCACTTTATTATAGCGATGTACTTTGCTATACAAATGGTGGAATGTTTCCTTTACTAAATGACCACAAAATACAAAGCACTTTGCAACAACATGTGTGGAAAATTGAATTTCTGTCCTAGAGCAAATTCTGATATTTCAATATTTCTTTTCATGCTGAAAACAGAACACTTAAAATAGCTAACATTTTTGTGGAACTAGAAGTATCAAAAATTTCAATTCTTAAAATATTGAACTAAAAACAACAGTGCTTTTTCAATCAAAGCATTTTGGAAATTCAAAATGTCCTTTTGAAATGTTATGTTTAGAATTTTCCTGTAAGAAAAGCAAGAAAATTCTGTTTAAATTAACAGTTTTCCCCATTAAATTTTCCCCAATTTAGGTTAAACTGTTAAACTCCACATTTTTGATTAAAGATACTTTCTGGTGACAACATTTTGAGCAGCTCTAAAATAATAGCAATTTTAATGGAAAGAGAATGGTAATTACACAATTACCCCCATTCCATCAAATACATGATGTTCCACTCAGGCAACAAACCAACCATGTCCTCCAGAGCTGTTAATATTGTGTAGAAACCTTGCATATGTACATCTAAAATATAAATTTATAATTTCCATCATGTGCCATCTAGATCACAGTTAACATAATACTTCCTCACTTGAGACGTAATATTCTTAACTGATCTTTTATCCATGTTTTTACATACTGATGAAGAAGACGGACAAATGCACCCTGCCTGTAAATGGATGCAGCTCCCATTTGACTAAAACAAGGACAGAATTTGATCCAAAACATTTAATCCTGAACAATCTCATTGAGTTTTATAAACAAAAGTCTATCTCGGACTCAGTTCATCCACCACTGAAATTGCATTGACCTCTCAGGTGAATCACAGAGACTGCTTAATAGCATCCATCAATGTTAGATAAAAGCCAGAACAGGCAGGGACATGAAGAATAATTTAGGTGGCTAAAGTTGCATTGGAACTTGGTGCTATTGACAGGCACATTGAAAGTAACAGAACTGGAAGTTGGAGAAGATGCCAAGGTTCTTCACTACCCGAAAACAAAGAGCCAAGAGGCCTTCCAAGGTCACATGCACAATGGTCCTTGCAGTGCAGAGACAGCGTGGCTTCTGTACCACACTAGAAAAAGGTACATGGCTTGTTTTCTTTCACTTTGTGCAGGGCTATCAGTTGTGGAGTTGGATTAAATCAGTCCTTGCACGTAAGGGAGCACAAGGCCTATGGTTGTGCATAGGTCTTATAAATTGAAATGTTCTTTATCCACCCTGATTGTTCCAGGCAACAGAGCACACCTGAGCCATTTATGTACTGGGGCTTGTAGTGGAGTTTAATTATAATTGTACTGATTGTTGAGTGCTAGCTATGCTCAGAGATGCATACAGTGTATGTTGGTGCCTGCTGCAAGTCACTTTCCCTGTATTTCTGACATTTAGACATTCCCGTGGCCAAAACACATGGAAATATGGTATAACCAAACCATCAACTTGGATGGGTTTTGTATCAGGATCACATAATAAGGCTCAGGCTAATGATACATTTTCTCCTTTTCAAAGTCTAAGAGCACCACATGAAGACAAGCCCTACATTAGCAGGATTGTTGAGAATATAAATGGGAGTAAGATAAAGGGTATGTCTAGACTACTGAGTTTTGTCGACAAAAGTGGACTTTTGTCGACAAAACTATACCAGCGTCTACACTACTGCTGAGTTCTGTCGACATAACGTCGACAGAACTCAGCAGTTTTGTCGACGCTGGTATACCTCATTTTACGAGGCATAACACCTTCTGTCGACAGAGTTCTGTCGACAGAAGGTGTTATTGCCTGTAGGGTTGCGTCTAGATTACAGGGTTCTGTCGACAAAGCAGCTTGCTTTGTTGACAGAACTCAATGTGTCTGGACGCTCTTTGTCGACAGAAGTTTTGTCGACAGATACTGTCGACAAAACTTCTGTCGACAAAACCCGGTAGTCTAGACGTACCCAAAGAATGAAGTTCTCCGTTTAGGTGAAATGTACCATATGTGCGCCTATATTTGGTCTCAATATGGCATGTGCTGGACAGTTTTCTGAATGTGCCGTACTTACATGTGGTAAGTTTCTGTGAGATCTGCAAATTTTCCAATGTTTATTTAGTGTGTGTGTGGGGACGGGAAAGGGGGGGGAGGGTTCATGGTCTTAATACACTTTAAATATGCATTTTGTGTGTTAGCACATTTTTCAGAAGATGAACTATTCCAAATGTGCAATCTAGTATCTTTAAACAAAAACAGTAAGCAATGTAATTCAAAAGTATTCAGTGCCGCTTCAAGAAAGATGTAATATGCAGAGTGATCCTCTCATTAATGTTTCTCAACACATTAAGGATTCTCAGCCTCCAGGGACATGCAGCCGAGCATATGAAGATGGAAAGACTCCCTTTTGTGTATGATGCGTAGCATGGTCTGTGGAACTGTTTACACCTGGAATATTACTCACACACTAAGGTCTAATTTCATGGCGGGTCTTAACCATGCCAAATATATCACTAGACAATTAAAAATGTAGCAATGGGGCTGAATGTTAGTAATCAGTAAGTATGAACTAAGGTGTCTTACAGAGGTATGCAGGAGTAATTTCATTGATGCTTTAACACAAGATCCTCTCCTTTTAACTAATCAACTAAACTAATACCCAGCTCAAATCAGCATAAAGCCCGTAATGATAGCAAGAACGTATTCCACGGCTGTGATTACACAGCACTTTCCCCCCATGACTAATACTTAGCTGTAGCTAAAGTAGTTTTCCTGTAACTCAAGTGGTAGGCATGATCAATGCAGATGTAACCAATACTATAGGCCTCAGGTTTATGTCCCACAGGAGTTTGCTGCATATGCATGATACCAGTCTGTAACACTTGTATATAGTATATACCTTGATGTTTTGATTTGGGTCCACATGCCTCCCCTCCCTTAAAAATAGGACATTAAAGAGAGCAACATGGAGTAAGTTAAGTCAGGAACAGCTCTCCAGACATCTGCTTTTGGTCCCTACAATCATCTGGCCTTTGCTGTGTTGCTATTCATTTTACTTCACCATCCTGAATGCCCATTTCATTTGTAAAAACTTAAAAAACAATAAATAGTCTAGTAGCACCTTAAAGACTGACAAAACATGTAGATGGTATCATGAGCTTTCGTGGGCAAAACCCATTTCTTCAGATGACAGGAGTATAATAAGTCCAGATCCAAGAATAAATAAGGGAAGGGAGGAGGGGAGGAAGAAAAAGACAGACAGTGAGTAGATAGTTCAAATAGTTTCAAGAGGCAGTTAAGAACTATTAGCACCTCCATTGTTTCTTTGGTTGTTAAAGTCATTAAAAAGGTGGAAGATAGTGTGCGAATCATCTTATATCCCTGTTCAGACCATTAGCATAAGAATTAAAATTGTGAATTTGGCTTGTGGAATTGGTCTGAAACAAAACGACAAATTGGAGATCCATTAATGAGTGTCTAGGAAGATTAAAGTGTTCTCCAACAGGTTTTTGTGTATTGTCTTTTCGGATATCTGATTTGTGTCTGTTGATTCTTTCCCATAGCATAGAGACTGTTCAGTTTGGCCAATATTCATGGAAGTGGGGCATTGCTGGCATCTGATAGCATAGATCACATTAGTGGATGTGCAGTTAAATGAGCCTTTGATTTAGTGGCTGATGTCATTGGGTCCAGTGATGAAATCGCTGGTATAAATGTGTATGCAGAGTTGGCACCGGGGCTGATTGCAGGGGTTGGTTCCTGGATGATTATGATGGAGGTGTGTTGCATGGTTACTGGAAAGAATTTGTTTGAGGCTAAAGGGCTGTCTGTAAGCGAAAATTGGCCTTTCCCCCAAGGCCTCTGAGAGCGAGGGGTCATTTTCCAGGATAGGCTGTAGATTGTTGATAATGAGTTGGAAGGGTTTAAGTTGTGGACTGCAGGGGTGTGTCTAGACTACAGGGTTTTTTCAAAAAAAGTAGCCTTTTTGCGAAAAAAATTCACCTGCGTCTAGACTGCTGCCACGTTCTTTCAAAAGTAAATCGAAAGAATGAGGCAGTTTTTTCAATCGTGGTAAACCTGATTTTACGAGAAATAACGCCTTTTTTTAAAGTATTCTTTTGAAAAAGGTGCTATTGAATGCAAACTGTGCTTTTTTGAAAGAGAGCTTCTAGACTCTCTTTTGAAAAAGTGGCTTGCTTTTTAGAAAAATCTGCTTGTAGTCTAGATGCTTTCTTTCGAAATTGAGGGGTTGTAGAATTCTGAAGCTTGGGACAGGCTCTCAGGCACAGGGGAAGGCATCCCACACCCAAACCATGATGGGTTTGTGCTCCTCTTGTGACTAGATCAACAAAAGTTTATTCCTAGACTATGAAACCAGAAGGGACCATTGTGATTATTACATCTGCACTCCTATTCAACACAACCATAAGAATACCATGAATTAATTCCTGTTTGAACTTGAGCATATCATTTAGAAAAATATCATATCTTGATTTAAATACTCCCAGTGATTAACAATCCACTGCAGCCTCTACCAAGTTGTTCCTGGGTTAATTACTCTCCCTATTAAAAATATATTAACAAAATTTAAATTAAATAGTACCTTATTTCTAGTTCAAATCCATCTAGTTTTAATTGCCAGACATTGGCACTTACTATGCTCTTTGTCTGCTAGATTGCTTATCATATTTCTGTTTCCATGTTGATACATAAAGACCAATCAAGAAATCTCCTGATCTTTGACAAAGTGACTTTAGCTAGTTATCAAGAACTCTGGTACTAAATTTCAGCAGAGACTGAAACTTTTCCCCATTACTTTTAGATCTATAGGTCCCAGGTTCAACAACAGCAGACAGTCCTATCAAGGGAGTCATTATATAGGGACAGACAAATCAGTTCACATACCGTATTTTCCAGCGTATAAGGCGACTGGGCGTATAAGACAACCCCCTAATTTTCCAGTTAAAACATAGGTTTTGGCCTATACTCGCCGTATAAGACTACCCCACCTTCCGAGGCAACACCATTTAATAACATCAGATTTGATTTAAATAATTTTAATTAAAATGGTTTTGACTTACCGGTACTTAAAATCCTTCAAAATCCTCATCATGTTCATACAAAGCCTGCTCGGATTAGCAAAGGTTGTAATAGCCTGCCTCTCTGACTCAGCCAATCCGAGCAGGCTTTGTATGCATTAATAGATGACACCGCTTGCCGTGATTGGCTCAGCGCGGTACATACAGTATCAGCACAGGGACGTTCTGTATGTAGCCGAAGCTACAGTACTGTATTAGGGCACATCCAGTGGGCTAAAAGGTAATAATAGGGACGTTCTGTATGTAGCCGAAGCTACAGTATGTTTATACCCGGCGTATAAGATGACCCCCGATTTTTGGGGGATGTTTTTTAGTATAAAAAGTCGTCTTATACGCCGGAAAATACGGTAATATAAAAATTCAAGATGAAGCTGCAACCCAAGCTCGGAAAGTTTGCACTTCTCACAGCATCTTGGTGGTGAGCAGTAGTTATGTTTTAAATTCTGCTTTCAAGTACACCCTGTTAATGCTGCTGGCTTCAATAGCTGTCATGGAGGACTTATACTAACAAGAGGGATTCCCACTGCTCATGGGACTGCTGATGGGATAAAGAATCTTTCACCACTAGGTCAGTAGCATGCACCCAGCTAAAGATAGATCCAATCAAAGTTGACCAAAGGTTGCCATGACAACTGATGATTGTAGGTGGTCTATGTGAAGTAACTCTGATGGTCTCGGGTCAAGTTAGACAACATGCACCCAATTTTCCCATCTGTGCAATGGGATAATGGTACCATGCTCCCTTTCTCAGCTGCTTTGAGTTGCACTGATGCAAACCACTGTGTCAGAGTTGGGCATTATCTTCTTCATCTGACTCAGCATCTCACACGGCACTGTTGGTTATGTCCATTAGAGCAGGAGAGAAGTTTGCTGGTGAAAAGTTTTTCCACCTGAAAATTTCAATTCCTTGGAATCAAAGAATGAGTCACTGCAACATGTCACTTCTGGTGATGTTCTTCAGGAAATACATGAACCATTCTGCCAGAAAACCTCTTCATTTCCTGCCAGCTCATCTGGAGACCAAACTTCCAGGGTCCGTAGCTTCCCTGGTAGCCTAACCATTTGGAATGCTCTGGGTCCAGATACCCCAGAGCTTCTAGGCATCCTGCTTTGGACCAGGACCCTACAAACTGTATACCCGGTTCTACAACAGGAAGCTTGGAAACCCATCTTGAGGTGGGACTTTCAAGGAACTGGGACCCTAAAAGTCCCACCAAGCAGACCACCAGCAGTGGGGCAGAGGCTGCCCAGAGCCAATTCTTGTGCCTCTGCCCACCTCACACTTATGTTTTGAATAGCCTGTCTTGAAGGCTGTCAAGCCAGCAATCTTATCAAGCAGTAAATTCACACACGATTTTAAAAAGGCAAAGAGTTGCCAGCTTCGAGTTTGACTGAGCTATTCTCTTTTATTATATTGGAGACACATTTTATAATTTACATTAGTGATTTATTCTTCTTCACAAGAAGATGCCATGAATAAAACATGTTATTGTGCTGTAGTAGATGATCTGAACTGCGCCACTTAATCGTATATATATGATAGCTTACATAGATGAACAGGCATGATCTTCTCTAGGAAATGTTAGCTTGCTATTAATAGTCTCCCCTTTCTAGAATTCATTTAGTCAAATCCCACTGGTAATAAAGCAATTAGATCACAGGCGGTAGAGTTCAAACAAGTAGGATTCTACCCTCCTTTCACAAATAGTTTCATTGGACAAATTTCTTCAAAGCATGCATCTGCAGAGGCCTGATCTGTCTATATAAACCTCCATTGTTTTGTGCAATGACATTACAAGCGTACCATAAAACATCTCCCCCTCAAGATCTCCCCACTTCCTTGTTCCTATTTATTCTGTCTCCCGTTCTCCTTCACCCCATCCCTGACCTCATAAATAAGGACAGATGGAGCTTATCCTACATCTACATTATGATCCAGGAATACAATTCCCCTGTTCATGTATACACCTTTGTACCAGAGCTGTCCGTGCAGTGTAGCTATGGTAGGTTATGTCTACATTATAGGCTTCTTGCACGAGAAGCTTTTTGTGGAAGAGGTCTTCCACAAAAACATCTTGCACAAGAGCGTGTCCACACTGCAAAAGCGCATCGAAAAAGCGATGAGCTTTTGCAAAAGAGAGCGTCCAGACCGCACGGACACTCTCTCAAAAGGAAACTCTGATTGATATTTACAGAATGGCCACCAGGGCACCTGTGCTTTTTTTGATTACCTCTTTTTGCACAAAAAAATCCCTGTTCCCCATCCACATTCACCTTTTTGCACAAGAGCGCTTAGAAGGAGGAATAGCTACACTGGAAAACCCCCTCTGTTCTTTCATTTTACTTGCACAAAAATGTGCTTGTAGTGTGGACACTCTGTGAGTTTTTGTGCAAAAATGGGTGGTTTTGTGCAAAAAACTCCATAGTGTAGACCTAGCCGTAGTGTCAATTCTGGCAGCAAAGGCATGGCTGAGCCTGGCCAGGTACAAACTTGCCCAAAGCCAGTGCATTTGGACCCAGCCTCTGCTGCTAGTACCCATGTTATGCTACTATGGTCGCACTACTATTTGTGCTTGCACGAGCTCCATGAGAGTTAGTGTGAGTAAGGGAATTAGGCCCCTAGCTCATTGTGTAGACAGTCTCAGACAACAACATATGCCCATTGTTACCATGATCATTTTGCTTATTTTGCATCCCTTTCTTCCATTCCACTCCATTTTGTGCCCCTTTTCCTGGTCTGATACTGATTTCGAGTTTCTGGGTAGGGACCATGTTTTCTTGTGTGTTTTTTACAGTACCTAGAACAATGAAACCCCAACCTTGACTGAGGCCTTTGGGCACTCTTGCTACCCATAATACAAATAACAAATAGCTTCACTAACATGGTGAAACTCATTCCCCCTGAGGTTTTTGTATGAGCAAAACAGATATGTTGTTATCTCAGTGACTCAGGCAAGCTTCACTGCTGTGCTCTAAGCTCCTAACTTTGTATTGACAAGCACAATGGCTGACTCTCTCCACCTCTAAAAGAGTGATGCTCGACCCCAGAGAGCTGCAAAGCCAGTTGGTTCCTGACAGGCGGTTGTGGTGATGTTGCATTACCACATTTTGATGCAGCTGCAGCAGCTGAAATGATGAGTTCTCTTTACTAATTATTGACATGTTTTGTTTGAGTATCACAAAGTTCAAGGATCGCTACCAGACACAGCAGATGTCAGAGGTGAATGTGTTTATATTTGCCTTGAGATTCCAATTTATGGTCCAAGCATCTAGTGACCAGAAGGGGTCCCCTGTCATTACATCTGGGACACATGAAGAAATAAAACATGCATTGGGCCTTATGCTTCAGCAAAGTCAGAGGTGAAGGTGGTTAAGGCACTGGATGGAGACTCAGGAATTTTGACTTCAGTTTCTGGCTCTGACATGGACTTCCTGGATGGCCTTGATCCAGACATGTAATCTCTGGTTGCCTTCATCCCCCATCTGTAAAATGTGGTGTATGCTTCCTTTATTCATATTATAAGCTCTTTGAAACAAGTAGTACCTCATATTAGTACTGTACAGCAACTAGCACGATGGGATCCTCTTCTCAAAACTAGGGTCTGTAGGCATTAGTTAATGCCTATTATGCCCGCTGGCATGTAGGGCAGCAATGAAGGTTCTCCATTTTTGCTGTTTTTGGCCATTTTCTCCAGTGCCCCCTAGTTGTAGTTCATTCTCTTCATAGCTACCTCAACAGTACGCCGCCATGTTATCCTGGGCCTCCCACATTTCTGTCATCCTTCAGGCATCCAGTGAAGTGCACCTTTACAATGGCATCTGCCTTCCTTCTCATCATGTACCCTATCCATCTCCAGTGTCTTCTCATAATGATAGTGGTCATGTCCTCCTGGTGGCATTACAGGAGCAGGTCATGGTTGGAGATTGTTTTCAGCCAAAAGATGCAAAGTATCTTACAAAGGCTGGTGGTGTGAAAGGATGAGAGCTTGGCACGGTCGCTCTCTGTCATCAGCCAGCACTCTGACCCATATAGTAGTGTTGATATGACATAGTTCTAGTACAGCTTAAGCTTGATGTGGACACTGTACTGTGTAGATCTCCATACAGTATTCATACTCCTGAGGATATTTCTGGCCTTAGTCTGCTCTGGATGTCGTTCTTGGTGCCTCCATCATGGCAAATGATGCTGCCTAAGTACATAAAGCTGTCTGTGCTGGGTAAGTCTGCATCATCTATCTTGATTGGTGCTGGTGAATCTATATTGAGAATCATAATCTCTGTTTTCTTCTGGCTAACTCTTTGTCCAACCTGGCATCCAAAGGTGCATAGGCGTTGTGTTGATGGGTATGGGAAAGCAACTCAAGGTCGCCCTCAAAGTCAAGGTCTTCCAGTATGGAAAAAGGTGTCCATCTGATAGCCCTTGATGCATCTGCTGTTGTTCTCCACATCACCCAGTCAATCTCCATGTTGAAGAGTAGTGCAGATATGACATATCCCTGTCTGACCCCGGTCTTAACTTCGAAAGACGGATCGCAGTATCCCACGCTACATGTGAAGTTGGTGTGAAAACTCTTAATGATTTGGACCACTTGTAGAGGGATTCCGTAGGCTCTCAGAATGCCCAAAGGCTTTCTCTGTGTATGCTGTCAAAGCCTGCTCAAAGTCAACAAATGTTATGTACAACTGTCTCTGCCACTCTGTGCACTGCTCTATGATATAGGCATTACTGTAGTACAAATAAAAATAATTTCAGTCATGCAGAAAGTTGTGCTCAGAATCTAATTTTAAATCTATAATGTACTTTTAAATGTAGCCTTAGACTCAACTATGCAGGAATTCCATGAACAGCTAGCTATCTGACCTATTAGCTGTAACATCAAATATTACACTTTCAGCATTAACTGAATAATTGACAGATTGATTTCTACTTTCCATGTGACTGCACTGAACCATCTTAGATCTTGTGGGTATAAACATTTTTTCTCTTTCTTTAATTAAATTTAGTAGTAGTGTAGAACTGCCTATATTGCCAGAAGAGTTTTGTTTTGAGATCCAGGCTGCTCCTTCTGAAAACTGTTATAGATCTTTGGCACAGGGACATAAACATTCATTACCAGGTACCTTTTGGAATCAATTTTCCTTTGGCTAGCACAAGAAATGTCATGACTGAAGCTTGAAAAGGGCCAATATCTGCCTCAAAGATTCAAGAGCAGAAATTTTGCTTTATCCATATCCCTACTAAGGTTATTATTGGGCAGGGACTGTTTTTTTCTTGTTGTTGTTCTGGATTTGTACAGTGCCTAGTACAGTAGTTCTTAAGCATATGTTTGTAAATTCAAGTCAGACAGAGGTTTATAGTCTGGTCATGTGGTTATTTGCAAGTGTCATGGAAATAAAATAAAATCTTATCAATGAAAAGAATGTTGTATTGATACCATAAAAAGTTACATGGTTATTACTAGATACAATTTTTTTGAAAAAAAAAAAAAGCTTGTTGTAACCAAATTTCTTTCAGTGAATCCCTAGTGGCCACATGCCCCTCAAAAGTTGTAAGGGCTACCCATGAAATCCCTGCTGGCCTCAACTGAGAACCACTGGCCTGACACAGCTGGTCATGATAATATCGACCATATGCATGACTGCAGCACCTGTGAGATCACTGATCGAGTTGTAAAGGCAGTAGATTAAATCATCCTACTGCTGGCAATGCTCCTACTAATATAGCCCGCTATGTTGTTAGCCTACTTGGCAACAAGGGGACACTGTTGACTCATATCCAGCTTCTTGTCCACTGTAATCCCCAGGTCCTTTTTTTGCAGAACTGCCACTTAGCTAGTTGGTCCCCAGCCTGTAACAATGCTTGGGATTATGTCCTAAGTGCAGAACTCTGCACTTGTCCTTGTTGAACCTCATCATATTCCTTTGGGCCCAATCTTCCAATTTGTTTAGGTCACTCTTGACCCTATCCCTACCCTCCAGTGTATTTACTGCTCCCCCTTGCTTAGTGTAATCCACAAATTTGATGAAGGTGCAATCCATCCCATCATCCAGGTCATTAAGGAAGATGTTGAACAAAACCATCCTCAAGCCCAATCCCTGAGGCACTCCACATGATACCAGCTGCCAACTAGACACTGAGCCATGGATCACTACCTGTGGAGACTACTGATCTAGCCAGCTTTCTTGCCACCTTAAAATCCATTCATCCACGCCATACTTCTTTAACTTGCTGCCAAGAATGCTGCGGGAGACCGTATCAAAAGCTTTGCTAAAGTCAAGGTATATCACATATCGACCACTTTTCCCATATCCACCAGAGCCAGTTATCTCATCATAGAAGGTAATTAGGTTGGTTAGTCATGACTTGTCCTTGGTGAAGCCATGTTGACTGTTTCTGATCACCTTCCTCTCCTCCGAGTGTTTCAAAATGGATTCCTTGAAGACTCCCCACTTTCCCTGACCTTCTTGTAGCTAGCATATCTGTAGAAACCCTTCTTGTTACCCTTTCACATCCTTTGCTAGATGCAACTCCAGTTGTGCTTGGCTTTCATGATTACACCCCTGTATGCCTGAGCAATGTTTTTATACTCTTCCCTGGTCATCTGTCAAAGTTTTCACTTCTTGTAAGCTTTCCTTTTGTGTGTAATCTTGAGAAGGCTTCTGAAAATTCTGCTAGAATGCCACCAATATTCAGACATAAATAAATGGGTTTTATTTTACATAGCTCCCAAAAGATCCACACTATATGGATACCCAGATTTTGGGTCCAGGAAGGGAAGACTAAGTGAGGTTAACTACACCTCTTACTCCCTCCAGCTAGGTCTAGACTACAGTCCTTTGTCGGAAAAAGCTACGCAAATTGCATTCTGCAATTTGTGTAGCTTTTTCTGATAGCTTTTCTGGGAGAAGCTTTTCTGCTATTGGGTGGAAAAGCCTCCTCTTTCAGAGAAACCTTTATTCCTCATAGAAAGAGGTATATAGGGCTCCTTGAAAGAGCATGTTTGCTCTTCTGCAAAAAAAAAAGCGGAAGAGCAAACTCGTTCTCTGGACATGGTGGAGTTTTTCCGGGATACCAAAGGTATCCCAGAAAAACACACTAGTCTAGACAAGTTACGCTATCACTCCATCACTACTTGCTCGCCATGGCACTATATATATTGATTTTCCACTGCTATATGGCATCAGCAAAATTGCTGTATTCTCCATCCCAACTGAGGAGCAGTGGGATCATAGGGTTGTAATCAGTCTCAGGTGTGTTGCCTGTTAGGGAATGCTCCGAGGACTCTCTCCATATTACCCATTACTCATAGTTGTGCCTAAAAAGCACAATAGACCTTCTTCTGTGATTACAGAAATATTCATTAAGTTTGTAGCACTCCTTTAGACAAGGCTGCTGCCTTCAGATTTGTGATCCTTTAGCAGAGGTGCTGTCAACGTCATTGCTCATTAATTTTTTATAAGTGAGTTGTCAGGTACAATGCCTTCACAATCTTCCTGAGAAATCTCAGAGGAGTAGCCATGTTAGTCTGTAAGTTTAAAAACAATGAGTAGTTCTGTGATACCTTAGGGGCTAACCAAAACATATAGAATCAGGTGAAGTGGAGTGGAAATAACAGAAACCAAGACTTATATATAATAGCAATACTTTACCCATGAAAGCTCATGCTTCTATATATTTTGGTTAGTCTCTAAAGTGCCAGAGGACTTACTCATTGTTTTTCATCTTCCTGAGAAACATTTGTGGTAATGTTTGGCTCAGAAAGGCCCAGAGAAGCAGAGGGAAAAGACTCTAGTGAACAAGGCAAAATAACAATACAAAAGAGTGCTGCTGTCTAGTGTGATCAAAGTGAAGCCACTGAAACGAGCAACAATTTTTTTATTCTTATCTTAACTGTTCTCTATAAGAACCTCAAGTGATGTCAACCTGAAGTGTGTTTTAATGGTCAGTATCCCTATAACAAAAAGTAGTCATCTTTCTGGTAGCTTGATAGATCAGAGCTCATCTTAATATCAAAGTTTAAAATTTCAGGGGAATTTCTTTTCTCCCCTGCAACCATGTCATAGTGTTATACAAACTGCTACCAATCAGCAGGGCTATTCCAGCGCACTCCAATCAATAGGTAGTAGATGCAGTGTACGGGTAAACAGCTGTGAATTACAAGGCTATAAATAGCCCAGCAAGGGCTTCTAGTGAAAGGATAATAAAACAAGGGTCAAAGTTAAGTGTCTCTGAAACCACTCAAACCCCAGAGATGGATTTATTACTTTATTCACAGCTGTCCTGTTTTTAACTCCAATATATATAGACCAAAGGACAAATTAGTCCAACCTGAAAGGAACACAAAGCACTTTCAAGTAGGAATAAGAAATCCTCTGGAAAAGGGCTTATTTTCCGGAGAATTGCGTCTAGACTGGCGCTTTTCTCCGGCTTATCCCCAAGCTGGAAAAAAGCGGCAGCCATGTAAATGTAAATGCTGCGGGGGATATTTAAATCCCCCGCGGCATTTGCAATTCCGAAGTGTCTCATTAGCATCCCTTTTCCGAAAAAGGGTGCCAATGTAGACACAACCGAGATGTTTGTCTTATATTTCTGCTCTCTTCCAGATCTTAAGTCGTCTAACTAAAGCTCCCCCACAGTAGTGTCCTTTTTAACTCCCTTGTCTCCTGTAAACTGCCTTTTCATTAGTTCCTTCATCTTTTTATTTTTCCAGACAAAGCAGCAAAGATAGTGTGTTTTTACATGCTCTCTAGTGCAGCTGCCACTTTCAGTAACATTTAGCGATGGCTCTGTAAATTTCCTTTTGGATTAAAAAAAGCACTATTAATGATACTTATTATTCCCAACATTTCAATAGACTGGATGGACCATCTGGTTGTCAGGCCAACCATGGGTTTTAAATGTGACAGAATTAGCCAATCTTTATGCCTGTTAAGGACAAATAACATGAAGATGTAGTGCACACATATTTACTTACACAAGGAGTTGAACATTATCTGTGGAGGTGCAACATATCTATTTAGCTGGGTATTTACTTAGGCCATTGGCTGTTATTTTCTATGCTCATTTACCTTATGAAATCCACAGTTGCAGGTGAATGTGTGCCAATTTTTTGCAGCAATGGCATTCCTGGCAAATCAGGGAAGTCTTCAAGTTTCCATCGCGCTGATCACGACAGTTGGAGAAAACATTTCTGGGTTTGCTTCTGAAAATATTTGTCAGCAAATAGGAAGAATCCATTCTGGGCCAAAACCAGACATACATTGGTATGTTTAATAAGTGTAACACAGGGGTGAGAGTGTTTGTAGTGGACATAGGAAATCCAGGTTTGAATGCCTGCTCTGAAGCAGGCACTGGAACTCAGATTCCTACCCGCCAGGCATGTATCCCAACCACCAGGCTACTTGGGAGTGGATCATTCTCAAGTCCTCCTGCGGAAGTAGTTATACAAACCTAATCAACTTAAATATTTATTGTGCCAAATAGAGAGTCAGAGAACAGCTCAGCTCTACGGTCTGGTGATAAAGGCACTCTTTTGGGAAGGCAGATGACCTTCAGCACTAGGCTAGATTCTCACACACTTTGTCCCAGCGGACATTGATACAAATCTCAACAACTCCAGCAGGAAAGAGTGAAAGCAACTCACAGCCTGGTAGGATGCTTAAGGTAGCAAGAATTGAGGTTAAGTCACTACTGCAGAGTAGGGATTCAAACGTAAGGCAAATGCACTAATCATAGAACATACGGTTATAGAGAGGGACAGATTACCACACAGTTAGCTAGAAATGATAAACCTTTCCCTCACTGAAAATATTGGGTCAAATTTGCAAATAGTTTTAAGGTGACCAAATCTGAATTTTTTTTCAGTGAATAAATCAAGTGACTGGGAAAATTTTGCCCAGGTCTACTTATCAGCACAGTGAGATTTGCAAAGCCATCTGAAGGACTTGTGTAGGTTAAATGATTAGGGGTTTGGAATGGGTCCCATATGAAGAGGGATTAAAAAGACTTGGACTTTTCATCTTAGAAAAGAGGAGACAAAGAGGGGATATGATAGAGGTCTGTAATATCATGACTGGTGTGGATTTGAAATGCACTTTGTTAGACCCAGAGTTAGAACAGCCCTTAAACGTGAGCTGAGAGTTGAACTCCGACTTAAGCACTATCCTGACTGTGGATGACTACCTGACTGGCAACCTTAGCAAGTTTGTTCCCTTTTCAGGCTCCCATTGAAAACATTACTTCATTGCTTTTCAGAGGCAGTTTGGAGTACAGAAAAGTCATCCCCATCAAAGGTCCTTTCCCAGTTGCAGTTATTCTGTTAGGGTATGTCTACACTACAAAGTTAGTTCGAACTAACTTTCATAGGCGCTACACTAGCGCTCCGTTAATTCGAATTTAATTCGAACCAACGGAGCACTTAGTTCGAACTAGGAAAACCTCATTCCACGAGGATTAAGCCTAGTTCGAACTAGCTAGTTCGAATTAAGGGGTGTGTAGCCCCTTAATTCGAACTAATGGGAGGCTAGCCCTCCCCAGGTTTCCCTGGTGGCCACTCTGGCCAACACCAGGGAAACTCGTATGCCCCCCTCCCGGTCCCGGACCCCTTAAAGGGCCACGGGCTAGCTACGGTGCCCATGCCAGGTGCAAGCCTGCCAGCACCCAGCCAGCAGACCCTGCACCTGGCACGGATCGAGCCACCCACCCGATGCCCCCCCAGTCCTCCCCCTCTTCCCAGGACCAGGCTGGCGGCTCCCGGGAGCTTGCCTGGGACCACAAGAGGTGGGCACCCGCCTGGGCTAGTGCGGACATCGTGGACCTCTTCCACAATCTCTGCACTAGGCACAGGAAAGTGGCTGACTAGGGCAGGAGAGCTGCCAGCCTGGCCACCCAGGAGCAGGTGTGCAAGAGAATCAAGGGGGTCCACTGAGACCCCTGACCCTGAGCCCTGAGCTTACAATGGCCGTACTGGGTCAGACCAAAGGTCCATCTAGCCCAGTAGCCTGTCTGCCGACAGCGGCAAACCCTAGGGACCCTGGAGGGGATGGACCGAAGACAGTGACCAAGCCATTTGTCTCATGCCATCCCTCTCCAGCCTTCCACAAACCTTGGGCAGGGACACCACTCCTACCCCCTGGCTAATACCACTCCATGGACCCAACCTCCATGACTTGATCTCACTTCCCTTTAAACTCTGTTCTAGTTGTAGCCTTCACAGCCTCCTGCAGCAAGGAGTTCCGCAAGTTGACTCTGCTTTGTGAAGAAGAACATTCTGTTACTACTTTGAAGCCTGCTACCTATTCCTTTCCTTTGGTGTCCTCTAGTTCTTCTTTATGGGAACTAATGAAGAACATTTCTGTATGCACCCTCTCCACCCCACTCCTGCTTTTAGAGACCTCTATCCTGTCCCCCCTCCGTCTCCTCTTTTCTAAGCTGAAAAGTCCCAGTCTCTTTAGCCTCTCTTCATATGGGACCTGTTCCCAACCCCTGATCATTTTAGTTGCCCTCCCCTCTCCCAGCCTCTCTCTTCCCCTCTCCCACCTCCTTTTCCCAGTCTCCCCCAGTTTTGTTCAATAAAGACAGATTCCATTTTGGAAGACACGTTATCTTTATTTTGTACATCAAGAAGAGGGGCTAGGGATGGGTCAGTGGAAGGAGGTGACGGAGGAATGGGGCACGAGCCCCCGATGGGGAGGACTGGGCTGGCTCTGAGGGCTTCTGGGGGTGGAAGCTCTCCTGCAGTCCCCCAATTGTCCCCTCTCCCCAGATGGCAGCCTGCGGCAAGTGCAGCCGGTCTGATGGCCGAGTGCTGTGATGTGCCTAGTGTGGGTAGTCCGGGTAATCCAAGCCAGGACTGGTTTGCAAGCGGGGCACCCCTGAGAACTGTCTTGTCCGGGGTGGGGGTCGGGACCCTTTAAGCACAGCCCTCGGCTAGCCTGAGACAGCATCTCCACGCTCTAAGTCCTCCTCTGATGCCCTGCCGGCACTGCTTCCGGCCATCCTTAAGCCTGGTTCAGGGTCCACTTAATGTGGACATGCTAGTTCTAATTAGCAAAACACTAATTCGAACTAGTTTTTTAGTCTGGATCCATTAGTTCGAATTAGCTTAGTTCGAATTAACTAATTCGAACTATGTTAGTTTGAATTACCGTTGTAGTGTAGACATACCCTTAAGTAGGTTGTTTCATACACTGTGAAACAACATGGTCCAAACGACACAGACTACGTTTCAGTCTTGGAGTAAATATGTGTGTGGAGAGTCAATGGAAAGCACATTTCAAAGTCATTAAATGCTCCATCACCATGTGCAATTAGCCAAAAGGGTGTGCAAAACCTTGAAGGAAAGAAGTCCTGCATTCACTGAGACAGCCTCATTAAAGAAAGAGTTTGGAGTCTAGGAATTATTTTTACATTTCATCAATAGTCCAGGTACAGGAAGGATTAGGCAGTTCTAGTTGAATGGCTACCCTGTGAAAAATATAATTGGAAGGGATTTGCCTGTGAAACACATCAGCATGGGCCTAACTACTTCAGCTGGTAAGGGTCAGGACAGATTAAAGGAAGAGTGAAATAGAAAGAGTAGAAGTAGAAACACGGCTAATGGGCCCAGTGAAAATTCTTCTTACTTCTCCTCTGTCCTATAGTTACACTGCTGAGGTTTGCACAGCTGCAGTTAATGCCCCGCCAGTGTTTCCAACACAATCAAAGTTTCAATGAGGCTTTTAAAAGAATCTGCCTGCTCTAAAATCTGGTATGAAAAGATATTGGGTCTCAGTAGCCATGTGGGTTACTGGACTCACATTTCCTCTCAAGATCCAGGATCAGCTGGTGTGCTGGAGTGGGTTCACAGGAAAATGTGAGTGTTGTAGCAGAACATAGAGACCTCAGGTAAGGTCAGAGTTCCGTTACGCTAGGCACTGTACAGGCACTTGGTAAAAAATTGTTCCTACCCCATTAGGCTCCATATCTGAATGGACAAGACCCACAAAGGAAAATTTACTTCCAGGCAAAGCAGCAAAGGCAGATACAGAAAAGTGAGACCTAAACTCTTAAAGACTTTCATCAGGTGAGACATGAAGGCAGTGACAGAGCCAGAATTGAGTATGTTTTGTCCAAATGCTAAACTGGCTCTTTTAACATAAAAATCACCCTTCCTTTCTGGGGGCTGTCTGCTAATATTACAAGCCCTAAATAAAGGGTTATTTCCCCTGCCACGGGAGACATTTACTTTCTGCACGTATTAAAGCTACCAGAGATTACTTGGTTCTTGGACTCCCAAATTACTCCTGAAGAACAAATACTTTGCTTGAGAAAAGGACCAAGTTCGACCAAGTGTTTGGTGTTTACACACAACAACCCACACAATCCTTGGTTCTGGAACTGGTCAGAAATATCCAATTGAAGTATTTCTTTGAACTTGTTCATTGTTGAAATAGCAAGTTGTGGAGTTGGTATCATTTCAGTTAAACCTGCCTGCCTCCTAGAAACCCACCTGCTGGACTGCTTCAACCCAGGGACCTATGGTAGTCAAGCTCCGCAGATCTATTCTCCATACTGAAATCCTCTGCAAAATGGAATTCCCTTTCTCCACACAGCTCTATGACAGGCCATCTTCATGTCATGCAAGGATCTCTCCCACGTCATCCCTTCCTAATTACCCAGTTGTGCTATCAATCCACCCAGTATTTTTTTCCAGTAAGCACTGTTAACAGAAGTTGGTTTATCTGATCATGTTACCTTCATTTTAATTAGGAGGAAGGCTTGAAATGGTCTCTGGGGAATTGATGTCTCCCTCTACATGGACTGTGGCATGTGAGTGCCTCACAATCTTCCATGTACAGTGAAAGCTTTATTATCCGGCAGTCATGGGAAATGGGAGTTGCCGGTTAATTGAATGTGCCGAATAACAGCTCTGATTGCCCTGCTCCTTCCCCCTTTCAGTAGATCCTATTCCTGGGAGCTTGAGGCAGGCTGAAGAGGAAGGAGGCACCTTCTGATAACATCAGCCATCAGTGCCGGCTGCCAGAAGCTCCACAGCAGCCAGCTGGACAGGCGGGAGTCAGGCGCAGACCTGAAAAAACAAAAATATTGTGGCTGGAGACAATGTAAGTTCACAATGTTTTCCAGTTAACAGAGTATTGGATAACAAAGCTTTCACTGTATTTAGAGCTTCTGCAGGTTGGGAAGAACATAAGAACATAACATATTGGGTGTACAACTGCACATGCTGAGAAAATGACCCACACAACATATGCTTATCTATAGCTAAATGCACCACCTACATTTAGATGCAGCCTACATAGAACCACCATATAGCGCAGAAGTCTCAGAATTCCAGCCTTTGGGCCATCCCTGGCTGGAGCAATTGCATAGTCTGTCCTAGGACTCCCAGTGGACCAGGGAGGGCCTGTCCATTACTGTCCTTTAAGCCCCACCCCTTCCTGCCATTACCCCTCTCTCTTCCCCTGGGCACCATGTCTCACAGGCATGCTACTTCGGGGATCAAAGTGGGGATTTGGTGCCACACAGCAGCAGCAATCACACTCTCCCACCATCCCCTGCACTTCCCGCAGTGGCAGAAGCTATGGGTAGATGCAGAGTGTACAGGGCAAATGCGCACACTCTGCTTCTCTGTGGTTCCTTGTGCCACGGGAAGTACGAGGTGGAGGGGAAGACTGCTGCCACCACCCAGCACCAGCCCTCCCCCCCAGTAATTCCTGAGGACACACTCCTTGGGGAATAGGGTACCATGGAGGGGAGAGAGCAGGGCCATGGCAGGAAAGGGTGGAGCTTGAGGACCTGTAATGGACAGCCCCCCTCACTTGCCTCTAGTCCCAGGCCAGATTGTGCAATCACTCTGGTTGGGGCTGGCCTGGGGGTCAGGAGTTTGAGACCCTTGAAATAAAGCTAGGGACTAGGAGGTGTTCCATTCAAACCCTGTTCTTCCTTTTTGTATTTGTTTGTGGTTGCATGAATTTAATATCCTCTCTTATCTACTGGAGAGTCTCTTTGCCACCCAGTCTGAACAGTTTCAAATAAAGCATACTCCTGCTGTATCTCAAATTAAGTATTGTTGCAGATGCATGTGGGAAAGGGCAAGAAGAGACAACTGAAAGACAGGTCTCTCCCCAGTTGTATCCACACAATAATGAATCCATAAATAGATCTCTATTAGGAGAATTTGTGATGTTTTGGAAATGTTCTGTGATTGTTACCAAAGTGTCCTCAGATGAAAACTCCACAACATATTAATACTGGCAAAACTTTGGCTCAGCTGTTAGGAACAATCCCTTCTGTTTTAGAAGACAAGGATTATGTGAGTAGCTTTCTTTCCTAAAGGATGAAGGGGTGATAGTAGATATCAGAATTCTGAGCATTTAGCTCTTTAATAAGGATACTTTGCTGGAACACTTATTTAAAAAACAACCCCATTATTCTGGTCATCCAACCAAAATTAAACAGCAATATGTTGTATGATAAATAGACAAATCATGTAAAAATCCTAATATTTCTTTGATTCTTTGAACAGATGTTACATTGTCAGTGTGATGATTGATAGGTGTGTTGCCTTCCTACTCCCTGTTTCTGTTCTGTCTCCTGTCACTCCCTGACCTCAGTGTGGCTGTTTAAGATTGTGTGTGTGGAACTACTCCATGCTCACTGCTACAAAGCTGCTGTTAAGACCACTGCTGACCTAACCTGTTCATAATTATTATATGATTGACAACCTACCTGCATGTCTTCTTGTTTTTGGATTGTAGTTTTGGAATGCACCAGAGCATAACTTCTTTGGAGGATAGGGACATAATTCAAAATGACCTTAGCAAGTTAGAGAAATGGTCAGAGGTAAACAGGATGAGGTTTAATAAAGAGAAATGCAAAGTGCTCCACTTAGGAAGGAACAATCAGTTCCATACATACAAGATGGGAAGAGACTGTCTAGGAAGGAGCATGGCGGAAAGGGATCTAGGGGTCATAGTGGACCACAAGTTGAATATGAGTCAACAGTGTGATGCTGTTGCAAAAAAAGCAAATATGATTCTAGGTTGTATCAACAGGTGTGTTGTAAGCAAAACTCGTGAAGTCATTCTGCCGCTCTACTCTGCACTAGTTAGGCCTCAGCTGGAGTACTGTGTCTAGTTCTGGGCACCACATTTCAAGAAAGATGTGGAGAAATTGGAAAGGGTACAGAGAAGAGCGATAAGAATGATTAAAGGTTTAGAGAACATGACCTATGAAGCCAGGCTTCATGAACTGGGCTTGTTTAGTTTGGAAAAAAGAAGATTAAGGGGGGACATGATAGCGGTTTTCATATATCTAAAAGGGTGTCACAAGGAGGAAGGCGAAAATTTGTTCCTCTTGGTTTCTGAGGACAGGACAAGGAGTAATGGGCTTAAAGTGCAGCAGGGAAGGTTTAGATTGGACATTAGGAAAAAATTCCTAACTGTCAGGGTGGTCAAATATTGGAATAAATTGCCAAGGGAGGTGGTGGAATCTCCCTCTCTGGAGATATTTAAGAACAGGTTAGATAGACATCTGTCAGGGATGGTGTAGACGGAGCTTGATCCTGCCTTGAGGGCGGGGGGCTGGACTCGATGACCTCTCGAGGTCCCTTCCAGTCCTATTATTCTATGATTCTATGATTCTATAACAGTTGGCCTGGATCATGGACCACTTATAGATTTAGATGGTTCCTTCTGCATGAGGGAACCCCATCTTCCAACTAAAAATGTCTATACAAAATTTTTGAGTTAATGATTTACTGGGATTTGCCCATCTCTTATGCAGGCATGTCTCCCTTTAGAGTTGATGCAGTGGAGTGATTGGCAGGTTGGGAGTAATCAGGAACTGAACTTCTGACTTCTAGAGCATCAACAACTGAGTTCAAGTCCTAAGTCCCCTGTAGTCAACTGTAGCAGACACATTTCCTGTGATAGGGTATGTCTACACTACCCCGCTAATTCGAACTAGCGGCGTAATGTAGGCATACCGCACTTGCAAATGAAGCCCGGGATTTGAATTTCCCGGGCTTCATTTGCATAAGCGGGGAGCCGCCATTTTTAAAACCCCGCTGGTTCAAACCCCGTGCAGCTACACGGGGCTCGAACTAGGTAGTTCAAACTAGGATTCCTACACCTCGAGGTGTACCGGTAGTTCGGAATAGGAATCCTAGTTCGAACTACCTAGTTCGAGCCCCGTGTAGCTGCACGGGGTTTGAACCAGCGGGGTTTTAAAAATGGCGGCTCCCCGCTTATGCAAATGAAGCCCGGGAAATTCAAATCCCGGGCTTCATTTGCAAGTGCGGTATGCCTACATTACCCCGCTAGTTCGAACTAGTGGGGTAGTGTAGACATACCCGAACTGACCTGGAAGATGGCACATGGACTGATCAGTGGGCTACAGTAGCTCCAAGTCTGTTTCTGTTTTTATTTGCAGTGTTTAGTTTGTAATAAAGAAGTGGCCACCACCGCTCTAGATAAAGAATGTATCTGGTCTAAATTTGTGCTACTAACAATTAATTTCTCTCCTTGCAAAGTGACTTGCTAGTCATTGCCACAACAAGGATCCAACAGGGGCATAGGGAATCTTGTGCTCAGATCCTGAGTCAGGATGATTTGATTTCTCACAAACACTAGATGCTCACCTCCTTTAGCTGCTAGAGAAGAGTCAACGTGTATCACACACAACACCTACGTCAAGGTACTAACTGGTCAACTGCACTTACCACCTTAATAACGTAGCACAGTCCTGAGCTAATCTGATTTCATTCATATTAAACATTGATGCCTTATTTTTAAGGCCAAAATGCACAGAAACTTCAGTATTAGATTCCAAGGCCAGAAGATCATTATGATTTAGTATAGAGGATTTTAGTCTTCCCAGACTATAATACCTCTTCAGGCCCACCAACCAGGGAAGGGAGGTCAAAGGGGGTTTATATCCATTTCTTTTCAATTAATTATAGGCCTAATTCTGCCACTCATACTTACACTGAATTGTACCTTATGTTGACAGTAGCCTCATAAAAGCGTGGGGGGCTGTTTGCAGAGGCTATGCCCACAAAGGGTGCACTTCTGCCATAGTTATGAGTATTATCTACACAGGGGTTTTTTAAGTGATTGAACTTTGAATTAATCCCCCTTTGTACTTGGTAGGAGCTGAGTATGTACCCTAATTCATGTAGTTCTGCTGGATGCAAGTCACTCAAAAGTACACTGTGCTTTCTATTTAAATACACTTATTTGGTATTCATTAGAACTCAACCTTGTGCTGCTTGTAGTTTGTGCAGAAACATTCCATTTGGGCTTTTACGTGACATCACCTTGAAATGCGATGTTTAGAATGGCTTGATATAATAAGCCATTTCCCAGCTCACTCCTCAAAACAGCCACAAATCTGGACTGTGTCCTCTCTCTCTCTCTGTACAGACACGTGATGCTGTGGTACAGAGGGTTTTTTTTTTTAAGGTACGACTTTAAAATGGTTGCATTACTTATCCATACCAGAATCACAAGGGAGGTATTCTAATCACACTTTTATTCTGTGCTATCAAATACCATGAGTAAGTCACTTATTTTTTAAATGTTTACCTTAGTTTTAGGGGTAAGCACTGACATTTATTATGTATTTATACAATTTCAATTATCTTGTAAATCCAATTACTTTCATTTTCAAAACTCCCACTGATTCCAAAGGAAGCAGGACTCAACAGTTACCATGGGAGAAAGTCACTGAGGGAAGACAAAGGGTAGCCAAACTATTTGCAGTCATGAATTTACATAATTCAGTAAGAGAATGATATAAACTAACTTTTGTTACTTGATTCACACTATTCAGCTAATCACTTATGTAAATACACCCCTCAGCCCATGAATCACTCAAAAGATTTGCTGCAACTATTGCTTAAAAACTTTCATGCTACATAATTTGCTGTTTACAATGTAGGATAAGCCACTTTAACACATATGGCATATTTAATGCTCCTTGAATGAAACTTTACCAGCCTCAGAATGAGCTTTCAAGATGAATGATGCTATGGTCCCACTTCCAGGGAGGGGGACCCCTCCACCATGGGTCCCTCGCCCGCAAGTTAGTTATACGTCCTGGTGTCTGTCTATTGTCCTCGGCGTACTCAGTTGTAGCAGTTTGCGGCCTCCCCCTTGCCAGGAGGGTAGGGAGACCTGGGCCCTCCCCCTCTCCAGGTCTCGGCCCAGGACCCTAAGAACAGGGACAATGGCCTCCTGTTCAGTCAGTGGGAACATGCCCGAAACTCACTTACCCACGGGTTATCTCTCCACCCTGTCCTGGGCCACTTCCTGACCTCCGCTGGTCTCCGGGGCGCCGCTCCTCCCCGGGGACTCGAACCGTCATCCGCTAAGGAAGTCCTCCCATCACTCCCCTCATGGGCGCGGTTTGGCTCAGTTCATGGGGGTCGCCTTGGCTTTCTCTGGTCTGCTGGGAGCAGTTGCCTCCACTCTGCTCCGTTCACCAGGAGCCGCCATCCCCTGTCTCCAGCTTGCCCCTCTCCCGGTGGGGTGGCCAGCTTTTCAAAGCCGGCGCCCTCATGTCAGGACGCCAGCGCAGGTGCCGTCCTGCCATCTGGCAAGCCGGCACTGGGTGCTCCCCAGTTACTGAGCACCTGGTCCATCAACCTCTGGAAGGTCACTGCTGCCCCGTGTAACCCAAAGTGCATGGTCTTAAACTGGAACAACCCAAAGGGGGTGGAAAAGGTTTTCTTTTATTTGGAGGCAGGCATTAAGGGGATTTGCCAGTACCCCTTTGTTAAGTCCAACGTTGTTATATATTGGGCCGCCCCAGTCCCTCCGTGTCAGTGCGTGGTTCGCGGTTTTTCTCCTTCAGGTTCCCCGACAACCCGTCACAAATGCACTAAGGCTTCCAGCATTAATACTCGTGCAATTATTCACAACATCTTCTCTTTCCACAAAGGGTTTGATGAAGAAACTATTGCACTCTAAAAATACTTGTGAAAAGCCAACAAAGGCTGAAAAGGTCACCGAAGAAAAGTTTGTAGGTTTTAGGCAAACAAATGTGTTTATACTTTTTTTTTTTCCAGTGCTGGCCCACCTATATTAAAAGCCTTCAGAGCTGGCTGAGCATGTGAGCAAAATAGGCCATGATTCAGAAGTCACCACTTTGCAAACATTGCTGGAAAAACCTGAGGTGTAACTTTAAAAACAATGAGTAGTCCTGTGGCAACTTAGGATACAACTACACAGCACTGTTACTTCAGAATAACTGATGTTCTCCTGGGGCATCAGCTAGAAGGGGAGGCACCAGAGAGCCTGGCCACCTGACCTCCCCTGGTCCAGAAAATTCCCTTGTTCAGGACCTCTCCAGTCCTGAGGGTGCCAGACCTGTAGCCAAATCCCCAATGGCCTTGAATGTAATATTCCTTGCATGTACTGCAGTCAGCCATTTTGTATTTTCAATCACTGCCAGCCAGGACTGCCAAAAGAGGGGGCAAAGGGGACAGTTGCCCCAAGTCCTGGCATGTCAAAGGAGGGCAGTGCTCCTGGCCATTGCCACAGCAGCAGCCAAAACTCTGGCCCCTTGAAGTCACTGCCATTGTGCTGCTCACTCTGTGTGTCTCTGAGGTCTGGGGGGAGGGAAGTGCACGATGTTCCAAGCAGCACAGAGGGCTGGCTAGCTCCCCCTGGCCCTGCCCCTTTCTCCCGAGGCTCTGCTCTTTCCAGGAGTATGGAGCTGCCTCTCTCCGCCGGCCCACACACACCTTGCCCAGGGGAACATGGAGTCTGTTGGCTTCCCTGCTGCCATCTGAAACCCAAACTTCATGTCATTAGTCTTAGGCCCGGAGAGGCCAGGCCATGCAGCTGCAGGTTTGCAGCTTTGCTAATCAGAATGGGCCAGGTAGTTAGGGTTCCATGACCACAGAAGGAAGGTTTGCACAGAGTTTTAGAGGCCTCTGATATGTACGTTTTATTGCTGTTAAGATTACAAATGCTTTGCTGATGAGAAGAATAATAATGTTATTGGCTGTGGCTAGGGAAATTGTTAACGCATAATAGCCTCTAATAAGCTATGAGCTTTATTTGGAGAAAACAGGTTAGCTGCAAAGTGTGCCTTGTAGCAATCCAAGAAAGCCTTCTTTGGACAGACATGCACTTACGCTTCGGAGCAGTTAGATGGAAAGAGGAAACCTGGATGCTAACTCCTCTTAGCTTGGATGAATATAAAGTTTAAGATGCTGTAGCAGAAGGTTCAGAGTATGTGTATGTGTGCTTGAGAGCTAATATGAAGTAGTCTTAGCTGAAGGCAGTCTGAATCAATCATATATCAGACACTGTATCCCCACTGATTTATTCCTGGGCCCACTGCTCTGGGTTCTGAAAACCTTGGGTAACAACTTATATCTTCCTTCTGCTTTACAAGTACTAATAAAGATCTAGTGATAGAAATGTAGCCATGTTAGTCTGGTGTAGCTGAAACAAAAGACAGGACTATGTAGCACTTTAAAGACTAACAAGATGGTTTATTAGATGATGAGCTCATCATCTAATAAACCATCTTGTTAGTCTTTAAAGTGCTACATAGTCCTGTATTTAATAAAGATCTAATTCTGCATGAGCATTAGGCCAAAAATCACATTGTAAAACACTGAGAGAGCATCTGCACAGCAGTTATTTTGAAATAATTTTGAAATAACGGGCGGCTTATTTAAAAAACTCTAAACCTCATTCCACGAGGAATAACGCTTATTCCAAAATAGCTATTTCGGAATAGCAGTAGTGTGGATGCTCCAGTGCTGCTATTTCAAAACAGCTTCTCCCCAGGGCCATTCAAACTAATTACTCCCCAGTGCCTCCTGTGGTTCTAAATCAAGGTAGCATGTCCACATTAGGGAAGCCTGCCTCGGGCTAAATTTTGAGGCTTTCCTGCCATGTAGACATGTTATTTTGAAATAAGCTACTTCGGGGGAAAAAATCCGAAATAGCTCATTCAGAATAAGCGTGTTGTGTAGACGTACCCTAAGATGGACTGGGTGGCTGTATATGAAAACAAGTCTTCCTCGTATCTGCTGGCCCACAATAACTAGCATGCAGCTCCTTCCTCACAACTGAAGGAGTTCTTTTGCAGCTACGGAGGTGGAGGCCTATAACTTTAGCATTGAAGATCCAGGATTCAGTCCCTGAGGAGACAGTTACGTCCAATGTGCAGCATTCAAGCTTCCATTACGGAAACGTGAACAGCTTGTTTCAAAGTAACCATTATTTAATTACACTGTAGCCTCCATACTCTGGGTGTCTCTAATCTGGGAATGCCCAGGGTACAGAGTCCGGCAGCAAGAGGAAGAAGCAGCTCTGCACACTGCCACTCCTATCCCCCATCTAGGGGAATTGCAGCACAGTGGCACACTGTATCAAAGGCTTTTCCCCACCATCCCCATAGCAACAGGATGCAGTGCCAGGGAACAGCAGGAGCCATGGAGCCCCAGGTAAGCGCCCCATTACCATCGCCCCCCTCCTCCCCTCTCCTGCATCCTCTTTGACTTGGCAAAATCTTTAATCCAGCAAAAAGTGTTTCCCAGGGTTGCCAGATTAAAAAGGTTGAAATATATTTACCTATCAAAAGCTCTTAGACTTAATCACTTTTACTGCTAGCAAAAATTGACATTTTAGGGCCCATGAACAAAGAAATTTCTTAGAGAGCTGGCCTGAAAGAGAAAAAAAAAGCAATCCAAAACTGTACTAGTTAAAAGATGATCAACTTTATTATACTTCCTTCTTAAACCTGAATTAAAACACTGAGTTTAGAGTGCTACAGGTTGAGGAATTTATTAGGCATTCTCTCTCTCCTTAACCACCTCTCCTGAATCATGCAACTAAATTCCCCATTGGAGATAGGTGACAATTTTTTGCCATCTAGTAAAATCTGGCAAAAATACATTTCTTCAGGATAATGAAACTATTCACAAATTTGAGTCTAATTTAGCCAATAAATTTAAGCCAAAGGGGTTCATTTCATCCATTATGAAGCAAAACATTTTGACTTCTGAAATTTAGCTATGCTGATTTAACTAAGGTGAAAGATCCAAAAAATGGAACAAAAGTTTCATTTTGGATGTTTTTTAGAAACACCCAAAAGGAATGTTTAATTCTTTCATAGTTTTTGTTTTATTCCAAAAGTTTCAGTTTCCTGACCAAACTAACCAAAACAAACATCAAATCCAAAATACCACAATTAGTTGTTCAGCTGTTCTTCCTAATAGCAACAAGTTACCCTCTAGCTCTCCCTAGTGGCTCTTCAGCCAGCCATACATTCAAAGGGATAACTTATTTTTGTGTTTGCATAAATTTCCATTTCTTTCACCAGCCAAAATGTCATGCAAAAGAGAATATTTTCCATACTATTTCCCCACCAGCTTGAAATGGTGAATAGTTTGGTCAGACAGCTTGTTCCAACTTGATCTTCCTCTGCCTTCATTCTGCAGCCTCTCAGTTTTGTTGTCTAAGCAGAGCTGATGTTAGTTTTCAGCACAACTAATTACAGTAGCTTAAAGGGGAATTTGCCTCCTGGACTTCCCAGATTCTTCCTGTTCTGAAGTGGTGTTTTGCTGGTTGGTTGTTTACTTGCAGGATTTTTGCTATGACTTTGGGTCATTATATTAGATTCATAGCTTCAGGCCAGAAAGGACCAGCAAGTCTGACATCTTGTCTCTCACACGATTAAAATCTCACCCAGTAATCCTTGTACTGCACCTAATAACTTGAGTTTGACTAAAGCACAATGCCCAGAAAGGCAACCAACTTTAATCTGAAGGCATAAGGAGATGGAGAATCTAGCTCTTCTCTCGGCAGTTTGTTTCAACGGTTAATCATTTGCACGGTTAAAAAAGCATGTCTGGTTTCTAATTTGAATTTGTCTGGCTTCTTCTTCAAGCCTCTACTAGAGCTTGTTGAGACCTTTCCCTGCTAGATTAAAGAGCCTATTAGTACCCAGTAGTTGATCTCCTGGTGAAGGTACTTACATATAGTAATCTAGTCACCTTTTAGTTTACCTGAACGGATTGAGGTCTCTCCATGGAACCATGGTGTGATCTCCAGGGGTGTGAATTTTAGAGTGCTGTAATGTCTCATACAATTTGCACCCATGTAGACTGCAATGTAGACAAACCCTAAATATCTCATTGTGTGGCATTTTGTCTAGCCCTCAACAATTCTTTTGCAAGTCAACACTTGAAAGGTCTGCAGTGTTTCTGGACTCCATTTCCCTTTATATAAAAGCAGATCGATTTGAGTGACAGCACTAATGAGAGACAGACTCTCTCAAGGCAAAATCATTTGCTGAAGGACCAAGACCCTTTAACACTTCTCTCATATCTTCACACATTTTGTTTGGTAGTAGAGAGTATGGTCAATTTTTTGTTTTCCATTATTTGCTGCTTTCTCTGCTTCTACTTTTTCTTTATCCACATTTTTCTTTTCATCTTCCATCCACACTCTACCATATTTTCATGCTATTCTCCACTCCTTGTTTTGTGCTTTGGCTCCTCAATGGACTGTTCAGTTTCATTTTCATGCTGTTTTTTTCTTTGTTGCACACAGAGTTGCATAACACTTTGAGGTGTGTTTGGTTTCTTTTTCCCCAGTACCAACAAAAGGAAGATGCCTTTTAAGCAGGAAGGAGCTTTAGGTGGGACCCACAAAGGGACTCACATGTTTCAGTGCTGAGCATCATGACACTTCACTTTTAGGTACCTAGAAAATTCAGGAATGACTCTAACCCCAAAAGCCAAGTTATACATCGAGGCTTCTGTACAGGTGCCTAAGAATGCATTTCATAGAAGCCAACTTGCTAGGCAACTCCTCATCTAAGCTGGCTGACCCATGTGGTTGGCATCTCTCATATGAGCTAAATCCTACTCCTCTTTGAGATAGAGTTCTAAGTCCAGGCTACAGGGAGGCATCTGTCTCTTTTTAGTGATCCACAAATGGATTCCTGCTACCTGGACTCAGATGATTTAGGTGTGCAAGGGGCTTCTTGTAGGAACGAGTTAGGCACCTGCTTAGCTTCAGGAGAACAGGGAGAGGAGGTGGTGGTACCAACCTTATAACTTTCAGCCTGATACAGTAGTTAATTAGAGCACTTGCCTAGAAGGTGGGAAATGCCATATCCAAAGGGTGAAGCAAGAGAACTCATGATTTATCCACAATGGATCAGTTTCAGCAGGAAAGACTGAAGGAACCCCACATCAGAACACTGAATAGCTCAGCGGATAGAGCAATCTGAGAACTGGGAGACCCCCATTCGAATTCTTTCCCCCTCTCTGGTAGAGAGGGGGAAAATTGAACATGTGTTTCCCATATGCCAGATAAGTGCTCCACTGGCTCAGCTATCGATCATGGAGAAAAAGATTTAAAAAATAAGTGGGTTGTTCCCATGAAAGCTCATGATACCATCTACATTTTTGTCAGTCTCTACAGTGCTGCAGGACTATTTGTTATTTTTTTAAAAAAATTAGGTGCAGACTAACAAGGCTACCCCTCTGAAACTTTTAATCAAGAAGCAGGAAAGTGTGATGGTGGTGGATTTTGAAAGGAATCTGAGCTAGTAGGTGGTCCTCTGAGCACACCTACCTTTTGGCCCCCACACATGACTTAGGTGGCCAAATGCCTGCATTTCCCTGGCTCATGAATCTTGTTTAGTTATATGCATAGTTTGGTGGATCACAATGGAGCCAAACCTGGGACGCAGGTTTAAGTCTTGGATGTAAGCATCTAAGTAGTTTTGTGCATCCCATCCTTTGTCCCTATAGCACTTTGTGGTGTAGCAAACAAGGCAAAACAAGATTCAATGGTTGGAAGAAATTCAGAAAAGAAATAGGATGTACTTTATATACAAACACAGTGAGGTTAATTAGCCAGTGGAACAATTTATCTAGGGGTGTGATGAAGTCTCCATAATTTTGCATAATTAAATCAAGATTAGAAGTCTTTGTAAAAGTTATATGATTGCTCAGCCAGATGCCTTGATGGGCTTGAGATAGAAACTTCCTGGTGAAATTCTAAAGCCTGTGTTATGCAAGATGAATCCTGAAATAGCTATTCCACATCTATTGAAGCAGCCTGTTATTTTGAAATAGATTTTGAAATAACGGGAGGGTTATCTCAACATCACGGTGACCCTCATTCCACGAGGTTTAAGGGGAATTTCAGAATAGCGAGTTATTTTGAAATTTGGTGCTATTTCGAAACAGCATCAAAATAAGCTACACAAATTGCATAGCGTATTTCGAGCTCAGGGTGCTGTGTAGACACACCCTAAGATGTTTCAAATTAGAGATCACTCTTGACAATATGAGCCTAAGTGACTTGCACAGGGAGATAGCTGGAGTAAGTGTCAGAGTCAAGATTAGCACTCAGGAGTGCCTGGTCAGAGCACTCTCCCTTGTGTCATTACAGACTGTACAAGATCTTCTGCAGTGTGTTAATCTGAGAACTAACCAACTACACCTTTTCCTAAAACCAGTTGATTGATATCTGAGGGGGAATAAAGCTGAGGTTTGTCTTTTGTATCATGCTGATTTCAGATATCATGGGGGTTTTTTCTTAAAAATACCTAAAACTTCCACACAAATACACACTCACTTCCCCCCATTCCCTACCTTTTATTAGATAATATTTTCCCCTAAAGTCATAATGGATCACCAATCTCACTCAGCACATCTTACAGTTGTAGTCAGAAGCAATATGCTTTTGCTGTATTGTACTATGGAAGCTAATTTATAGGAGAGGTCTCCTGCAGGTTGAAAAATCTCAGATATATTATTTTTTAGCTCAGCAAAATTATTCATCTCATATTTTAGTCTGAGACGTAACCTAAGCAGTCATAGACAGATACAGAGAGCAATGCTGAAAGACTTTATGGGATCAGTGTTTGAAATACAATCTGTTTTATGGAACAGTTGTTACTCCTAATACAAAAAAAGGACTGGAAATCATATATCTACATTGACAATGACACAAATTCTCTTAAAAAATCATACTGGTCAGAGAGTTTGCTTTACACTGGCAACTGTAGAATGGATTTCTCACGGAACATGGAACTATCAATATCCACATTCTCTCTCCTGCTCCCCACCTCAAAAACACTGAGCAGAGCAAAGAAAAGCATGGAAGCAAGGAGAGTACAGCTGGTTCCCGACTTACAAACAAGTTACATACCAAACACTTGGTCATAACTCGAAGTGTTTGTAAGTCGGACCCCATTTATTTAAATGCGACCGTGCTGTTCGTAAGCACAGATCGTGCATTCATAAGTCGGGGTCTGGCTTACAAATGCTTAATGGGTGGTTTGGTTGTAAGTACGAATGGTCGTAAGTTGACCGTTTGTAACTCGGGAACTGGATGTACCCTTACCTTTCAATCCACCTAGCCTCCAGTAAAGCAAGTTATGGAGATGCACACCTAGGGGAAATGAGGTCACCTAATTTCATTTTCAATAGAGGTGCATAAAACCTGGAATTTAGATGCAATATACAAATATATATTTAACTAGGATGATTCGAGTTGCAATGAGACCTGAACACTGATTATGTTGTTTAAAATCATTCCTCTGGCCAATCAATCTCCTCCTCCCCCCTTGCTACACGATGAGAGAGAAAGAACAAAAAAATTAAGCCGCCCCTGGTTGTGCTTGAACTAAGACCAGCCGAATAGGATTCTCAAAAAGTGCCTACTGCGGTGACAGTTGTTTTTGCAACAGATCAACACATCGTTAAGATGGGAGAAAGTGTCCATGCCTGCCAGATTTATTGGGGGGGGGGGGGAGGAAGAGGTGGGAAATAATGTTGGCACCCAGAAGGAACATCCATGCAGATGCAGCCTTTGCCTCATTTTTCTTCCGGTAGGATAGTTCAGTAAGGCAGCTAAGCCCAAACTTCTCCCCCTTCCAGGCTAAATTCCAAAGGAAGTTCTTCAAGCCTAATCCAGTCACCAACCCTAGTATACAACCTTATCCTTCTTCCTCCAGGACTCTCCACTACCTAGGAGCCCTCAAGAAACAGCCACAAACTCAAACGTACCCTTCCCTGCTTTTTGCCTATGTCAAATATCACCTCAAATTCAACATCTCAGGCTTTATCAATGCCCTTAATGTTGGGAAAGAGGATTGTATTTGTGCTCTAGCAGAATAGGCCTTCTAACAGGGTATGGATATGTCCAATGGTGTAGAGATCAAGCCAGGCAAGGACAGTCTGACAAGGCTGTAGTGTAGAGATGCTCCTCTCCAGGATGGATTGTGCCTTGAGGGGGCTGGTAAAACATCTGACCTCTTCCCTTCCGCTTTGACATGCGGTTACCCTTTGGAGTAGGATCCTATTGGAAACCAGGACGTGGGCAGGCATAAGCCTGCCTACATCTAAAGAACCCTCTCCCAGCCTATGAGGACCACCCACTGAGCCCAGGAAGCCAAATAACTATGGGGGACAAATTAAAAGAAAAACAAGGGCAGGCGTGAAGGTCAAAGGACTAAAACAAGGGAACTGGAAGGGGACATCAAGCAGAGAGCCTCAGAAAGCACCCACTGCTCCTCAAAAGAATTGAGGGAGCCAGCGGACACTGCCCAGAAGAACTCTGCCCAGATGCATGAACATAAATAGGCCCCCTCAGTCTCAGGCTCCCCTCCCCCACAGCAAAACTTCACTCCCTGGTCTTATAAATGGCCACCTTGGCCACAGTCAGGAGGAGGTTGATGAGGAAGTCTTGTGACTTGGTGGGGCCATGGATGGGGTGCACATCAATCAATAGGGGAGAGGAGAAGTGCAGCCAGATCCTCTGTTCAATATCTTCATCAACAATTTAGATATTGGTATAGAAATTACGCTTATTAAGTTTGCAGATGATACCAAGCTGGGAGAGTTGGACTGCTCTGGCGGATGGGGTCATAATTCAAAATGATCTGGACAAATTGGAGAAATGGTCTGAGGTAAACAGGATGAAGTTTAATAAGGTCAAATACAAAGTGCTCCACTTAGGAAGGAAGCATCAGTTTCACACATACAGAATGGGAAGCGACTGTCTAGGAAGGAGTATGGCAGAAAGGGATCTAGGGGTTACAGTGGAATACAAGCTGAATATGAGTCAGCAGTGTGATGCTGTTGCAGAAAAAGAAAACATGATTCTGGGATGCATTAACAGGTGTGTTGTGAGCAAGACATGAGAAGTCATTCTTCCACTCTACTCTGAGCTGATTAGGCCTCAGTTGGAGTACTGTGTCCAGTTCTGGGCACCACATTTCAAGAGAAATGTGGAGAAATTGGAGAGGGACCAGAAAAGAGCAACAAGAATAATTAAAGATCTAGAGAACATGACCTGTGAAGGAAGGCTGAAAGAATTGGGTTTGTTTAGTTTAGAAAAGAGAAGACTGAGGGGGGACACGATAGCCGTTTTCAGGTATCTAAAAGAGTGTTATAAGGAGGAGGGAGAAAACTTGTTCATCTTGGCCTCTGAGGATAGAACAAGAAGCAATGGGTTTAAACTGCAGCAAGGGAGGTTTAGGTTGGACATTAGGAAAAAGTTCCTAACTGTCAGGGTAGTTAAACACTGGAATAAATTGCCCAGGGAGGTTGTAGAATCCCCATCTCTGGAGATATTTAAGAGTAGGTTAGATAAATGTCTATCAGGGATGGTCTAGACTGTATTTGGTCCTGCCATGGGGGCGGGGGACTGGACTCGATGACCTCTCGAGGTCCCTTTCAGTCTTAGCATTCTATGATTCTATGAAACACCCAGTCTCCCCAGATCTTAGTGACTTCTGCCAGGACCAACCTCTGGCACATCGAAGGGGGCTCTGCCAGCTGCACACGGAGATGCGAATTGTGTAGCCAGGGCTCTGCAAGGTGGTCTGCTCCCATGGCAACCACCAAGGACCTGATCACTGAAAGCAGCTTCCAGGTCCAGAGAAGGTCCAGGTAAAAAGCCAGCAGCTTGGGCAGGTCTCGCGGAAGACTTCTTTGATGGAGATCAAGGAACTGCTGGTTGGAGTATGAGACATCAGTGTTCTCCTGGTTTTCTGGCCACCCCTTTGAACCTTCACATGAACTAGGGATATGCTAGCCCACAGCATCCTTATGTTATAGTAAAGCACAGTGCTCCAGCCTTTCAGTTACTGTCTCATATCCTCTAAATAAAGCCTTTAAATATTGGAGAGACATGAATTCTAATTATTGCCTGATCTATTCATCAGAAAATTATACAACACCAAAGGAAGAAGTTTATTGCTCCTTGATGCATTTTTTAAAAAGAGCTTTTTATGCTTTCCTGTTAGGCATGCTGCTTCCCTAGCAAATTTCAAGGCAGTCTTAGAATGTTACTGTCAGGTCAACATGATTTGTGAACATCTAATGAGATACACAGCACATAGCCATCAGAGGAGTGTGACCCAATGAAAATTTGCAGAGCCTTCACTTTCCATTCGGTGAAATGATAAACTAATGCACATTACAAGGTGCTCGGATAGCCAGGGAGCATACCATGGGATGCACTTATCTATTTATTACACTATGCCAGGAACACCCTCATTCTAGTATAAGAAACATCCAAATTCTATTTTTGTTTATGCCTATGACTCTACTGAAATTAGTGGTGTTACAGTAGATGTAAGCAGTTGAGGTTCTGCTCTTGTACATTAGGAGAAAGAGTGCTATTGTGAGTAGCTAATTCATGTTGTCAAGAATAGACCATTTTTTATTCCTATAGTTAAATAGTAGCAACTTTTTTTCTCTAGATAAATGCCAACTTCAATTGCTGTGGATTGAATTTCTGGTTTTATGTGCAGTTCAATTCCTCCCATCCAAATGTTAAACATTTGTTAAGGTTTTGATTAAAATGAATTTATCTTCAAAAACACTCTTGAGAGCTACCAACTTGTATGGAGGATGGTTAGGTGCTTATTTACCCGCAAACAGATTGAAGGTCCATGACGTGAAGCATTTAAAACTCAATGTGCAAAAGCATTTGAATATTTATTATAGGGAACAACATTCACTGGCAGCAGGAGGTGACTCTAGCTAACTCAATAGATCTGGTCTACCTTGAATTTCTATTGCTGTATAAGCTGAAATGGATGGGTCAGAAGATTTATGCTAATTCCATTTTTTTCAAGAAAAGGACGAAGACTTATGAGCGACTATAGGGCATGTCTAAACAGCAGGGCTAAACTTGAAATAAGCTATGCAACTTGAGCTATGCTAATTACATAGCTTAAGTCGAAATAGCTTAATTCGATTTTTGGCGCTGTCTACACAGCAGTTATTTCGCGATAGAGTACTCTTCCCCTGACTTCCCTTACTCCTCATACAATGAGGGTTATAGGAGTTGGAATAAGCAGTCCTCCAGCTCAACACTATTTTTATATTATGTTGAAATAACTGCTTGTGGTGTAGACGCGGTGGCTACGTCTAGACTGGCCACAAATTCCGGAAAAGGGATGCAAATCAGGTAAGTCAGCATAGGGAAATCCGCGGGGGATTTAAATATCCCCCGCGGATTTAAATAATCATGTCCGCCGCTTTTTTTCCGGCTTGGGGAAAAGCCGGAAAAAAAGCGTCTAGACTGGCGCGATCCTCCAGAATAAAGCCCTTTTCCGGAGGATCTCTTATTCCTACATGAAAGGGGGATGCCTGGCAGCCTATACAGGGACAAGGTCCTCGCCGGGAGCGGGGAAAAAGGTATTTAGTGTCTTACTGCACAGTTTCTGTTGCCCGTCGTCCATTGAGCTGCGGATGCTCCTGACGGGGCGTGTGGGCAGGTTGAGGCTGGGCGCAGAGGGGTGCAGTGTGGGGGACCCGGGCCCATCCTCTCCACCGGGTCCCAGCCCGGGGCCCTAAGTGGGGGAACAATGGAGACGTTCCTCCCACAACAGGCTTCTGCCCGTCGGGGTTGCCCCTGTCTCCAGGGCCGCCTGCCCGCCCGCCTGGTGCCGGAGGGGGCGGCTCCCACCCTGGGGTAAGTGCGGACCCCGCCGGGTCCATCACATCCACGAGAAATGTTAAAGGAAGCTACAAATGTTCAAAATTTTCTTTATTTTTTTTTTACTGGTGGCCAACAAGAAACATTCATTTTGAATCAATTAAAATGCATTTTGAACAATTTTAAATGAAATTCATTTCAATCAGAAATTGGAAAAAAATTGAAATATCTTTTTGTGAAAACCTTATTAAAAAAGATGGTTTCTTGAAATGAAAAAGTGTTGACCAGCAGAATTAGAAATATTGTTGGCTTGCTTCTGAGTAGTGTTGAAAGCTCACAGCAAAAACTAACTTCAGATTTTAGCTTCTTCTGAGAAATCTAGGAGTATATATATATATCCCCACTACGTACTTTTCATTTCAGATTAAAAACAACAGAGTTCAGGTTTGTCTACATGGTGCTTTTTTTGTCCGCACTAGTGTGTGTGGGGGGGTGCATTCTAGCACACACTAGCTAACTGTCCCATATCAGCCCTGATATGGGCTGATAAGTTCCTAGTGCCCTGGGTTTCAACCATGGGCATTTATATTCTTGAGGGTACACAGAGGTCTTCTAGGGAGTACAGGCAGTCCCCGGGTTATGTACAAGATAGGGACTGTAGGTTTGTTCTTAAGTTGAATTTGTATGTAAGTCGGAACCGGTACATATTGTAGGGGAAACTCTAGCCAAACATTTCTCCAGAGCTCAGTTTTATTCTCCCACACCTCACTTCCCTCAGTCCTTTATTCTCAAGCTGAGGTGTCTGCTGAGAAAAGCCGCTCCACGTCTCCCTGGTCTGCTGGGGGGCGGGGGGAGGGCGCTAGCTTTGCGTCTTCCTGGTCTGCTGGGGGGAAGCAGCTAGTGCGGGGTTGCCTCACCCCGTTTGTAAGTAGGGATCTGATGTAAGTCGGATCCATGTAACCTGGGGACTGCCTGTACTTCAACACATGTGGATAGTTGCCTACTTTTACAACAGGCTACATAAAAAGCACTAGCAAAGTCCAAATTAAAATTTCATACACATGACTTACTTATACTGCTCTATATAATATGCACTGAAAAGTAAGTATGTTCCAATTGATTTATTTCATAATTATATAGTGAAAATGAGAAAGTCAGCAATTTTTCAGTAATAGTGGGCTGTGACACGTTTGTATTTTTATAAGCAAGTAGTTTAAGTGAGGTGAAGCTTGGGGTTATGCAAGAAATTTTATTACTGAAATTCAATGGAAACTAGGGCCCAGATTCTCAAAAGTATTTAGGTGCCTAACTCCTATTGGCTTGAATGGGGGAAAGAGACCTATATATATGGGTCCTGGAGGGTTTGGGCTGAGGCAACTAAGCGCTATTTGAATCTTTGAAAAATGACCCTTTACCTCCAAAATAAGCCACCTGATTTTCAGAAGTGTAAAATCAGGCCATTTCTTTGAGGACTCAGTTCTAAGTTCCAATATTTGAAATTCTTGGCCCCAACCAATAAAAATAAGCAGTATAATAACTAAAAATTTCATTGCTAGAGCAGTGATCTTTCTTGAGGTGAAGAATACATAATCCAGTTGGGTAGGCCATTTTTCTGGAGTGATATCATCCTGTGTTACAGCATGATTTATAATGCATAAGTGAACAGCATATGCTTCCCATTCTTCTTGGTTATTCTGGAAAAAAGGAGCATACCATAAGCTATTTTCTACTTTAAACCTTGAATCTCCTTGTTAACTGTATTTAAACACCTAAAACAGTTTAGAATTAAAGACTAAAAAACTAAACAGTACATTAAAGAAAACCCAAATTTAATGGAAGCACTTAGAGTATCAGTTTCTGCACCAAAAGCTTATAAAATCTAAATAATGAGGCTACAGGAAAAATTACAAATTTATTTTCCTCCTATTTTCCTATATCCCAAGGCAATGCAGATGTCATACCTTCTCCATTTCCCTGCTTCTTAAAATTATGCTCAGATAAAAAGGCAAATGTCTACTTAATATTGATATAAAAAGAGATTGACTTGTAACATCTCATCTTAAGTGCTCTGTCATTACAGAAATTGCATTAGGATTTGAAAATCAAACACCATGGCGCATAATGCCTTTGCAAACCTATCTAGGCCAGAAGCCTAATCAAATTAGCAACACTTCACTGCTAATGAACATTGGTAGGCATTCATTTTAAACAGCCCTGATGAACAAATATATTGTTAGTACTTTGTAGTTTAACTTGATCACATATATGGCACCGTCTAACTTCCATTGACATTAACAATGACAGGACTGAAAGTACTATCATCCTTTCTTGGCTGGAGTTGTTAGCCAATGTTGGGGACTTAGTGGTTCATTTCTGTCAGAAGACAAAAATGATGATGAAGTCAGGTATTTCTATAATGCAGCCCTGCTTATGAACAAAGAATGTACAAACACCTGTCCCAGAACACAGCAGGAATTAAACGGGATAGTTTCTTTACTCACAGTTCTAAGCCTCTTTCAGCCTGCTCCCTCATAGCTTCCTCCCCATCCATGATCACACCTATCAGACCCCTCCTTTGCTCCTCTGCATCCTTCTCTTTGTTCTGCTCCTTGCTGTTTCACATTAATAATTGATCTAACAACCAGTATTAAAAATATGTATCAACTTTTACCCTCTTTTATGAAGCTTTAGCATCTTCCTTTCCTCATTATCTTTTCACCGTGTATCAGAAATAAAATGATGAGCCAAAATTCCCTACCTAAATCGTATCCCTAGTGAAACTCCTGGTTATGCTCCAATACTCTAACACGGTTGTTCATTTTTAAAGTGCCATCGGACTCCTTGTTGATTTGTTGAAACAGACTAACACAGCTACCCATCTGAAAGATATTGTACAGGTAGCATCTTTTAACTACATTACATCTGCCATGCTTTGTAAATATAGGTCTTATTATGTGGCAATAACTAACCTGTCCAGCAAGTGGTATATTTCATTTTGGGAAGGTGGGACTTCCATGCTTTTTAATAACTTCCTAGAGCAGATGCCCTTGTTTTGTCCTCTTTGTATCTATTCTCTTTCTAGCTAGTGACACTTTTGCTAAACAGCAGTACAATATGGCCTAGCAGAGTGTATGTGTGCTGGGCTGGAACTTATGCTCAAGGTTACATAGAGATATTCAGTGGCAAGGGCAGGAATAGAACTCAGCTCTCCTGTCACTTTGTCTCTCATCTATTCAGATGAGGGATCTATGGGAAGAGAACCACTCTGTTTGTACAGCACCTAGCACAATGGAGTCCTCACTTTGGTTGGGGCACCTAGATGCTACTGTGATTTAAAAAAGGGGGAGGGGGAATTGAATGATTACTGCCTTTTGGATCAAGAATGAAAAAAACTTCATTCTGCAGAACAATAGTTCTTCTTTATTTTTCTCCTCCCCCCCCCCCCCCCCCCCCCCCGTTGTGCAAATTCGTCTATGAGTATGTGCTGGAGCCGCACAAAGAGAAAACTGCATTCAAAGCAATACCTTGGAGTATTCAGTTCTTTGCCATCTTCAATTCAGAGTGAGAGTCTGTGCCGTTTCCTCTAAAATGCAACTGTGGTTTTGCAGAAGCAAAAATCAGAGTTGTTTACCATCAGTCTGCTGTTCCCACTACAAACCTGCTTTAGATTCTGTAGCCTCCTTTTAAGAACTGCATCCCAGAAGACCCAAAAGATCTAATTAATACAGGTATGGAGAGAAATCACAGTTGAGGAGAAGGAGACAATGAAGTGTTTTAGAGCGAGGGGCAAGAGATGTCAGTAGCTATTTGATAAGTGAATGTCAGTGGGGCAAAGAGATACAGAGAGGCTGTGTCAGATGGCTGTAACTGCAGAGAAGGCAGCCCTCATATTAATAATTTTGATGATAGGCAGATCAGCACAGAGAAAACTGGGAGAGGAGGGGAAACTAAGAATGGACAACAGAATATAAAAGGTTCCATGAGACAGAGGGGGCGGAGCAAACTCATATTTCAAATACAAAGGACAATTTTGAATTGCAACCCAAATCAGTTTTTGTAGGAAAGTTGTGAAGGTGACAGTAAAACAAAGTAGAGGCTCATGTCCTTTACAGTGTTGTTTCCCCATTATTGGCTCCTAACTTGCTTTTATTAATGCCCAAATTTCTATAAGTGTCCTTCCGGTTGTATTCTGGATTTGCAATAAAACACCTATCAATAATCTGTGCTAGCACTCCAACAACATTCATCCAGATTAAGTTAAACTGAGGCTTGCTGAGAAACAAAATGTGATTAAATGAAGCTTATTGCTGCAGTACATGAGTCACTGTTGGGAAATTTAATACAATGCATTACACATTTCTATTTGGGCTATAGGGCCAGCTCAAAGGATTCAAATGGAAACTTCAAGTCCACCAAACAAGACCCAGAGACAGGCAAGACAATACCTCAATGGGTCATACCAGTTCTATTTTGTCCTTACATTAATAAAAATGCCTGGTTCTCTCTTTAACACTGGTTGAAACCAAGAGTAGTTCCACTGAAGTCAATGGAGTTGCGCCCCAGAGTAAGTGAGAGGAGAATCAGGTTCCATGAGTCCATCTATGAATGGGGCAGGGGGAGAGGAGAAAGAAGCAGAGTTTATTAATAACACAAGCAATTAATTCAATTTAGGTTAATTGAAACTACAATTGAAAGGGAAAACTAATTTCAGTTCTACCTTGTTCATCATGAATGCTACTCCCACTGAAGCTCTCCGGCAGCAAATCCAGTTATAAGCTGTGCATCATCAGGACAAACTCTCCTTAAGTGATCATTCCCAGAAGGCCTGGCACTCTTTCTAGCTCAGCTTTTTTTCCCACTTTCAAATTAATCCTTTAATTGAGGTCTCTCACAGCACTGCCCACCTGCTTCTACATACATATTTTACATACCCTTAAAATTTGGAAACCACAGGTAAAGAAGAGCCATGTTACCAGTGCACAGTTGTGACTTGTCAAACACCACCGTGTGACCTGTCAAACTACCTGTTTCTAAGAGGTTTACAAATCGCGTAGCTTGGTTATTTCTAAGATGCCCATTGCCAGGTGATTTAAATGCTGGACACATGCATAACACTGAAACAGCCAATTATTTCAGCTGGTAAAGTTATCCCAGCAGTTCTGTCACATGGCAAGTGCCAGCAGTAGAGGACCTACATCTGTGCTGACATCAGTTATCTAGACTCCTGGAGGTAAGCTCTTGGAGCAAAGTCCATCTTTTTGTTCAGTGTTTGCACAGCCTCTTGCACAGTGGACTTTAGGCTACTGCTGCAGTATGAATAAAGAATAAGCAGGGATTGTTGTGTTATAGACTGGGACCAGGCATGTCATCTATTAACTCTTGTGAAGCAACTCTCCCCAGAAGAGGTTATAATATGCAAAATACATGGAAATCCATATTTGCATATGTAAAACAGTTATATAAAAATAACAGTCCTTCTTTTCCATTGGCATAGAAGATACACACTACACCTTTCCTCACTTGATTGGTTTGTTGCTACACTCTCATCTGAATCATCGCCAGTCAATACAACAGAAGACATCTGCCTCCAGTCCTCATGGGTGTATACAAGTCTGACCATCAACAAAATCAGCGACACCCAAAAGTAGTTTTTCCAACATTGCCTGTATCACTAAGTTTTGATTTACCGCCAGTAACCTTATTTCAGCCTTGCCAACTCCCACTGTGTACTGAATACAATAAAATCCAAGAAAGACCACAGAACAAGGGGAAAAGAAAAGAAGGGTAGAGTTTTCATCTTGTACTCTCCTACTTTCAGATGAAGGACTACCCAAGAAACAGGATCCTTGAAAGCATGGAAGGACGTTAAGAGAAAATACCAAGCATCAGTATAGAAACTAAAGGTTTCTCACAGGTCCACACACTGAGCTGGACACATATAGGACCTGATCTTCAACCTAGGTATGGAAATTAGATCTATAAACATTCCATTCTGGCCATAACCTCATCAAGATGATAAATCATGGCCCATCTAAATAGTGCCCAAATCTGATTCACCCATAAGAGTTCTCAATCCATTATAATTTCAGCACACCCCAGGTTGGCAAAACCACCCAACTACAAGGCCAGTTCACCAACAAGCTGAGATTAATAATACAAGAAGTTTGATGTAAAGGGGTTTTCCTTAGAATGATTCTTAATATCTCCCTATCAGTGACATCAGGGAAAACAAACAAATTGATTTAAAATTACAGTTTTGGGCTGTTTCTCAGAAGCAGATATACCAGGAGACCTTCATTTCCTTTGTTTTGGAATTTTTTCTCCCTTGGGCTGCTTTGTGCTATGTACATGGATCCCATATTCACTCAATGAGTTAAAGAGTTAACTTTGGTCTTGAGATAAATATCTATTCTTCAGGAAGGAGAGAAAATAATAAATCAAGAAGCACCAAGTTGGGGGTGGGAGGAGAAACTCAACAGTTCTTTGGCCAACTAATGCTTCTACAAACCACAATTCAGGAATGAGGAAGGGTGGCAAGTACTGTATGTATCTGCAGCTAAGTGAAACTTAAGCAGGTCTTGTAGTCTAGAAAGTAGCCTGGCCACAGCTAAGTCAGATCAGTGCTAGAATAAATTGCAGCAAGAAATTCTTGCTTAGTTATAATCAGGATGATTTTTAAAGTGGACCTTAATTATTCATCTCCTTTATTTGTCTTTCATCAAAAAGTATTGATGTAATGGGTCAAAAGAGGAAAAAGAAAAAATCATGGTCTTTTTTAATTAAAGGCTCATTAACACTTAGGAGAAAGAATGAGAGCTTTAGAAGTAGGTTGCTAATTATTTATAGATTGGTCCCTTATGAAAGATTCTTCATTAATGACAATGAGTGATTTGCCACATCACCCTATTCACCTGTTTCTTCTTCCACTTTTCCTTTTGATGTTAGTGACAAGTCACAGGATACTTAACAATGTCAGAAGTTACTAATGAATTTAAATCCAGACCCACCAAATGTTACTTGTGCTCATCTGTATTCTCCTTCTGTCTGTGGAAGCAGGAAAGGGAAAAAGGAGATTTGCATGCAACTATCTTAGGCCTGTTAAAAGTGGAGCAAAAAGACAGGCTAACCCTAACCTAACCAGGCGATAGTTGTAAGGGACCAGGCGATAGTTGTAAGGGACGCTGTCTCTGCCTAGACACTGTCTCTGCCTCGCTTTAGAAGATAAAGGAAGGACTGCTTGGCGGAGATGGAGTTCACCTTTCCAGGAGCGGGAGGGCCTTCTTTGGACACAGACTGGCTAACCTTGTGAGGAGGGCTTTAAACTAGGTTCGACGGGGACAGGTGAGCAAAGCCCACAGGTAAGTGCTGAATGTGCGGGACTGGGAGATGGGTTGGAAATGGGGGGGGACTACGGCCTATAATGGCAAGGAGAAAGGAGGGTCAGGGCACAACAGGGAGGCAAGATCAAATCAGTATCTTAGATGCCTATATACAAATGCAAGAAGTATGGGTAATAAGCAGGAAGAACTGGAATTGCTAACAAATAAATACAACTATGATATCATTGGTATTACAGAAACCTGGTGGGATGGGACGCATGATTGGAATGTTGGTATGGAAGGGTACGGCTTGCTCAGGAAGGACAGACAGGGAAAAAAGGGAGGAGGGGTTGCCTTGTATATTAAAAATGTACACACTTGGACTGAAGTGGAGATGAATGTAGGAGATAGCTGTGTAGAGAGTCTCTGGGTTAAGCTAAAAGGGGTAAAAAACGAGGGTGATGTCATGCTAGGAGTCTACTACAGGCCACCTAGCCAGGTGGAAGAGGTGGATGAGGCCTTTTTTAAACAATTAACAAAACTATCCAAAGCCCAAGATTTGGTGGTGATGGGGGACTTCAACTATCCAGACGTATGTTGGGAAACTAACACAGCGGGGCACAGGCTGGACTGCATTGGAGACAACTTTCTGTTTCAGAAGGTTGAAAAAGCTACCAGAGGAGAAGCTGTTCTGGATTTGGTTTTAACAAATAGGGAGGAACTAGTTGAGAACTTGAAAGTGGAAGACAGTATAGGGGACAGTGATCATGAAATAATAGAGTTCATGATCTTAAGGAAAGGTAGAAGGGAGTCCAGCACAATTGAGATAATGGATTTCAGGAAGGCAGATTTTGATAAGCTCAGAGAACTTGTAGGTAAGGTCCCATGGGAAGCAAGACTGAAGGGCAAAACAACTGAGGAGAGTTGGAAGTATTTCAAAGGGACGTTGTTAAGGGCCCAAAAGCAAACAATTCCGCTGTGTAGGAAAGATAGAAAATATGGCAAAAGACCAGCTTGGCTTAACAAGGAGATCTTGCATGATCTCAAAATAAAAAAGGAGTCATATAAAAAATGGAAACTAGGACAAATAACAAAGGATGAATATAGGCAAGCAACACGGGAATGCAGGGGCAAGATTAGAAAGGCAAAGGCACAAAATGAGATCAAACTAGCTACAGGCATAAAGGGAAACAAGAAGACCTTTTATAAATACATTAGAAGCAAGAGGAAGACCAAGGACAGGGTAGGCCCACTGCTTAGTGAGGAGGGAGAAGCAGTAACAGGAAACTTGGAAATGGCAGAGATGCTCAATGACTTCTTTGTTTCGGTCTTCACCGAGAAGTCTGGAGGTGTGCCTAATGTAGTGAATACAAGCAGAGAGAGGGTAAGTTTAGAAGATAGGATACACAAAGAACAAGTTAAAAATCACTTAGGAAAGTTAGATGTCAGCAAGTCACCAGGTCCTGATGAAATGCATCCCAGGATACTCAAGGAGCTGATAGAGGAGGTATCTGTGCCTTTAGCTATGATTTTTGAAAAATCAGGGCATACAGGGGAGATTCCAGAAGACTGGAAAAGGGCAATTATTGTGCCCATCTATAAAAAGGGGAATAAGAACAACCCAGGAAACTACAGACTGGTCAGTTTAACGTCTGTCCCAGGGAAGATAATGGAGCAGGTAATTAAGGAAATCATATGCAAACACTTGGAAGGTAATAAAGTGATAGGGAATAGCCAGCATGGGTTTGTGAAGAACAAGTCATGCCAAACTAATCTGATAGCTTTCTTTGATAGGATAACGAGCCTTGTGGATAAGGGAGAAGCGGTGGATGTCATATACCTAGACTTTAGTAAGGCATTTGATACAGTCTCGCATGATATTCTTATTGATAAACTAGGCAAATATAACTTAGATAGGGCCACGATAAGGTGGGTGCATAATTGGCTGGATAACCGTAGTCAGAGAGTTGTTGTTAATGGTGCTAAATCCTGCTGGAAAGGGATAACAAGTGGAGTTCCGCAAGGGTCTGTTTTGGGACCCGTACTGTTCAATATCTTCATCTATGATGTAGATATTGGGATAGAGAGTACGCTTATTAAGTTTGCAGATGATACCAAACTGGGTGGGGTTGCAACTTCTTTGGAGGATAGGGACATAATTCAAAATGACCTTAGCAAGTTAGAGAAATGGTCAGAGGTAAACAGGATGAGGTTTAATAAAGAGAAATGCAAAGTGCTCCACTTAGGAAGGAACAATCAGTTCCATACATACAAGATGGGAAGAGACTGTCTAGGAAGGAGCATGGCGGAAAGGGATCTAGGGGTCATAGTGGACCACAAGTTGAATATGAGTCAACAGTGTGATGCTGTTGCAAAAAAAGCAAATAAGATTCTAGGTTGTATCAACAGGTGTGTTGTAAGCAAAACTCGTGAAGTCATTCTGCTGCTCTACTCTGCACTAGTTAGGCCTCAGCTGGAGTACTGTGTCCAGTTCTGGGCACCACATTTCAAGAAAGATGTGGAGAAATTGGAAAGGGTACAGAGAAGAGCGACAAGAATGATTAAAGGTTTAGAGAACATGACCTATGAAGCCAGGCTTCATGAACTGGGCTTGTTTAGTTTGGAAAAAAGAAGATTAAGGGGGGACATGATAGCGGTTTTCAAATATCTAAAAGGGTGTCACAAGGAGGAAGGAGAAAATTTGTTCCTCTTGGTTACTGAGGACAGGACAAGGAGTAATGGGCTTAAAGTGCAGCAGGGGAGGTTTAGATTGGACATTAGGAAAAAATTCCTAACTGTCAGGGTGGTCAAATATTGGAATAAATTGCCAAGGGAGGTGGTGGAAACTCCCTCTCTGGAGATATTTAAGACCAGGTTAGATAGACATCTGTCAGGGATGGTGTAGACGGAGCTTGGTCCTGCCTTGAGGGCAGGGGGCTGCACTCGATGACCTCTCGAGGTCCCTTCCAGTCCTATTATTCTATGATTCTATGATTCTATGATAAGGAAGGAATGCTGACTTAAGCAGGAACCTTGAGATAAGGTAGCATCTAGAAACAAAGAAATAACTGTTAGCCATTGATTCATGTAACAGGAAAGTAATATATATTTGCCTTTCAACTGCTTGTATTTTGAAGATCTGCATAAGGAAGGGAAACTCCCTGTCTGACTGCAATCTTCCCTTGTAACTGCTCGAATAAACTGCCGCCGACTTGTTGCTTACAAACTCAGAGTGAGGACGTGTTTTCTTCTACATGTCCTTGCACAGTCCTCTGGGGTGCAACCCTTTCCTAACTGACAGAAGCCACCCTAGGAACGACTAGACAAATTTGGTGGGGAATGCAGCAATACCAGCTTCATAGCAGTACAAAGAGCTGTCTTTCCCATTAAGGGTGGATTGACTCAGACTAGAAAGGTGCAATATTAACCATGGAAAGGAGTGTTACAGAGAAACTGTAAACATTGCAGCAAAACTTAATTTAGGCCCCAAGAAAATCAAATTGGAAAACAAAGAGCAAAAGGCGTTTTTCTGGTTTTGGGGTTTTGTTTTTTGTTTTTTAAGGCCACAAGAAACTTAAGTCCTTATTATAAGTATGCTACTACTAGGGCCCAGAAAGAAGGGAACACAGTTTTATAGAAAGAAACCATTATTGCCACCCCCAAGTGTTCAAAACAATCGAGAGCCAGTCACCCTCCCCAACCCAAAGAATTCATAACATTTTAAAGAAAACAATGTTGGGGTCTTATACTTTCTGGTGTCACATCCTTTGGGGTTCACATTTTCAGGTCCTTCACCACAATGATGACTTGAAGCATCTTTTTTCTAAAAGTGAAAGCTGAGATTTTCACAAGCTGATAAAAATCGCAAAAAGTGGCAAAAAGGGGAGAATTGGAGCATCCTGGGTAAGGACCGCAGGGGCTGCAATATCGTTCCCAGTTCCATGTATCTCAGGGTGTGTCTAAGCTACACCCCTCTGCAAATGCTTCAATTCTCAAGCTGAGTGGGAAACAGTTTTCCCAACCCTATAACATTTTAAAGATGTTGAAAAAAATGTCCAGTTCAGAACTGGGATATAGAAGTGGTATCAAACATTTTCCATGATTCAAAAATCCAAATTTTCAGGCTGTTCAGGTTAGTCTGAATTCAATCTTTTAAGTCTTGGGGTTTTTTTAAAATGTAAATGTATAAAATCTACAAACAAAAAGTGATTCAAAATATGGTGTATTAATAGACTTGAGATTATTTTAGAGAGAAAGAGAGTCAGAAACAGTTTTCCACCAACAGTTTCAGTTTCAAGAAATTGTTTGGATACTTTAGAACAGTATCTACCCAAGTTAGATTTATGAGTATGGCTCTATTAGAGCAGTGTATTATAATTAACATTTTGAAGGCAAATTTACTTTTACTTAGAGCATTAAGTTTTCAGATTACAGTGCCTATAATAGTAAGAAATATTAACACTGCAATCTGCTATCTTGTTTTTTCAGCCACAGTAACACTTGACATCTGCGTGTTCTCTCAACTGTAAATATAAAATTTAATTTAAATTTAATAAGAAAAACAAATCAGAAAATAAAGAGCAAAAAAGGGGGGGGGGGAATTTAGGCCACAAGAAAGTTAAATAATTATTTGTTCAGGGGTTAGTGGTCTGATCTACTTAGTTAGCCTTGAATGTTTTTTATGTAATGAAAGATAAAAATAAAAGGGTTGCAAGTAATTAACAGGCAGCTGCAGAGCTAAAAGCAAAACTGGAACGCTTATCTAGATCTTGATCCAAAGCCCATTAATATCAATGAGGCATATCCAGAGGACAAGGGCATTTGGCATGGAAAGTTTGGGGTGTACAAAGAATGCAAGATCAGGTCCTTACATCTTTGCAAGTGTTGGAATGAGAATTCATCATTAGATGCTAAGATGAGAACAATTGTAGATTTCTATATACAAAGGGACAATATTCAATTGTGTGTCATCCTAGTATACAGTGTCATTCCCAGGATATTGGAGAGACAAGGGGTGCGTCTAGACAGCAGTGCTATTTTCAGGATACTTCTGGTGTCCCGAAATAGCATTTTCTCCCTCTTGACAGCACACCCGTTATTTCAAAATAGCTTTCTAAATAACGGGCATGCTATTCCAACTTCCCTGTAAATCTCATTCCATGAGGATTAAGGGATGTTTCAGAATAGCTCTCTATTTTGAAATTAACTCGAAATAAGCTACACAATTTGAGTAGCTCAAATTGCATAGTTTATTTCGAGCTAAGGGTGCAGTGTAGATGCACCCCCAAAGAGGCTGAGATAATATGTTTTGTTGGTAATATCTTCTGTTGGTATGAGACACAAGCTGCATGCAGTGCTCCTCCTCCATCTAATATCCTGGTGTAAATCCAGATTAACTCTGTCATCCATGGATTTCAGATTTACACAAGATCAAAATTAGATCCAGGAACTGCAAAGTTTTCCCATGTGGTTGTAGTTAAAGGGACTTAAGTTTAAAAAAAAAGTCATTTGTCAGTCATCTGGACATTTCTGACGAATGAGTATGATCGCATATACCTGTATAATAATACATTGAACATAAGCTGTTTTTCATTAGCATATATGCCAAATAATTTTTTTCTTATAAAACCAGATCTACTGCCTACTGTGTAGATTATGCTTAACTCTGCCTTAATACTCCTGGACATTAAGGGTTTCTGGTTCTTTGATACTTGCTAAATGTAGACATCTCATAAAAAGGGATTACTGTAGTATATGTTTGAATGATTCTTGCAGTGAATTTTGTTTTCTTGCACAAAAAATGATAGCTAGATAGATTCTGCTTTTGCCAAACCAGCCATGTGCTGCCTGGGTATGTTGAGGTTTGCGGACAGCATAATGAATATAACAGGTCAAAAAGAGTGAATGGAATTTGCATCCTGAGGGAAACATCAAAAGTTTCAAAATGTTTTTTTTTTCATGGATCAGGATAAAATGTGGAAATGTAAATAAAATATTAAAGAATATGACATTCTGAAAAATTTCAATTCAGAACGATCAAAATTAAGTGTATTGACATTCCTATTAAAATAAAATTTTGAAAATCCTTATTTATTTTCTTTTAGTTCATTTAACCACCTGAAAAAAATTCATTTGGAGTTGGCTTGGTACCTCATGTTTGTGATTTCCTCTATGGACTGGGCTCACACCTCAGAATACATATTCCACAATGCACTATAATACAGCAATTCCAATGTCGTTTTATGTAGATTCAACCAGAGGTGACTGCAATATGCCATGGGTGATGTATTTCAGCCGGGGCCCAACCCATAAAGGAGATGGGGACACAAAGTACTCAAACTACAACTCCCATAAGGCACCACAACAACTCAAGTGGACCCAGTTGGATGATGAACTTGCTCACAATGACATGTTTCCATTTGTTTTGACAAACCAAAATGTTTTAAATTGGGTCAGCCTAACACAAAATGAAATACTGCATTTCATTTTATCTTTAGCCAGGGTCCTTTATATCCCCTCTATTCTTTCCTTTTTTCCCATAACAAAGCCTTAAATAACCAGTATCTAAATATATCGGGTTAGAATTATTTCAGTCTGTATCATAAGAACGGCCATACTGGGTCAAACCAATGGTCCATCCAGCTCAGTATCCTGTCTGCCAACAGTGGCCAATACCATATACCCCAGCAGGAGGGACCACAACAGGTAATCCTCACGTGATCCTTCCCCTGTCACCCACTTTCAGAGAAAGTGGCTAGGGATACCATTCCTACTCATCCTGGCTAATAGCCATTGATGCACCTAACCTCCATGAATCTATCTAGCTCTTTTTTGAACCCTGTTAAAGTCCTAGCCTTCACCACATCCTCTGGCAAGAAGTTCCAAGCTAAATTAAGCTAATTCAGAGTCATCAGGACACATTCATGATAATACTAAATGTATTTGATTGCAGAAGAATGAAGTGTCTATCCAAGGTTCAAATTAAAGCAGCCCTAGTGTTATGATTCTCATAGCCCATGGAAATTCAAACCTTCTCTCTCCTCTGTCTGCTTATGCACCATGTCTTGAGTGACCCTTCAGAAAAGACAGGGAAAGAAAATCTCTGAGCCTTTGAGTAATGGCCTGGGTGGGGCTGATTTCACCAGTGAAGCTGTGCTGCCTTGCAGGTTAGAGGGAACGCTGATCCCCAACTATCCAACATCACCCCTGGGGTACTCAGGATCTTCTTTAATGTTAAAACCATCATGCACCCTGGCACACAGGTGAGCATGGCCTGTTCCCGAGTAACCCAGAAACGAAAGAGGGGGTTATAAATGAAAAAAAAATACATTTTTCCACAGGAAACTCCCTCCCCTGATTTTACTGAAGTTTTTCAATTTTCAGTTGGGAAAATTGAAGATGCTTTGTTTCATGCAAAGTATTAATGAGTACCCACCTAAGCTGTTGCAGTGTTTCCTAGGCATTGAACTTTGTGCTGGTTGAAGATATATCACGGGAGACATAGTCCAGCCAGAGAGCATGGTCCAAATGAGAGAACAGATGCAAGTGAGAGATCAGAATTAGAATGCCCGTGAAGCATTGTGGCAGCTCCAGCAGACACAAATGACAGTTATACTTGATTTTGACCTTTTTGAATCAAGTTGACAACTATTTGGTCTAAAAAAGTTATGATATTGCAACTGTTGGGATAAAAACAGTCCCAATACTGGAATTTCTAAATGAAATGGAATTTCCATCTTATGATCAGCTGCAGGACAAAGCAACTTCCAGAATAAGTAGGGGGAGAGGGGGAGCACTGGACACAGAGTGAGAAGATCTGGATTCTGTTCTTGGTTCTGCTACTGGCCTGTTGGGTAACATTCAGTAAGTCACTTTACTCTGTGCTTTGGGTTTCCCTTCCTGCCTCTTGTCCATCTCCACTGTAATTTCTTCAGTGAAAGGTCACCATCATCCCCACAGTGTCTAGCAAAATGGAGCAACTGTAAAACTAATGGTAAAAAGGGGCCTTCCTGGAAAATCCCTCACCAGCAGCCTCTTGTTTGAAGAGAGAAGACTCCTGCCACATTAAGCACCTTTGCTAATTGCAACCAGGAAAGAGGGGGCTCTCAGATATAGATTTACCACTTCAGTTAAGGCTTTATAAGGTGAAAATATTGACCTTTCTTGGGAATGATCCAGACTTCACTGAAAGTCTCAAAGGGAGTCTTTGGATTAGATCCAAATGAAAAACTATTACAAGATGGAGAATCAGGTGATCTAGTGTCTATTCCCCTAGATTTGCTCGTAATTTATTGTGCAATTTCACATCTTAATGACATGTCCTTTCAGTGTATTAAATTCCCCACTTATAACATAAGGCTATTACTGCAAAGCAATGGTAGGAGGCTTAATTAACTCCTGTTTGCTTTGTACTTTATGGTGTTTAAATTAAGGATGCCATGAAAAAAAAAGTGATAGAAATGTAGCCGTGTTAGTCTGGGGTAGTTGAAGCAAAATGCAGGACAATGTAGCACTTTAAAGACTAACAAGATGGTTTATTAGATGATGAGCTTTCGTGGGCAGATCTGAGGAAGTGGGTCTGGCCCACGAAAGCTCATCATCTAATAAACCATCTTGTTAGTCTTTAAAGTGCTACATTGTCCTGCATTTTGCATGAAAAAAAAGGCTAATAGGAATATTTCACATTGGTCACTGACAGTGTTCCCTGTAAGCAGTGTACTTGTGCGGAGGCTCAGGAGAGAATCAAACACCGCCCAGCTGATTAGAGGAGTGCCCAAAGCTAGATTTGTTGTTTCTACCGATGGTGCACATTCACACATGACTCAGTGCATATAACATTTATTCCATACATGGATCATAAAGATTAGAGGGAACACAGCTGTCAGTTTCCATTCACGCTGAACCTGAGTTGGAACTGATTCAATGAACCAGAGGTAAATGAACTCTTGATCCTTGTCCAGCCTCCTGAACCATTCCTATCTCCCTTTGCTACTTCTTTAAATGCTGGACATATCTCTCACTGTTTAAAAAGCGTTCTGAGCCATCCAAGGGTTTGTTGTCCTACTCCATTGCTCTGACGTATCCCTTCTGACTGAGGGGCTGTATTCCCCAACCCTTCACGTTAGACCCTGTCATGCTTTGCATAATAAACAGGATCAAGAGGCAGCACATTTGGCTCTTTCTCCAGTAACTGCAATTAGCAAGACTCAGCATGGAGGGAGGGGATACAAAAATGGCCGCAGGCGCTCAAACCCAATGTCAGCTGCTCCTAGTTAATCCAATTAGTTACATGAGATCAAAAACTGCACAAATCTTAACATTATTGACTCAAGTGAGAGGTGACTAGGAAACATAAACAGCAGGAAAGAAAGCACAGGGGAAAAGGCAAAGATTGAAAGAGAATAAAGGAAAATAGACCAGGAATAAATTAACATCTCATATTCTGCTGAATTTAATCTACTAATAAACAGACAAATCTGTCAAATTTTCCCATTTGAATGGATATTTTATACAGTCTCAGCAGAAATGAATATGGGGCATGTGAGGATAACAACAGTGCCCAGTTATTCATTTATTCATCTATTAAGAGTGCAGCTCAAATGGAACTGGTAGTTCTATACAAATTGCTGTTATGACTACCCCTTCATTAGCTAGGTTATGATGTGCAACAGCATTGTGCACAATAGTTTTGTTTGGCCTTGGAATGTACCATTCAGCCAGATTAGGAGTGTGACAAACTGGCCTTGCAAAGACATGTACATGTGCACGTGCTTACCTTGAAGCATGTGAGTAGCCCCACTAGTATCATTGAGACCAACATTATTGCAATGCTCAGGACTGCCTATAGTACATATGAACAAGACTCTGCAGGATCAGTGCCCTAATGAGTAGGCTCTTTGGGACAGGGATTCTCTGCATCTTCATTTTCAGAGCGGTCTGATTCTAAATAGGATCTTTGAGTGGTATTGGTTATTAATAGAATTTGGCAGTGGTTGTTATAGAGGGGAGAATGACAACAATAAATTAACATTTACAACCAACATTTTAAAAGTGGTGACAAAGGGAAGCACATAAAGACACCTCCCAGAATCAGTAATTTCTCCCAGCACTATTAGTGCACATGGAACTTCTGGAAATAACTTTCCAAGTCACCACACTCGGAACTATTTATCTGCTGATGTTGTGAAATCAAATTGGCAATTGCCTTGTATTCTGGATTTTGATCATTCAGGCTTATAATAATAATTTACAGTCAGACCCCATTTTAACACTATCCAGAGGACATACCAGTAAAAGTCCCTACACTGTCCCTACACTCATTGCTCAAGATTCAGTTTCTCCCCCTTTTATACTTGGAGCTGAGGGTGCAATTCTCAACCAAAGGAGATATGCTCTGTCTAGCTCAGTTGGTGCTAGCATGTTGAAAATAGAGCACAACTGTAGTAGGACAAGCAGCAGGAAGGGCTACCTTAGTATATACCCATCAGAGACCACAGACACATACTCAGGGCAGTTACACTGCCCTACCACTTGAACCTCAATCAGAACTACCATGAATAATTCTCCTTGAGCCAGAATCACATCTCAGCTCCAAGTGTAGGCTTAGCCCCTATGCCTCTCCATTTTACTTTGGGCCAGAGTCTGAAACACTTTGTCGTGGTGTGCTACCACTAACACCATGACTGAATTTCTTTCTAGACAACATGCTCTAGCTCCATCAGAACTAGCCGGCTAGATGCAGAAGCTTCTGGATGAAGTTCTCCAGGTCAGACGACATGATCAGAAGGACCCCTGTAGCGTCATGCAGATAAGCAGACTGGTATAAAGATAAACCATTTGTTGTGAAGGTGAGCAATTTACAGAAATAAGGTAACGGAAGTTCCTGTCTGCAGCCAGGGTCTTCACTGTCCTGGATGCCTTTCTTCTCTTCCTAACCGGAGCATGCCACAGGAAACCCAAAGACTGCATGAAGTAGAGATGTGAATGGGTAACCAGGAGTTACTTGGTAAGCATCCCCTAGTAACCTTACTGGGTGATGCCTACCAGAAAACAAGTTAACTGGCAGCCGTGTGGGGCTGGGAGCTGGCAGCCCCAAAGGGCCACTTGCTGGATCCCGCTTAATCAGTTAACCAGTTAAAATGTAACCTTTAACCAGTTAACTGATTAAACGCGATTTTACATCCCTATCATGAAGAGTGTTCAGGAAGCATGGCATTGCTACGTGTCCTGGATGACTTAATACCTTAGCACTTCTCTGGCCTTAAACTTGATAATTCCAGGAAGCCATATAATGGGTAGCATGAGCAAGACTGTCAGAACATCACCCTTTGGGCTTAGCTGGGCCTGCAATGTTTATAATTGTTGCCAAAAGTGCTAAAACAGGGTTAGAGAAGAATAAGAAATCACCATCTCGATACAGTAGAGTACAAGAGGAATATTAAGCCCACTGGATATTCTTCTGAAATATTACATAAATAGGCAAACAGCACAAACACAGGCTTACTTGAGGAAAACTGAAGTTTTGCATACAGACAGAAGATTAACCGAACACCGATATATAAAACAATAGCTAACTTTGTACCAATGCAGGAAGGCTGCAGAAGGCATAATTATTATGAAAAGTTTCTGGAAGAGGATTTTTCTACAGTAATTTCTTGAAAACAGAGACATATTTTGGCAAGAACAACCAGAGTTAGCCAGGACATGTGTCAGGAGAAATATACAAGCTATTAATGCAAGGTCCAGTCACTGTAGCCTCAGGAGGAGCAATCTCATTTAAAACTTGGCAGTCAATTTAGAATACTATTCTCTCCTTTCTAGTCTGCTGTAATTCAATACATATCCAAGGGAAGCATTTGAAAAATAATTAGATGCCGAATAAACATCAATATTTTATTTCACCACAGAGATTTAATCATTGAAATCTAATATTTTGCAGGTTTAATGCTGGAAGTCTGCTTATTTAAATTCTTGGGCTTTTACTCAAATTCCAAAATAAGTGCTGGTGTGTACCGTAGGTGATTTTCAGCTGCAGATGGGTAATCACAGGAACATCCCCCTTTATGCTAAAATGGATTATGCCAGCATAATTCTAGTGAGTATTTATATACTGACAATGCTTAATATTAACTGTCAAATATCAACTTATACATTATAACTTATGTAGCTAAGCAGGAATTACATTACCAGGTTTTGTATAGCGTGTCCCTAACCTCTGTTTGGGACAACAGGGGATGGATCGCTTTGATTTTCTGTTCTGTTCATTCTCTCTAGAGCACTTGGCATTGGCCATTATAGGAAAAAAGGCTACTGGGCTAACTGGACCATTGGTCTGAGCCAATATGGGTGTTCATATGTTTCAGTGTTTACAAGTACTTATCTAATATTTGAGTACCGTTATGTGAGCAAACTGTAAAACTGTACATGGGGTACAAGTGTAATAGGGTGTGCTATCACTGTATATGGCTTGTAATTGTGACTAAGGGTATATCTACACTGTATAAGACCCCCTGTGGCAGAGAGTGTAAGCTTGGGTTAACTTAATTAGTCTCATGGGGCTCAGACGACTGGGCACCCGCCTGGTCTAGTGCAGACATCGTTGACCTCGTCCACGAACTCCGCACTAGGCACAGGAAAGTGGCCGTCTAGGGCAGGAGAGCTGCCAGCCTGGCCACCCAGGAGCAGGTTGGCATGAAAATCAAGGTGGTCCACTGAGACCCCCGACCCTGAGCCCTGAGCTTAGAATGGCCGTACTGGGTTAGACCAAAGGTCCATCTAGTCCAGTAGCCTGTCTGCCGACAGTAGCCAACCCTAGGTACCCTGGAGGGGATGGACCGAAGACAGTGACCAAGCCATTTGTCTCGTGCCATCCATCTCCAGCCTTCCACAAACTTTGGGCAGGGACACCATTTCTACCCCCTGGCTAATACCACTCCATGGACCCAACCTCCATGAATTGATCTCACTTCTCTTTAAACTCTGTTCTAGTTCTAGCCTTCACAGCCTCCTGCAGCAAGGAGTTCCACAGGTTGACTCTTTGCTTTGTGAAGAAGAACTTTCTGTTACTAGTTTGAAGCTTGCTATCCATTTCTTTCCTTTGGTGTCCTCTAGTCCTTCTATTATGGGAACTAATGGAGAACTTTTCTTTATGCACCCTCTCCACACCACTCTTGCTTTTATAGACCTCTATCATGTCCCCCCTCCATCTCCTCTTTTCTAAGCTGAAAAGTCCCAGTCTCTTTAGCCTCTCTTCATATGGGACCTGTTCCAAACCCCTGATCATTTTAGTTGCCCTCCCCTCTCCCAGCCTCTCTCTTCCCCTCTCCCACCTCCTTTTCCCAGTCTCCCCCAGTTTTGTTCAATAAAGAGAGATTCTATTTTTGAACACACGTTTTCTTTATTTTGTACATCAGGAAGGGGGGCTAGGGAAGGGTAAGTGGAAGGAGGTGAGGGATGAATGGGGTACGCGCCCCCGAGGGGAGGACTGGGCTGGCTCTGCGGGCTTCTCGGGGTGGAAGTTCTCCTGCAGCCCCCCGTTTGCCCTCTCCCCCTGGATGGCAACCTGTGGCAAGTGCTGCTGGGCTGATGACCGAGTGCTGTGATGTTCCGTGTGTGGGCACTCAGGGCACTCCAAGCCAGTACTGCTTTGCAAGCGGGGAACCCTGAGAACTGTTTGTCTGGGGTGGGGGTCAGGTCCCTTTAAGCACAGCCCTCGGCTAGCCTGAGACAGCAGCTCCACGCTCTAAATCCTCATCTGATGCCCTGCCAGCACTGCTTCCAGCCATCCTTAACCTCTGTTCAGGGTCCACTCTGTGTGGACATGCTAGTTCGAATTAGCAAAACGCTAATTCTAACTAGTTTTTAAGTCTAGCTGCGCTAATTCGAATTAGCTTAGTTCGAATTAACTAATTCGAACTAAGTTAGTCCGAATTAGCGCTGTAGTGTAGACATACCCTCAGTCAGGGGGCATGTCGGGGTTCGTGGGGGTGGGTGTTTTTTGCTTCTCCCTTTTGTGCAGCCCCCAATTGATTTTTCTGTGGGTCAGCAGCCCCCTACCCAAAAAAGGGTTTCCTACCCCTGCTGTAGATCATGAGCTATTAAATTTTACCCAGTTACATTGCATTAAGTCCCCAAAACCATGGCTTGCAACTACACTTCCAGAAAGGCTTCCAATCTTGATTTAAAGTTATGAGGATAAAGAATACAGCCCATTCTAACATAGCTTGTTCTAATAGTTAATTACTCACACTATTAAAAAAAATGTGCCTCATTTCTAATTTGAATATATTTGGCCTTCGCTTCCAGGCCCAGGTATTGGTTTTTGTAATACTGTTTTCTTCTAGATTAAAGAGCCCTTTCATACCAAGTACTTTCTCCCTGGAAAAGTACTTAAGTACCTCAGATTTACAGGATCTTTCGAAAAAGCCTGCTGTTTTTAAAGAACTGTGTCTAGACCACAGTTTTACTTTTGAAATGGCGCTTTTTTGATTATGCAAATGAAGCACGGGATATTTAAATCCCTGCTTCATTTGCACTTTCAAAGTGCCTCATTTACATCCCTCTGTCCACGGAGAGATGTAGTCTAGACACAGCGTTATTGTGTAACTCTTTCATTCTCCCAACACTGTGGGACTTGGGAAGATGAACTGGGGAGCTGCTCCAAGACAGGAGAAAATGGGCTGTGGAATGGAGTAGGATGGAGTGGTGGGTGTTGGTTTATCTTATCTGACTGAGTCAGCCTGATGATGCTGCATGCCTGGGTAGCCAAAGTCACAACTGGCTGCACTGGATTTTGGGGTAGTGGTGCCATCATCTAAGAAATGCTACAGAAACATCTAGCATGTTAACTTGTTCTGTATTAAACAATAATAATATGGCACTAATTTTACCAGAGAGTAGCTGTAATGTCTGCCTGTTATTATATGGACTCAAGCTCAAGCTGCCATTACTCCGCCAGACTTGTGGAAAAGTAGATAAATGCTTCTGTCCAGGTATAATGCAAAAACCTAGAGCTGAGTATTAGTAGCCGGGGGCCAGGATTTACTGTTACAGGTGGCTTTTGGGGAATGTGAGGGTAGTTGTTGCAATGTAGGGACCCTACCTGGAGTTTGGCTCATTAAGAAACTTTCCAAGAGTACATAGAACATTTAGATCTTTGAGATCTGATTAATTGCCTTTGCAAGTGCTAATAAAATAGCCCACATTTTAGCCCTGCCAGGACTGGGGACCTCTAGAGTTAGACGCACAAATCTCTTCAGTTTATGCTGATATGCCATGCCTGTGACAAACTTACATCCTCTGTGGACCAGGCACAGAGGAGTAAAATACCATGCACTGAAAAAGAGTTACACACTTCTCTGGACAGAATAAATACATATATTTGTTTGACTCCTAGACAAATCCCTACTTATGTGGTAGCCACAACACCAAGGGTTCAGTCAGGCACTGCTAGAGCTAAAAACATTAGGTCAAGCCTCCAGCAAGGGACAAAAAGACCTGGTTCACCTCTCATAACTTCCAATACGGCCAGAATTCTTTCCCATACTAACTACTTGTGGATTATTATGCTTTCAACTGACACATTCACAAAATGCGCAGTGTGATATTAATATGATGCCTGTTATAGAAAGCACAGAGGACAATATGCTATTATAATCACATGTTCTGCTGGCAGAAAAGTGGCTTGTCAACAGGGAATGAATTACTTTAAAATTAAACTCTCTGACTTCCAAATAACGATCACAGATGCTTGTTCCCAATGAAAAGAATACATTTCAATGCTCCTACGTCAAGCCATTTTTAAGATATGAGTTTCCAAAATAACGCTCAACTTTTCAGAAATGGGAAAGCCTCTTATTTATGACATTCTCATAATGTGCATCATAAGAACAGTTTGTCCTATTAATAGTTTAAAAGTTAAACTATTTTGGGAATCTGGAAGTCAGAGCAAGGTTTTGAGGTTTTGCCAAAACTGGGCTTGTAATAGAAAGCAGTCAGATTCTTATATCTGGAAGTGCCACAGGGGCTCCATAATACTTGAATAATTTTCATCCATGGCGGAAATAAAGTGTCTGAGGTAGAATAATGGTGCACAGCCATCCTTGCTCCACAGAGCATGTGTTTAAGCAAATGGGCTTAAGCATATGCTCAAGTGCTTTGCTGCTTTGGGGCCTCCATTAATCCTAGGCTCATGTGCAGTGGTAGTTATGGTTTTAAAATAGACACCAAATAATTTATTTGAAGAGTATAAAACTAATGGAACGAATGATTTGACAAATATTCAGTGAGCTCAAATAGATTCATAGATTTTAAGGCCAGAAGGGACCATTGTGATCAGCTAGTCTGACCTTCCCTATCAGACAGGCCATAGAACTTCCCCAAATTATTCCTAGAGCAAATCTTACAGGAAAATATCCAGTCTTGATTTTTAAGATTGCAAGTGATGGATGATCCATCGTGTCCCTAGGTAATTTGTCCGAATGTATCGAATACATGTGTTATACATATCAGGGGTGTAGTCCCAGGTGGGCAATGGCCCGCTCACTTAACATACAGGCCCACCTCCCCCAGTCCTGGCTCTGCTCCCACTGGAGCATGAGAGATTGTCTCTCTCCACCCAGTATTTCAGCTGGGCCTGCGAAGCCGGGTGGGGGCTTGCAAGCTCTTGTACCCCAATCCTCATCCCTGGCAGCATCACTGGGCAGGCAGGGAAAGGGGCTAAGCCCCCACATCCAGACCTTGGGTCCCTGGCAGGAGCACCCAGGGAGTGCCTGAGGGCAGAGCATCACAAACCCCAAGTGTTGAGCGAGAGGGTGGGGGGGAATGGGATGCACATTTTTATGGTGATCCCCCCCATTTTTGCAGTGATCCATGGTCAGAAAATCTATCCCCCCCCAGCCCCAAGGCCAGCGGAAGGAGGCAAGAGGCATCCCCGTTACTCCTATCCCCCATCATTGCCCACGCATCTGAAGTTGGGGCCCACCACCTGTCCCATCCTGACTATACCACTGACACATACTGCACACAACATTAGTCTGTATTACACTCTCCGTGCTGATATGTGCTATGTTCTTCTCACCATTCTATCTACTAATGGCAAGATATCCCATAACACTTTCTGCGAAGCTGAAGTCAGCTTTGGCACTGTCAAATGCAAAATCTGTCAACGGCAAGATGTATGAACAGTATGTCCCGGTTGAGGTTGGGATGTGCTTCCATAGTCCAACTGGTACTTGGAATGTGGTACCCAAAAGAAAAGATAAGGAAGGAACAGACTGAAACAGAAAAACTAGGAAAAAGCTGATCGGTGGATTTTAACCGTGGGTGAGGTATTGAGTGTGCTCTAGTTTTTAAAAATTCATACTACAAATATAATGAGTTTGAATGCATACTTTAGAGGAAACCATCCGTGTAGCTTGAGCTGAACACTGAGGATTGGTAATGTATTAACTCTTTCCTTTATGTATAATACTGTTTTCACTTTGACAAATACAGTTTCATTAAACTTGGTTAGTTGGTCTCTCCAAACATTCATATTACCAAACCACACAGGTAGGTAGTCAAGCAACTGGTTAGTTTAGACAAAACCTTATTGTTAAAATTATGCCTTATTTCTAGTCTGATTTTGTCTAGTTTCAACCTCTTTATCTGTTAGATGGAAGACCTTTCAACCATTAGAAATCTCCTCTTTTTGCAGATGTATAGACCAAGATCATCTTGTAACCATCTCTTGTATAAGCTAAATATAAGCTTATCAGTCCTAAATAGTGCTCCACAGATCTGTTTTTCTTATAAATGTCCTTGTTCAGTGTGCCTTTTCTGGTTCATAAACGAATTGCTAACCATTCCCGATTTCTGTGAAAGTATTTGAACCTAGGACTTCTGTGCCTATCCACTGTATAGCTCTGCCTAATACCCCCGTAATTTAGCTCACCCTCTCCCAATGGAAATTTTTATTTACTTGAATTAGAGATCTTCCACATTTGATGTACAGTTGAAGACCAAGGGGATATAAAGCAAAGATTACCAAGCAGCTTCCTGATTTTGCAGCATGCTGCACTCTGCAGCAAATCTGCATGACGGTACATTCGCTTCTTGCAGACTCTGATACTGCAGCAGTCACAAGGACAATACTATTAGCATTTCCACGGAGAGCAGAAAATTCCATATGACTCCTTGTTGTCCTTGTGCAAACATACCAATATCTTACCAAGATCCTACCAGCATATCCGACCAAGCTGATAAGCACCACCAAAAAGAAGCTATTTAGGGAAGGAGGCTTTGCAAACAAATTACTGGAAAAAAACTGAAGGGGAATTGTGACAAGATGCTCAGTGCCTATTAGTGAGAGAGTTTCAATAGAAGTCTCAGGAACAAAAAAAAAAAAAACCCAGAAAGCTATACATTCTAAGGTCTGATTAAGGTAACCCCACTTTATGCATATGCTTAACTCCCTGCTTAAAGTTAAAGGCTATAGTCTATGGGCTTAAGTATTTTGCTAGAGGGAGATTTAACACTAAGCTCTAAAAGTGTAGTACATGCTTACATACCTGCTGACTAGCTTTTTCAGAATAAGTGCCTGATAGGAGTGTTTGCACTCCTTTCTGCTGCATGACTTTACAGTTTGATTTCATATCTGTTGCATAGTAGTTGCCATTAATATGGCAAAGTAGGTATCTTCAGTTTTTGTAGTCATTCAGATCCCAATCTATGAGCAAGGCCTGGTGGTGAGGTAATATCTTTTATTGGACACAATGTATTCCACATTTGAGGCTCTCTGCTGGAGATCCCATGGCGCAATGGCATCTTGCCCCAGGACACAGGGAGCTGAGAGCAAAAAAAGTATTGAAAGTGTGTCCTCCAAGCTTGTCTAGAGAAGACTCCCCAGAGCAGCCATTTTGGAATTGGAAGCCACAGAGACTTATGGCTAGAGGGGCTAGCAACAGCCAACCAGGACCCAGATGACAAAAATAATTAGGGGTCTGAAAGAGCTGACACAGAGAAAATTTAAAATATTTCACTAAACATAGATATATTTGTGTAGCTAAAGGATATCAACAACAGGTTGGGAAGGAAGTTCTTTAGGCTGGTACATGGAGGAATAACTAGAAACAATGGGAAGAAAGAAAAAGAGGAAAGCTTTGAGAAAAAAGGAGGACACTAATTCTGGCAGCAAATTTTTTGGAACAGCATCTCAGGAGCACCATTGTGTGGGACATTTAAAACAAAGCAAAATGACATATTTCACGTGACAGACCTGTACTGTCAGAAGAGGGGTTAGGTCAGTAGTTTTCAATCAGGGGTATGCATACCCCTGGGGATACACCAAGGTCTTTGAGGGTGTACATCAACTCATTTAGATATTTGTAGCCTGTTAGCTATGCAAAAAGCACTAGCGAAGTCAGTACAAACTAAAATTTCACAAAGACTTGTTTCTATTGCTCTAGATGGTTTACATTGAAATGCAAGTACGGAATTTATATTCCAATTGATTTATTTTATAACTTTATGGTATAAATGAGAAAGCAAGCAATTTTTCAGTAACTGTGTGCATTTTCTTTTCATTCTAATGTTGTAACTTAATTTGATCTGTATGTTTTCATTTTTCAGTAACTGTGTGCTCAGACACTTGTGTACACCAAAGTTTCATTGAATTTAAAAATTATTTGCTTACAAACTCAGAAATAGAAAAACAAAAGACAAATTTGAAAGGGTACAGTGGTCTGAAAAGGTTGAGACTCATGGGCTAGATGACATAGTAAACAATTTCCATGTGTAGCATTTACAGTTACCTACATTTTGGGCTTGTCTGCACAGAGACCCAGCTCTTAGCATTGCCCACAGTGTGTCGCACTGCTCTCTCCCCTGTCAACAGTCAGCCGTGAAAGCTGCCCAGAGCATGCTGCGCAGTGCTCCAGCACTGATTTAAAGGGCCTGCAGCTCCAGCTACCACTGCTCCTGCAATAGCAGCAGGTCCTAGGGCTGTGCCCCCGTACACACACACACTCCCATCGGCAGGCCTATTTCTAGATAGTGGGTTACCAGATCATGAGACTTCTTCCTCCTCCTGCATACTCCAAGTCAAAAGGTGAAGGGACTTGGGTGTTTGTCCTGATGATTGAAATACTAATGGCTTGGAGAAGCAGGCACATTGATCTGGGTTCCCATTGATACCTATGTACTGTGATTCGTCTCAAGAGATCAATCAGTGCAGCTCAATACTCCCACATGATAACTTATTTATTTAACATGAGCCCTATGTCACAGGCTAGGGACCAGTCCCTCAGACAAATTCACTCTTGCTTGGCAATTCAGTCATTGCCGGTCTTTGGAAGTTTTGAACAGCTGGCTGGGATCTTTGCAGACAATCCTACAGCCCTTTCCGAAACAAGAGGAATTGTATTTCACTTTGTTCGGTGAAGCTGCCCAACCACAGTGGAAGTGGGACCTGTTGAGTTTTTTGATGATGCCATTCATTCACTTAGAATCACAACTCCATCCGGGTATCGAAAAGTGTTGGACTAGAAGTAAAGGCATTGGGCTTTCTGAGTCAGGTCTGATTCTTTGCATGTTGGCTGAACTGCCACTAAGGTACACAGCTGTATATTTTATTGGCACAAATCGAGACCCATGTGCTATTCAAACAGTAGGGAGGATGGACTGCAAAATGCCCTTGTTTCAATGCCATTTGAGGGAGTCAGGAGCAGTTCCTGACAGTTGAGATTGCCATTTAAAAAAGCTTCTTGTTATACCTTCTTTCTTCCTTTATTATTGCCAGGCAAGTCCAGCCTTCCCTTTCCAGTATCATATCTAGATAACACCAACACTATTCCTACACTTATTTTAAAAAAATAAAACAAAGGCAACAGGTTAGATTTGCAATTCACTTACAGGAACTTTACAAAAAGGCCTTTGATATTTATATCTTCTGCCCTCCAAAAATGCAAATTCACCTGAGATATTCTGGATAGGATATCTGAAAACACTCAGCATTGGTTTAACTCTGCTCCCATTGAAGTCAACACACCTTGTATCAATGACTTCTACAGGAGCAGAGTTAGACCAGCCCTGAGTCATTTCGAAAAAATCCATTTTATATTCATACCTGTTTCATGGAGAAAGGATTCATCTACTAGACAACTGATACACAACCCATTGAGCAACACACTGGAAGGGAGGAGAAATTTTACACCCATTCTTACTAGTGTTTTATGGAATCTTTCAGTATATGCAAGGGAGACAGAAGTTAAAGGGTAAAAGACTTACATTTGCACAGCATGGCATGAATTTATGTACTTCAGAAGAATGATTAGTTGGACAAAGCCTACCATGACTCAGATGGTACACCAGCACCTCAGTCAGTGTTAATCAGTATGATTCTACTGATATAAATTATTATTTATTTTCTTTCCATATTGTCTCACATCATTTATTCCTTTACTTTCAGAGACATTCATAATACAAATATGTAGGTTTATACATAAATTCTAGATGCCCTATTATGAAATGTATTTTCAATTAAAATTTTTCCATTCACCTCAGCATTAAATAAAATTTTATTATCTTTATAGATTCATAGATCATAAGACCTGAAGAGACCACTGCGATCATCTAGTCTGACTTTTGGCATACTACAGGCCAGAGGACTTCCCCGAATTAATTCCTGTTAAAACTAGAGCATGTCTTAGAAAGGCAAATGGTCTGGATTTAAAATTGAGTTATGGAGAATCCAACACAGTACTTAGCAATTGTTCCAGTGAATAATTACACCTACTGTTAATAATCTGCACCATTTTTCGAAGTCAGAATTTTCTAGCTCTGATTTCAACCATTGGATCTTGTTATACCTTTTGACCGGTAAATTAAGGAGCCCGTTATCAAATATTGGCTCCCGAATGTAGGTATTTATGGATTATGACCAAGCCAACTTTTAACCTTCTGAGCAATTTACCTGTAAGCCTTTCACAACCTAGCTCTACACTGCCACTAGCAAACTATGAGCAGTAATAGAGAGGTAGCTGTGTTAGTCTGATCTTGCTAAAACAAAAGGAAAACTATGTAGCACTTTAAAGACTAACAAGATGGTTTAATAGGTGATGAGGGCCAGACCCACTTCCTCAGATCATATTCTGGAAGAGAATTGGCATGACCATATATACCATCATTGTATTCCTTTGGTATATATGGTCATGCCAATTCTCTTCCAGAATATGATCTGAGGACGTGGGTCTGGCCCACGAAAGCTCATCACCTATTAAACCATCTTGTTCATCTTTAAAGTGCTACATAGTTTTTCCTTTTGTTTTAGCAAGATCAGACTAACACAGCTACCTCTCTATTACTGCTCATAGTTTGCTAGTGGCAGTGTAGAGCTAGGTTGTGAAAGGCTTACAGGTAAATTGCTCAGAAGGTTAAAAGTTGGCTTGGTCATAATCCATAAATACCTACATTCGGGAGCCAATATTTGATAACGGGCTCCTTAATTTACCGGTCAAAAGGTATAACAAGATCCAATGGTTGAAATCAGAGCTAGAAAATTCTGACTTCGAAAAATGGTTTGTTTTAGCAAACTATGGTAAAACTGACCCCTCCTCCACCTCCATTCCAGCAGCATTCCCAGTTTCTTTCCGGCTTCTCCGTTAAAGAGACTTTCCTCTATCATGATGAATTCAAAACCCATCTGTGCAGATTATGACAGATGATAAATGGCAGCAATTCCTCTCTCCATTTCCTTGCATGCTACCTCTAACGCCAATAATAACAAAAAAAGACCAACCCTCCACATCCATTTAGCTAACAAAGCTGTGCCAATTCTCCATAATATTCATTTCCTTGAATTCTGTCTCCCTGACCTCTACCATTTGTGATGTAAGACAATAACTACTCTGTAGGCCTTGCTGTCTCTTACTCATGCTTCTGCATTGCCTAGGACAGTGAGGCCCCCACGATGCTATAAATATTTACTGCTAACATTACTAATACAGGGAAAAGATATATTAGCCAGTACTCAGAACAGCAAACCTAATCTCACTCCACCCTCACAGACCCAGGATTTCAGCATTCCCCAGAATTCCTATCAGAGATTTTTTTTGAACTGTTCATACCCCTGCTGCACAGACAATACTTCCTACCTTCTCATATTCCTCTCAATACTAAGTTTTCAAAATGGGGGGTGGGGAAGGCTGGCAGAAATATTGTCTTTCCCCTGGCATGCGTGAATTACAAACTAACAAGTGGGCATTTGGCAATCTCCTGCCAACAGACTTGCTGCAGTTGACTCCTCTATTTGCTTTATAGCAACTCATGGGATGCCTCTGGATGAAAGATTGCCCGAATTTCTGTTTTATTAACCTTCTTCTTTATCTAATGACAGTGTGTCATGTTCTAGGATGCTAGAACAATATTTGTCTGATAAAATGTCTCTTGGGAAAAACAGGCAGTTATAAGGGATAAAAGCATGCAAAAAAAAAAAAAAAACTCACCAAAAAACCAGTCAGCTTCAGCAAAAATAATTGCTGCTCTGGATACCTGACTTAGTTTAAATATCCTCTACACCCCTACAGCTGCAAATGCCATTATTTTCCTTTTATTAAAGATCCCCCACAAAGGCAGAGAAATTCGCCTTGAAATCTGCCTTTGCCTGTCTTCCATGTAGATACCATGGAGGATAAAGCACTTGCAGAGGAGGAGCAGAAGAAAGCTGAGAATAACGTTGTTGAACAACTGCATTTGCTGACTCCATATATCTATTTGGGTAGTATGCATTACACCATCACTTTCCAGTACCAAAACTCTTATGAATGATCTATCTTCATTTGCACATTTTATATGATCTGTAACTTGCATATCCATTCTCTATTTGCCATAATTGTCTTTCCTGCATTTTCTCATCAAATTTCCTTGCCATTAACTTTCAGTTCTCTGCAGCTTAGAACTGGAGTCATTTAGAACATGTGCCTCCATCTATTGCCTTCCCATTTTACTAGAAGAACCCTTTACCAACAAACAAAATTACATGACCAGAGACTTCCTAGAGACAGCATTTTGAAATACAGGTGTGAATTGCAATAAAGATTTCATCCATTTCAATTTGGACAGGTTCCACTTCAGTAAATAGGCCAAGTTTTGCTTCCAACCATACCTGTACAGCTCTATCCCAGCCATCTTTGGGAACACAGCCACTCCAGATTTCTCCATTGCTGATTCAATCAGCATGAGAATATACTTTCATGAAATCAGAGATCTGTTTGATAAATTTCTCTGTGAACTTCCTGTGAATTAAAATATGACAGCTTTCACTCTCTCTTCTTTCGTTGCTATTCTATGGGCTGCACTACCCGCATTGATGCAGCTGCACCACTGTAGCACATCTGGTGAAGATGCACTGGGCCGATAGAGTGACTAAGTAAGGACATGACAGATGTCTATACAATTATGACTGGTGTGGAGAAAGTGAATAGGGGAGTGTGATTTCATGTAACACAAGAACGAGGGGTCCTCCAATGAAATTCACAGGCAGCAGGTTTAAAACAAACAAAAGAAAAGATTTTGCCACTCAACCCCAGGCCCAGCTGTGAATCATTGCCAGGAGATGTTGTGATGGTCAAGGCTATAACAGGGTTCAGAAAAGAACTAGATAAGTTCATGAAGGATAGTCCCATCAGCGGTTATTAACCAAGATGCTCCAGGATGTAATCCCATGCTCTGAGTGTCCCTAACATCTGTTTGCCAGAGGCTGGGAATGGATGACAGGAAATAGGTAACTTGATTACCTGTTCTGTTCATTTCCTTGAAGCACTTGATATTAGCCACTATCAGAATAGAGGATACTGGGCTAGATGGACCATTGGTCTGAACCAGTATGGCCATTCTTATGTTCTTAGCATAAGAATTTCCAATAGGAATCTGAACATCTGCAGCTGAAAATCAGCTTTTTTGGCCATCCCAGCTACATTAGTATCATGAACAAAGCCTTAGGCTGCGTCTACACTGGCATGATTTTGCGCAAATACTTTTAACAGAAGAGCTTTTCCGTTACAAGTATTTGTGCAAGAGAGCGTCTATACTGGCATGTGCCTTTGTGCAAAAGATTTGCTTTTGCACAAAAGCATCCATGCCAGTGTAGATGCTCTCTTGCGCAAGAAAGCTCCGATGGCCATTTTAGCCATCGGGCTTTCTTGCACAAGAAATTGATGTTACCTGTCTACACTGGCCTCTTGCACAAGAACATTTGCGCAAGAGGACTTATCCCTGAGCGGAAGCATCAGAGTATTTGCGCAAGAAGTACTGATTTTGTACATTACGTCAGTGTTCTTGTGCAGGTACTCGCGGGCAGTGTAGACAGGATGCTGTATGGATGCTTTTGCACAAAATCTTGCCAATGTAGACAAAGCCTTAGTGTAAGAAACATCTGTTCAGCATAGAGCATCCATAGAGATAAGGCATCAGTAATTTTTCCAGTCTATGGCCCTCTTGTAGATTCCAAACCTCCTATCACTGTGAAAGCCCATCTCTTTAACATCAGTATTCTTCTGGTAATGCCGTATGGCTGTGAAACCTGGAATATGACACTTGCAAAAGTATCAAAGCTGCAAACCATCCAAAGAGCAATGGAAAGACACATGGCGGGTGTAAGTAGGCTACAGCTATTGATGATTTACATGCAAGAAGCGGGGTCAATGATATCATCCAAGTTATGTATGACTAGAAATGGAAATGAGCTGGCCATACAGCAAGACTGAGACAACAGCTGGACAGCGCGTATACTCCATTGGTATCCATGAGACATGAAAAGAACAGGAGGAAGCCTCCAGTACATTGGATGGTTTCTTTATGGAGGATTCATGGAAAGACATGGACGACAATTGCGTAAAACAGGAGGGCATGGAAAAGTTGTGATCTGCATCAGTGGCGACACTATCCATATCAATGAAAGCTTCCAAGTATTGCAAGTATGGCCCTAGTGATATAACAAAATCACAACTCTATCCTATCCTTGGAGGCACAGTGATTAGGTTTTACAACTCATTTAAACGAAGGAGAAATATAGTGTTCCAGTAATCTGTTCAGAGTTTAATTTCTTAGCGTAATGAATTGTTCTTCCAAGGGTAGGTCTCTCTACCACGAGTTCTTTGTATTGTAATTAGACTATTCACTGAAATAGATCATCTGGAAAGCTCAGCTAATTGTAAACAGGTGAATACTAATATTACGTTGTTAGATATAAGCCTGAGTGACAGGGTTGGCATTTTAAACTGAGGGTAACTATCATCCTTTTTTAATTCAGAGGATAAATTAAATCTCAGTTTGTATATCTGTTCTTGGCTGCATCTGCTACAACAACGTACACACAATCCACTGACAAAAAGCTTCATTAATGCCCAGTGGAAATTTCCTTGTGGCATCTCATGCCCTTCTAGAATGCCAAATTCGGGGACATTCAAACCTCTGAAAACCAGGAAGTGAAGAAACGACTCAGAAAAGAGCCTGGTATATCTCCAAGTCTGTCCTTGGACTTGCCATTCCTATGGTTATTTAGAAATATTTACACACAGAGCAGTGAGATATTTAATCTAAAACCTTCAGGACATAGAAAGATCTCTGTAGTTTCAGACCTAGCAATACAAAAATTGCATATATTTTCTTAGCTATGGTAAATTAGCAAATCTCCAGTTAAGACAGTGAACCTATACAGGTTTATACCTGCTAAGAATATGGCCACATGGGAAGGTGTCATAGGACATGTTTACCCCACAGCACTCTCTTCTACTCAAGTACAGCACCACCAATGCTCCCTGTCTCAGCTACTTTCCCCAAGATGGGTCTCCCCAGCTTTTCATACAGAGCTCAGTTCTGGAGATGTACATGGCTCTCCAGCCAAGTCACAGATACATTTCACCTCTTCCAGGTTAACAAAAGTCCAACTAAAGAGTCTCCCAACAAACATAAAGCTTTGAGAGGCATCTCTTCAGCCCTCTCTTTGGGCCCAAATCCCAGCCCTTTTCTAGGCTACCTATGAGTTTTCCCCTGCTCTAGTAGAAAACACTCAGCCTCACAACTTGTTCCTCTGGAGTACCATTCCCAACCCCTGCTGTGCTTCTTTCCTTGGATCTTTCCTGCTCTGATACAGAGCACAGGTCCCCTCCAGTCTCCTGTCCCTTGAGTACCTAGCCTCCTGCAGCTCCTGGTTCTGGGTTTCCATAGGAACCTGCTCAATGCTGGCAGTTCCACAATCCAGACTGACTGATCTCTTTTAGCCCTTTTCTGAAGCCCAGTGTTCAAGAAGCCAATACCTGATCCCCCTTAGTCCCACCTGCTCAGGCTGAGAAGCAGTTAATTCGTTATGGCTCAGGAGTCACTCCCTGTTTCCCCTTAAAGGGGCCAGACAATGGGACACAAAATCCGTTGGTTAGAGATAGAGACTCGGAAGTCCGAGTTCCTGGGTTCTCTTCTTGTCACTGAAGCGCTGTTGTATGTTGGGTAACTCGTAACCTCCCCCTGGGGTCTGCAAGTATGAACATGCTGAAAGACATATTAGCTCTCCGATTTTAAATGGTTCCCATCATGGTAATATCCTTATCCATAGGTAAACACTCAGAGGAAAACCACAATACCAGGTGAAAAGAGCAGAAAGAAGTTTAGCCCCACCCCTTTCCTTGGCCCAGTATGAGGTTGTTGAAGATAGGAGAAGCCTGCCTTGTGATTTATTACACAGCTTTGGGAAACTGGGCTTGAGCCTCCTTTGTGTGCTCTGCTTTGTGTGTCAATGTGTTCACATCAGACCAGACCCACTCACACAACCCTCCAGGAAGAGGCCTTATTCTGTATACAACATAGAGCAGGATTACAGTCCAGCAGCCTCCTCTGTACTTGCCTGTTATGCGCCTCCAGCTGAGTCAGTGCTGACACCACCTCATGGGTGGAGCAGGGGACACAGGGACATTCTGGTAGACACAAGGAAAGTCTCCCAACCCACCACAGTCTGTAGTCCACAACTTGTAGCTTTCACGGCTGCTGTTGAAGCACACTGATTTCAGAAGGATGGACTTAGCCACCCAGTTCATCTAGTAACTATAACTATGTGTTCTCCGTGTATGGTGTGCACAGACAGCACAGCCGACCGCACGCGAACTGCCCAATGATCATAAGATCCGATAAGATCTTGGTTATTCAGTGGCAAAAAGGCATTTGGTGGCTCAGTCTTATTTCAAGGGAACTGATGTTGACATCACAAAACCATTACCAAACTCCTCATTCATTGGGATCCTTTGTAGCTGTCAGAGAGGCAAACAATTCATGGGTATGGAATCTGAGCTACCTCCAGGCCACGGTATAGTACACTATGAGGAAGTCTGTCCTGTCACTATGGATAGAGAACTTAAGTCTCTAGAGCTGTGGCATCCTTCAATCAGCTCTAATTTAACAAGAACAATTCAAAAAGAAGGAAAGGCCTGGGCTCTTATCACTGCCACTCTGGTAACCTTCTCAAACAAACAAAGACTAAAAAAATAAAAGAAACCACCACCTGACAAAAGCTGCAGTCCTGGTAAGTGATGCAACAGCTAAACTTTAGAGGACAGCACTGATTTTTAGATGAGATAACTTGGATCTTTTCTGATGAAAAGGAATCTAATCAAAAATAGCCTAAGGACACCCAACTAGAGGAGATACTATGGTGATAATGACTTCAACAACTCTAGTCAGCAAAAGTCACCATTTGCTCAAAAACATACACATTTCTTGTACCTGCTCAGTTCTGGGCACTTTTCAAAACATTGCCATTTGGCTGTTCCACTCAATAAGTGCCTTGCTCTGCACTTGCAACTGTACATTGCAAGGGGAAAGTCTATAGAGCAATAGTTCTGCAGTGTAACGATAGGTAAACAGGCACAGCTGCAGAAAATGGGTCATTAAGAAAGCTTGGAGAAAGGATGCTGGGTGCTGGCCATTCAAAGTGAGTGTTTGTTTTGTTTTACACTCTGGCATTTCCATTTAGTTTTGATTTGTTGGGAAGGATGTGGCTGAAAAGAGAGAAAGCCCTTTGTTTAGTTTTTGGAATCTATCCCCTTTTAATGCTTGTGCTGCAGTTTGGAATGACTGCCTAGCAAGCAAGATTGGGAGGTGTTCTTTCTGGAGAAGATGATGATTCAGCTCAGAATGGGATGACTACTTATAGCTGCTTGCCTTTGCTTCTTCTGGAATAGTAAAACTATCAATGAAGGCAAAAGCCCTGGCTTTCCTAGTCAGAGTGAGGCTTTCTGTACCTTATCTTCTACACAGCATGAGTAATGCAAGCGTGGATAATGTTTTATAACTTACTTATTTTTCTACCGCATGTGTGGACAGCTTTTAATTTAGAAATACACATAATGTATTTAAGGCTTTGGGTATCTTTTAAAAAGATATTTAGTTTAGCTTTGTCCATAACTGGAGTCTATTTCAGATTCAGTTGTGCGGTAGCCCTCCTCATTAGCCCTGGTTGGTTAAGAATATTATTACAGACCTGGCTGTAAATTTTAGCTCCCATAGCTGTCAGTCTCAAAGGGCAGGACTCTGCCTAGCCCATTTGCATTCAAAACATGAGGGAGGGGATCTTACTTCTTAGCAGTACCCAGAATTGGGAGGTACCTCTCTACCATCTGCTCTTTGTGGCAGGTCCAATGGTGTAATGATTGGCACTTAGAGTGTGTCTACATTGCACCATTTTTTCCGGAATAATGGCTGTTATTCTGGAAAAACAATACTAGGGTCCACACTGCAATTGCGTTATTTCGACAGAAAGTCGAAATAATGGATGGCTTTTTCCAAGGATATGTCTAGACTACATCTCTCTGTTGCCAGAGGGATGTAAATTAGAATGCCGACATTGCAAATGAAGCAGGGATTTAAATCTCCCGCGTGTCATTTGAATAAAAATGGCCGCCGCGTTTTGCCGAGTCAGCAGTTTGTCGGCAAAAAGCGTCTGTCAGGACGGTGATAGGGCAACAAAGAAAGCCTGTGTTAGCCAATCCCTTATGCCTTGTTTTACTTATGCTTTGTCGCCCGATCCCTGTCTTGACAGCCACTTTTTGCTGACAACTGCTGACTCAGCAAAACACGGTGCCCATTTTTATTCAAATGAAGCGCAGGAGATTTAAATCCCCGCTTCATTTGCAATGTTGGTATGTCTAATTTACATCCCTCTGGTGACAGTCTATGTAGGCTAGACATACCCCAACAGCAGTAAACCTCATGCCACAAGGAATAAGCCCTTTTCCGAAAAAGCTTTTTCAAAAGAGGGTGTGTATAACAGTTCCATTGCTTCTATGTTGAAATAGCTCCTCACTAGGGCCATTCTACAGTTATTCCTCCCCAGTGCCTCCTGGGGCTCTAAACTGAGATAGTGCATTCACATTAGGGGAGCCTGCTTCAAACTAATTTTGAGGCTTCCTTGTAGTGTGGATGCTCTGTTTCGAAATAAGCTTTTCCTTTATACATAAACAGGACACCTCCACCCCACTCCACCCCATTTTTTTTGTAGATTTCCTCTTTTAGATTTTGTAAGCTCTCCATTGACACCTGGTTTAGCTCAGTGTTCCCTCTAAACTGTGCACATTGGCAGCCACCAAGAGAAATTAAAATGCTGCCCAGCTGATTAGCAGAGCAAGAGCACCCACAGTGGCCACAACTGGCTCCATGGGTTTCTACTGAGGGTGCACATCAAGATGTGCCTGAGTGCACATAACAATATGTATTCCACACACAAAAGGACACATTTAGAGGGAACTAGCCTGCTCTCACTCTGTCACACAAAAATTTGTGATCACTCGACAAAGAGAAGCCACAAGTTACGGAGGGCAAGTTTGTGCTATCTCAGTACATCCTTGTGGTAAGGCCAGGACAAGATTTTGCCATAGGCAGGGAACACTGGTCACCATTCTGTGCACTGTGCATCCCCTTACTGGCCAGAATAGGGGCAAATTGATTGGGAGTGGGCAATTAAGTCAGAAAGGGGTTTCCGTTCGTGAGCTGGGGCTGTTAAATGGGAGGCGGGGAGGGAGAGCGGGGAAGGCTGAAAATAAGGCAGAGGAGCTCAGAGAGGTGCAATCCCACCCTGTACATAAGGTTAAAGCTTGGCAAGAACTTTATCATATTGGCACACGAAGCTACATACGATGTTGTAAATAAAGTACATTGTGGTGAGCTTATGTAAGACTCCAAGGAGACATCCAGTGGGAGAGAGCGCAGCCTGTGATACTGAATATCTTGAAAAATGCTATGGTCAGTATAAATAATGTCTGTACTGAATGTGACTACCTTACCTGCTGACAATTACCTTTGAATTAAAACTCTAATTAATGTTTCAATTAGATCACATGCTGCAATATGTTGTTAAATTATAAACACTTCATTAATGATTCATAGAGCCATTTCTCCTTGCCTGTTATAAAATATGCAGTTAAATATTTCAGTGCTATTAATAAAAGATGCTTAAAGTCCTTTTTGAGAGGATAACAATCTGTGCTGTTATAATAATAATAACAGGAGGCAGAGAGGCTTCTAGTTTGCTCATTGTTTCTAGTTGCTTACTGCACTATTTTACTGACTGAAGAAGGCAAAAATGCCCTGAGCTGTAATTGTCGAGCAATCACATTATTTTTAAAGGAACTTTTGAACCTTTAGAAATAATTGGGTTTGATCTTTTTTTCCCCCTGTAACCGGACAGGCTAGAAATATATTTTACTTGAAAATCTCAATTTCCTTTTTTTTTAATCCTCTGTTTCCAGGCACTAGGGATTTAAGAAGGAGAAAACAGTATTATGAAATTCACATAAAAACCCTACAAATTGGCAAGACCTACTTAAATGCACCTATAGATTTTTCTCATTTGAAAGCAGTGGGGTCTGGTCATGTGAGTGAAATTCTGGGTGTGTTTCAGTCTTTGCAGGGTGGGATTCTGACTTTAGCACGTGCAGCCAGAACTCTGCATGAACACATGCTAAAGAAGGCCAATTATTAATTTAGCTAAAACAGCCAACCCACCCAGCTGAGACAAGTAGGTAATTATGTCAATAACATCACTGGCAAAATGCAGAGTCCTACCAGTTGATGCTAAGGGTTAGTCAGTTAAGGACAACAACAATCTTAAGGCCATGTCTACACAACCACTTACAGTGGCAAAATTAATTTTGCTCAGAGGTGAGAAGAAAACACTCTTCTGAACAACAATGTGCATAGCACTATGTCGGCGGGAGATGGTCTCTTGCCATCTTAGCTGCCACCACCCATTTAGGTGGTTTTATTAGAAAAGCTCTCTCCTGTTGGCCTACAGTGGGTACACAAGTGATTTTAAAGCAGCACAACATCGTCCATATGGCTGTGCCTCTGCAAGATCGCTAGTGTAGACATGGGCCTAATCTAGAGAAGCAATATGTCACAGCCATCTATTAGATGGCAGGAAAATTACACCAAGTTATGGTGGTGATGGGGCAAACACACGCCATCTCTCGGGGAGTGAAAACAGGGCTCAATTGCTTGTCCATAAGTGACAATCGCCCTTTTTGGGTCACCAGTGAGGACTAACTCCCAACAATCTAACTCCAAACCACAGTCCTTCATCAGTGAGATGAAGTGCCCCGACATATCTAGGAACAGTAGAAGTTGCCTGTCCATATATGAAGACAGACACATTTAGTCACTTGATTACTCATTTCCCTGCAAGGGGAAACTTGTCCTGCGCATCAGTGATCGCCACAGGTTCAAATCCCCATCAGGGCACTACTTATGATATTTGAGTTGTTAGTGAAAATGATAACTACATTGCTAACCACAAAGCACAGACCTTACTACCACCTCAGGTAACTCCATTAGCTCTTAAGGGAAGCAAGCACCTCTCATACTCTGTGGATCAGTCTTACGGGGAACACACATAGTTACTTATGTTAGCTGTAGGAGAATGACTGTCACATATGGACAAGTACATTAGCTCCTTCTTCACTCATGTTATCTGTGGAAGGAGCACAGCTATTCAGGATAGGCAGGACAGACCAGTGGGAGAAAAATGCATGCTTGATTGCTTTTGAAAGAGACTAGCAGGAAAGAGATGGGTTCTTAGGGGAGACTAAAGGAAATTCCTAGATTGGGAGATTGGATCAAGACTAAGCACCAGTGGGAAGGCTGAGCTGAGCCAGGCTTCTTTGTGCTGATATGTGCAGTCATATTATTTGACTAAAAGACACAGGACAAACTTTTGGTTTGTAGTAGTTTAAACAACTGGGCTACGTCTAGACTGTCATGATTTTCCGTAAATGCTTTTAGCGGAAAAGTTTTTCCGTTAAAAGCATTTGCGGAAAACAGCGTCTAGATTGGCACGGACGCTTTTGCGCAAAAGCACTTTTTGCGGAAAAGCGTCCGTGCCAATCTAGACGCGGTTTTGCGCAAGAAAGCCCCGATTGCCATTTTTGCCATCGGGGCTTTTTTGTGCAAAACAGTTTTTAGCTGTCTACACTGGCCCTCTTGTGCAAATGCTTTTGCACAAGAGGGCTTTTTCCTGAGTGGGAGCAGCATAGTATTTGCTCAAGAATACTGACAATCTTATATGAGATTGTCAGTGTTCTTGCGCAAATTCAAGCGGCCAGTGTAGACAGCTGGCAAGTTTTTCCGCAAAAATGACTGCTTTTGCAGAAAAACTTGCCAGTCTAGATGCAGTCCTGGTGTCTGAAGGGTCTTGTCCTGTTTTGTTTCCTGGCCCTGGGTCTGTGCATCCCACATATGTCTCCCACAGAGACGGATAATCTGGGATTTCCCTCTCAGATGGCCTGTATCTCAGTTTCTGTTGCTAAGATTCCAGGCCACATGGGAAAATTTATCAGATAAATCCTTAGTACTTTTTCCTGAAGTCAGAAAATAATTCATGGGCTCAGATTTCAGGTGAGAAGGAGCATTATTGATCATCTCTAGTCATCCCTACCTATCAGCTATTAACAACTGGAACAATTTTTCTAGGGATGTTGTATATTCCCTGTCACTTAAAGCCTTTAAATCAAGATTGGATGTCCATCTAAAAGAGATGCCCGAGCTCAACCAGAAAACTAGGCTTAATGCAGGAATCAATTGTTGCAATTCTCTGGCTTTTGCTATGCAGGAGGTCAGAACAGACGATTTTTACAGTCCCTTCTGACCTTAAAATCCATGACTGTGGATCTAGTCTGGCATTCTGCACAGCACAGACCACAGAATTTCACCCAATGACTTGTATACTGACGTCAATAAGATGTGGCTGAAAACACATTTAACAGCTCAGCTGGCAAAATGATGGATCACACTTTTAAATAAAAGGAGATTACTAAAAGTCTGCCTGACTGCTCCATCTCCGTATCCTGTGCATCATCTCTTGTCAACCTATCCAGCATTTGCTTCAGGACATGACACAATAACATGAGTACCAATCTCAGGGCACACAGTGCTGAACTAGGGCACAAACCCCACATTTCACCAACAACTTATTAAGTCTAAACTCTTCAGGCACTAGACTATCACCCAGGGTTTCTTTTCCAAAGAAAAGCTTCTTCAGACAGTCCTGAGGTGTTTACTTTTACTTAACTTCTTATAGCTAACTATCACAAAACACAGAACTCATAGTAACCTCTAGTGGATTACCAATTCTCCTACCAAATTACTTCTTATTAGCAAAGTATTTCTAGTCATAACAACAATAAAACTTATGTCGGGGCACTTAAAACCAAGGTTGCTATTTACTCACTCTTCCATTCTTATGGTATGCTAACTCTTTGTCACATCCTCCCATTCTGATAGCATGATTGCCATTTGATAGCTCTTTGGTCTCGCCTCTCAGAGTCCTAACAATTATTCCTAGCAAAGTGATGTTTGGTTTTCAGCTAACAGGAGCCGGACACCATAAAATGTCTGCAGGCATGTCAGGTTTAATTCTCCCCTAACAATCATAGCCTTACCATGGGGTTACAGACATTCTCTTTGAGTACTCTGGTCAATCTTGTCACCCAAGTAAGTTTACCTTTGTGTGCAAAGTATACAGCAAAATTCAGATTACTCTCAATACCCAATGGCCCGTCAGTTTTATATTAGATCTCACACCAAAGACAACACTTGTACCTAATCCTATAACTAACTATTAAGGATATGCTAACTAGGAAAAAGAAATAAGATATTTACAAGATTAAAGCGCATAAACATAAAAATGTGACACATCCATGCCTAGGGAAGGACTAAATCTTGAAACTACAGATATGTAAGTAGAACAGGGAATGTAGAACAGGGATGTGATCAGGTTATTTTCTTTATGTTGGGGTTTGCTGGATTTCTGTGTGTTGAGCCATGTACTACCTCACTCTTCTCTAGACTGTAACTTTAAAACTGAATCTCAGGGAAGCAGTTCTCTGTGCCTTTAATCTTTTTTTTCAGTCTTTTCGGTCTCTATAAAAATAGTTTTACTAAGTATGGTTGTCTTTGTTTTGTTAATAAAAATCATCTTTTTGAGACCATGGTCTAAATCTTGTGTCCTAGAAGGCAGGAGGTATTGTGTGCATGTGCCTAAAATCACAAAAGGATTTTTTTAAAGCTCTCTTCAGGGTTAAATAGTTAAAGGATACCACAAAGAAAGAAATTCCCAAATATATCTTGCTAGTTTCTCAAAGAGGCTTTCATTTACAGGGTGGCAGCATACCACCCAAAGTCAGGGAAGCTATTTCAAAATTGACTCAAAATAAGCTACGCAATTTGCATAGCTCAAATTGCATAGTTTATTTCAAGCTACGGGTGCAGTGTGGATGCACCCTAGATGTTTTCTCTCAAATGCACTTCCAGGTACTTCTGTTACCAGCTCAGATAAGGCATGTTATATACCGCACTAACTAATGGCTGAAGATTGTATTATATTTCTGGCAATCAATCCCATATAGAGATGAGGGTATCACGTTTATGTTAATAAGAAAGAAGGTACTTCTCAGAGCAATGGCCCTTAGAGGCAAACTGGAGCACTGACTCAGTTCAGACTGGAGGAGTGACACTTTCCGAATCTGAATCACCAACATCATTGTGTGCACCAGTATTTTGTGTTGGTTTCTGGAGGTCGCCTAGCCAAGGCAAGAGTAGGCCTGAAACTGCCTAGCTCATGAAATCCAACAAAATCACAGTCTGAAATGGCATATAAGAGAACTTTATTCTTTTGCACAGAATACTTATTAGCATAAATATCCCTGCATAGTCCTGACCCAGGAAAAGTCCTTTCAGGTGCTGAGATGAGTTGGTTTTCCTATCCCATATGGATTTTTGAGTCTGAGGATTGTTCGTGTTCCAGTTCTTGAAAAAAACCTCAAATCTCAATTTTCTATCAATCAACATCTGAAAAAAAAATGCTGGATCAGGTCAATCAAAACTCTTTCAATTTCAACCTTTTTTTTCTTTTAACTGCAAATGATATTTGACTTCATTTTA